>NC_056735.1:635349930-635704930 GCF_019279795.1 Protopterus annectens | reverse complement strand
ATGAAATAGATGTAGGTAAAGAAGAAGAATCACAGAAGCTCTAAACAGTATGAGTGGGTACTATAGAGCAGATATGCAGTGGAGTCATGTTTGCAAATAAGGTACATAAGGAAAGATGGTGGTGGAATAAAGAAGCCCAGGAAGTCATCAAAAGAAAAATAAAGTGCATGAAAACAGTTGGAGATAGAAAAGAAGGGCCAGCTGAGAAGGAATACTGGGTAGCTAACGAAAGATGCTAAGAGAACAGTTGAAATAGCAATGAACAAGGCATCAGAGGCACTCTACCAGCTTCTGGAAAGTGACTCAGGAGATGGCACAAATAAAGTGTGTCAAGTTGAGAGGTAAAGACAGAAATATAAAGAAGATAGTCATAAGCACCCTTCATAAGGGATGTCAGCAACAGCTGGCTCACTAGTCCAGAAGACATCAGAGACAGATGGAAGGAGCACATGTATCAGCTTCTGAATGAAGAAAACTCCACGGGAGCTATACTTCCCCTGGCACAGCCTATAATGAAAGAAGAAGAGTCATCCACTCTAGAAGATGTAACTACAGCACCAAAGGAAATGAAGTCAGGGAAAGCAGCAGACTCAGATGTAGTGGCAGATATTATCAAAATATTGTGTTAGGGAAGAAAGGGCTCCAAAGGGTACTCAAGTAATATGCAGAGGACGGTATATTCCAAATGACTGGAGAATTCAGTATTAGTGCCAGTGTACAAGAGCAAAGGGACATTCACAACTGTGGGCAGTATAGAGATATTAGACTCCGATAACACTGCATGAAAGTTCTGAAGAGGGTGAATGATAAAGAGGATCTGTGAAAGTTAGGCATGTCTGTCAAAGAAGGTAGGAGAGTGGTACTGAACTGAGAGAGAGTTGATGCAATACCCCAACCAGTGTAGAAAAAGGGAATAAGGGGGTCAGTGACGATGATGATGATGCCTAGTAAGTAAACTTTAAAGGATCAGTACATCGGAAATAAATCTCCTTTACATTTGTAGCTGATCATCATGTAGTGAAAACCAAGTTATCAATACAGGTGATGGAAAGGAGCTAGTTTAGCTGACAGGCTAGTTAATCAGTAAAGACACAAGCAAATGACCAATGAGAGAATGAGATGGAATGTCATATAGGTGTTCAATTGGGGTAGGAAATTAGTCTTTCAATCAGCTAACTCGTAACGTCAAAGTCTTTTTCAAGCATCCAGACTAAAGCATTCTTTGTTCATAGCAGAAACTGGATGTAACAGTTTATTATATCAAAAGCTTTATTAACATCAAGAAATACCATTTCTAAAGAGACTCTTTTCTATTTCATATATGATGAAGTCATGTATGACTGAGGCAATTACTTTGTTTGGTATCATAGCTCTAAACTATCCCTGAATTTGCTTAACAGCCCAGATTTTGGCTCATATTTTGTCCTTTTCCTCATATAGTGTTTGGTTTCCTAGTAAATCCCTAAGAAATACAATCAATCAATAGTTAAAACATTATCATTTCATATTTATTCTTCAGAATATCCATTTTAATGCACAATCTGTTGTTCTATTAACAATGTAGGCGATGCAGATCAATATTTGGAAGCTGTCCTTGGTTTCAAGCCTTTACTCATCATTATTTTTGTTTTGTCAATGATTCTTGAGCAATGGAGCTGAGATCTGCATTTTCTATGTATTGTTTAGATGCTACAAGTAAGAATGGAATGGATATTTAAGTTCTGTCAGGGATTTTTTTTTTGAGCTAATCTTCTATCAATTTCTCCAGAATTTTAGAAAATGTGAAAAGATGTACAATAGGATAGTAGTTATCAAGGAATGTACTGTTGCATCCTATAAGAAGAGTCATTACAAGTGTAACACATTGGATATAGAAATTAGGTAATGTGCTTCAGTGTAGTGTGGGAGCATTCTCACAATGAATGCTCATGAAAATACTTTGCCTTAGTCAGTTATGAGCACTTAATGCCCAAATGCCATGGATGTTCACAGTCCCAAGGGTACCAGAAAGTCAGTTCCTCATCTGGAGAATCCTCTGGAGGGAGCATTATAGAAGGGTAGAGTACATCACCCAGTCAAGGTTAAGTCAATGATTGCATCAAGAGGAGTATCCAGGACAAAGATCAGGAATCAAGGCCTGGATGAGATCTGTAGCCTAACTGTCTTGCAACAGCATATTTATTGGAGGGGCTATGTGAATTCTCTAAATATAACAGAAATGTACTGTTTTGTGGAACTGTAAATCAAAGGGTTGTGTTTGTGTTATTTAGTTTTAGGACTGAGCAGAAGACAAGAAGTGGTATTATTTTCATTTAATTTCTAAACCGAGAAGCTAAAACGAGGTGTAAATTTAATTTCCTGATTGCATGCATGCAATAAGTATGAATTTGTTGCCTCCAGTGTTCTTTGCACTTACATTGGTTATACATGCATGGGTAGTTGGCCATGAACCTGTCATTAATGTACCTCACAGTACTTTGTTACTGAGTGCAAACACATTTTTGGGATATAAATTCTTCATAATGCAGTAATTGTTATATCCCTGATGTGCTTTTATTGCTGTTTCTGGAGTATTTACCTGATTACCCCAACTGTGGAAGACTTAATAAAAGGAGATGTTGAGTTACAAGTTGAAAATGAACTGCATACCTCTCAGCTGACCAGATATATGTAGAATGTACAGATTTGAACCTCATATTTTAGTCTGTAAACCATATAATTCAGAATTGATGTAATTAAATAAATAATGAGAGACATTTGACTTTTAGACTACATATCCTTCAGGAAATGCTCACTGATGTAAAACCTATTGTTAAAGCAACCTTTATAAGTTTATAAGAGCAGTATTTAAAATATGTCTCTTAACTTTGGCTTTGTCCAGATTTCTTACACTACAAGGCTGAAAGGTATGCTTATCAGGATCAGGTACAAAAACAGAAACAACTACTTGTGCTGTCCAGTGCAACTATTAACCCTGTGACCATGACTGCCATGAAAAAACTAAAGCATAACCTTGTACCCTGCCTGGTGGATTTGGAGTTTAATGTCACCATAGAGCACTGTGAACAAGCATACTGGACAGAAATCTTGTTGTCCCAACAGACAAGTGAGGCACTTAAAATGTATATGAGCATGGAGGGAATTGATTTAATGGACTATGACACATTTAAAAACAAAATTTTGTCTAGAGTTGGATTCAACTTTGAAGTATAAGCAATAGCATGTTATGACTGTACCTTTAATGTTGACAAACCAGTAAGATGACAGAGGCATGATTCAAAACATATTTTAAAATTATGCTAAAATCTGATAGCAACAGTAAATTGAAAATATTAGAAATTTTAACACTAGACACATTTAAATAACTTTTACATAGCGATACAATAAAATGAGTATTATGAATGATCCCAATATATTTAACAAAATAGTAACTTTAGTAGAATATTACTGCAGTGGTGGTGCTGCGGTAGCGTTGTTGCCTCATAGCAAGAAGTTGTCCCATTCGATTCTCAGCAAGAGCATCTTCTGTGTGGGAGGCATACATGAATGGGGTGTGCCTTTGTTGAAGGTTGTGCATCAGGGCTGGTAACTCGGCATGTAAAAATCCACTACCAATCATTAGCGGACTGGAGTTCCACTGTGGCGACCCCCTAACTGGGAAAAGCCGAAAGACACAAACAAGTAACTTTAGTAGAATGCTTATTAGTTAATGTTACAATGCTTAAAGCTGAATTATCTCCTTCCAACTGTAATCAGAAATATATAATCTTTGGTGAAACAAAAAACAGCAAGTAATATGTTAACTTGATTCAAATATGGAGTAAGGCGTCATGTTGCAAAGATATCTGGTAATAATATTGAAGAAAATGTTAGTAAGGAAAATGACAACTGAATTGCATGCTACAAAATATGTTGTCCCTTTGGAGTGTGATAATACTACAGCTAGAGTAACTGAGTCAGCCCTATGCCATTGTGTTGTAAACAAGCAAGTGAAGTGTACTGTATTTTTAGATGGAATGGAAATTCAAGACCTGCTAGAATCCAGAAGTATGATTTCCCTTGTCAAAGGTTCCCTAGTATATACCTATAAGATAAGTAACAAATACAAAGTAGAGTTATTATGAATCCATTATGACAGAAAAAATATCCCTTCCCAAATGCAGAAATTCAAATAAGTTATAGGAAAACTGCTATATACTGTGGTTGGTAGCCCTAATTTAAATGATTATATAACGTTAGGAAAAATGTTCCCAGTTTTAAAGCACTGTGGAAAATGAGGGAGGAGGTATAATCTATAGCCACAGTGTGACAGGCTGATACACTTGGTAAGAAAGAGATAAAGCAAAAGCCTGAGATACCAATTTAGAAAAAGAATGGAGGTCAGCAAGTCAGTTTCACTGATATGCAGGTCTGTGATCAAAACCAGGAGTTATAATCTGGCATAACTGGATGGCCACAGAGGTGTTTTATACAACAGATAAATCCAATGAACATAGAAATAACCTGAAAAAAAGCATTTATGACAACTGTTCTGGAGTTAATTTAGATTATCCCAAATGCAGTGGTGGCAAAATATTCTAGTCTAGCAACTTTTTAGTTCTACAAACCTCAAATGCTTCTATTTTATTTTAGTGAGTATCCGATGGTTTTCAATGTCAGTAATGAACTGCAAACTGAAATCACAGTCACATTATTCTATCAGCAGTGAATAACCTTTGACAGACTTCCTAGTAACACATTTAAAGTTAAATGGGATATGACGATGTGCTTAACACTGCAAGAGTCAGACTGGAAAATCATTTGGTGGCAATGCAATCACAGAGACTTGTCATTCACCGATAAATTTGCAATGTTGAAGTGCTTGCATATGTAGCAACTTACTTATTATTCTTCCATCAGAAATTGAAGTCTGATGATGCAAAATGCACCAATGTGAACAGCATGATGCAGTTTATTTTCATATGATGTGGACCTGTAGTCAGGGTAGATGTATGTGGAGCAAAGTCACTGATATAACTAGGTAGTCTACCACAATCCCCTTTTCAGATAATGAGGGTTTTCAGTTTTGCTAAGTATGGTCACATGGTGTTGGATAAGATATGTTATGACAAGACTGCTTATGACTATTTTCAAATGCTGGAAATCTATAGAATCAGACTGCATGCATCAGTTTTTGATATACTTCAATAAGGTTAGGCTTTACTGACATTCTATTATTATTTTTTTTTTCATTTGGAAGGCCTATTCCACTATCTTGAGATTTTACATTCAAAGTAATGTGTTAGGAATGATTATACATCATGTCATTCTTTTGTCTTTTAGATCCTTTGTATAATATTTTTATAACATTGATCTTATACAGTAAAATATATCTTAACTGACTTAGCTTGAGATGTGTACCTTATCCCAGAGTACAAATGTATCTCATGGATATGTGGAGTTGTGTTATTAGTTACTAGTCTTAAAAAAAAAAAAAAAAAAAAAAAAACAGGAGAGTGGTGATGGCATACATTCTACTGAAGGGATCCATTTTTTTTTTGTGTGGGGGGGGGGGTTAGACTGTATAAAGGATTCTGTCTGTTACCAGAAACATGTCTCAGTGATACAGCAACAGAAGCCCAAAACTGTTCGAGATTTCAGTGTAGAAACTAATGATCAACTGATGGAAAAAAGAGAAGTCTGTGCAGGGACTTACAAGAAGCATTAATACAGAAATTCAGGCAACACCGGAGAAGCATAACACCTAATTGAGCTCTTCAGAGAAAAGTGAACTGTTAAAGAGGGCTAAACAAGAAAGTGGAGAGTTCTTAGCCTATTTCTGCTAGTGTTAAACAGAGAGCTCAAGTAAAGGCATGCTCCAAGCCACAGATATCTGTAGCAAGGGAAATAGTTGAAATAAGGCAATTTATATACTGAGGTACTCTTTGCAAAGGAAGGGCAAAACAGAAAAAGAAAAGAATGTGAGATGCTGTCCACTCACACTAAGATGTGAAAAGGAATGCAAAAGAAAACAGAATACTCAAAAGGCTTGTATTTATAACAAAGGCAATAAAGCAGAAGGCAATAATTTTATTTAAAACTACCATTTGCAGGTGAAGACCTAGAAAAAGAGCAACACCTTCTGCCTTGATTTAAATGTTACTGGAAAAATAACCCAAAGATGGTAGATTTACAGATAAGCAACACAAACTTTAAAAAAAATCCCAGTGGTAATATGATACTTTAATTAGTGTAAGAAAGCATATAACCAAGGTTATAGAGGGTGATAGTGAATATGATGTTTCCAGTACTTCCTAGCTTTATTTTAAGTTCAATAAATAGTCTCTTATACAGCAGAAGTAAAAGGATAATACATTTTCTATCAATTACTAGTGCCAAAACCTTATAGAAAACTTGTAATTAAGCGTTTTTACAGCTACATGTCAAGAGGTCACCAGGGGAAAGGCAGAACTAAGAGGAGCTTATAGAATAGATTTTGCTTGCTGGTCATAATGAAATATATAAAAAACATCTGTATTTCTTGTCAAAAATGACAGCAAACTATACCTCATTCCTGAATAGGAGTCCTTTATTACCAGTGCCAAGCATAATGGTGCCACTTATTTGCATTGACCTTGTGAAGCCAATGTAATATTTAGCAATGTGTATCAGCATATACTAGTAATATTGGAATAGACTACAAAGTTTCCAGAAGCACTCTAATTATGTATAGCTAATGCCAAGGCTACTGCCAGAGAGCCATCACTGTTATTTTCCACAGTGTAAATCTCTAAAAAGGCACTTAATGACTAAGGCACTCATTTTATATCAAGGAAGCTGCATCAATTTTTATCAGTGCTTTGAAGTCAAACACTTGAAAACATTGGTCTGTCATCTGCAAGCTTACAGATTAGTAGAAAGTTTCAATAAAAACACTAAGTCTATGCTACTGTAAGTTATTACTCTCCTTAAACCATTTATATCAATGCACTTATATAACTAAAACATAATTAATGGATACTGGCTAATTTCATTTTTTTTGCAAACTAAACTGGTAATTTTGTTGTGGTTATTTGTGTTTTGTTGTTATGATTGTTTCTGTTCCCTCTGCCTTTTTGGCTCAAGTAATAGCAAAAAGGGCTCTATGGACTAGTTGACATAAAAAAATTATCACATGTAACAACTAACTAACTAATTAAATAAATAAATAAATAAATAAAAATCAATAAATAAACAAACATTGAGGGCAAAAACTTGGACCAGCTGTTCCCATATGTTCTCTTTGCAGTGGTACTCCAGGCATGAAATGGGTCTATCCCATTTAATCTTTTGCATAGCAGGTTTCCCAGAGTGCTGCTCGACATTGTTAAGGAAACAAGGGAAGGAGAGGTGGGATTGGCAACTACATTAATGTACAGGCTTTTAAACAAAAGTGAATGATGCCATCAGTGAAGTAGCAGATGTAGGCAGACCAGAATATGCAACAATGGGTTTATAATAAACATGTCTGAATAAAGAATTTAACCCAGGAGATGAGAAATTAGTTTTAGTGCCCTCCACATAGAAGAAATGTTTGTCAAAATGGCATTTGATTGAAAGCATAACTGCAGTGAACTATAAGGATAGGCAGCCAAGGAAAAGAAAGAGAAAATTAGATCACATCTGTCTCATTAGTGTACTGAAGATACAGCAAGAAGAGTTCAGCCACGAGCTTGCAAGCTGAAGTTTATATGAGATAGAACAAGAGAATCTCTGCCTTAAGCGCAGTTAGACCGATCCTTGTTTAACGTACAAAGCCAGAAAGTGAGGGAATTTTTCTTAAGAAATAAAACTATACCTGGGAGAATTAAACTGACAGAACATTGTCTAGAGATATAGCCTGGAAAGATAGTTGCACTAAGACCCTTCAGAGTACCAGAGTCACAAAAACAACTAGCAAAAGAAGAAGTTCAAGAGATACACCAGCTACTAGTGGTAGAAAGGTCATGGAGTAACCCAGTAATGTTAGTTCCTAAATAATTATTAGATTCTGTAATGATATTAAGAAACTGAATAGCATTTTAAAATTTGATAGCTATACTATGCAGGAAACTGATGAATTGACAGAGAACCTAGGAAAAGCCAAATGCATGACAATGTTAGATTTGACATAGGGATACTGGCAGACACCACATATCTTTTCTTACAAAGGAACAAAAGTAGCCTTTCTAACCCCTGATGGTTTACTGCAGTACATAGTGTTGTTATTTGGCTTACAAGGGATTCCAGCTACCTTTCTGAAGCTGATGGACAGAAAGACTGAAGCCACACTCATGATAAGCTGCTGCATTCTTGGACGGCATGATTATCCGCTAAGATGACTTTGATTATTATCTATCAATTAAAAAAAACAGGCTGTGTTGGAATCTTTAACACAGGCAGGTACGTCTGTCTGCAAATGCTAATAAAAGTAAATTGGGTGTAGTGGAAGCCAAGCTCTTAGGATACCATATAAGAAGAGGGTGGTAATATCACAATAGTGAAAAAGAGGCTATAAAAACTGGCCATTACCCTCTATTTAAAATGTGAAGGCTGTTCTTGGACCAACTGGTATTCTACGAAAAGCTTGTGTCTAATTTTGTGATTGCTGCTTGCCCTTTGGAAGATAACACAAGAGAGGTAATCTCGTGAAAAGGTGCAATGCTTTCTTGAAGCAGATATAGAATTTCACAAACTAAAAAGATATTGCATTCTCAATCTGTATCAGTGACTCCTGATTTTACTAAAGAATTCACCCTATATTATGATGCTTCACAGAAAGGTTTGGAGGCAGTGGTACTGCAAAACATTCAAGGTGATGAACAGTCTGCCTGCTATATCAACAGGACATGTCACAATACAGAAAGGAGATGAAATAGAGTACCTAGTGATAAAGCTGGCTGTGTATGTCTTGAAGTGCTATTTTCAAGGCAGACACTTCTGTTTGGCCTGCATGTCTGAGCTGGCAGACTGATCACTGATGGCAGTATGAATCCAGTATTTTAGGGTCCCTCCATGTATTTCAATATACAGTGACACACAGGCTTGGCCCCTGCAAAAAGAAATGTTACTGAGTTGTGGTTTTGTAATACGTTAAAGAGTTAGCCACCAACAACTGTCCACCCTCAGCAATTAGCATTAACCAGATAGTTGTGGACTGCACTCCCCTCCCCCCACGAATACAGCAGAACAGAATAATTACAGAATTTAGCCCTGCAAAAGCTTACAGACTTGTCTTTTTATTCAGCGTAAGGTAAATTTACTTGGTCATTCTGTTATCCTAGCCATGATCTGTTGAAAATGGTAATGAATTTAATGACTCATTTCTGCTTTGCCAGTACTTGGTTTCTTTTTGGTTGTTTTAATTAGAATCAGAAATAGCCTGCTCTGCACCTTAATCTTTCCCCTTCCCTCCCCTCTTTAATTAATGAGCTGTACCCAACTGTTGCTGGCAGCCTGCACTTCCTTAATTGCTCTTTCCAACTACTGCTTTTGTGTTTCTTCCTTTTTGCCTGCATAGGCAGTTCACTGTTGTTTTTTTCTTTCCTTTTCCATGCTCTGAAGTTTTCACTGATAACTAATGAACAAACAACTACTTTGAGCAATAAAACTGGTTAGTTTTAAAAGTAGTTAAGAAAAAGTACTTTTATAATTTTTCCAAATATTCGTTTTCCTAACTACCGATCTTATACCATGCTCATAACACACTTAAATCTCTTATTTCACCTCAGTACTTCAATACAATTATATTGCCTGTTCCTGTATAACTTTCAGGCTTTTTTCATCCATGGCAGCTGTGCCACCTTCTCAGCCTGCTCCATTTGTCCTTGCTATGCTTGGGCTCATTCTGATCCCCTACCCCTTATTCCCACATACCCCCACTTCACCTAATCTTATACCAATCTATCCCTGACCACTACAGCAGAACAATCAACAAAATTCATTGACACATTCAAATGGCCTAATCCCACTACTTACAAACTCATATCACAGACCCACCAAACTCATTTCTTCCAATCTTCTCCAAAAAACTCCAAAGCAAAAAAGATATTACTCCCCCCCAATAACTTTATCTTCCCCTAATGTATGTATAATATGCTATTCCTCCAGTTTACTCGCACAATTATACTAAGCGCGTTCACCATCGCCATATCTACTACACTCCCCTTCCCCTGATGCCCTATTTTCCCCATCTCTATACTCTTAGTCAACGAACACCCACCAACAACAAAATTGCTCAAAGTCTCCACCCGATTACAGCTGCATCAAAGAAAATTACCAGACCCATAAATCAGTATCAGACCCAAGAGATAAATATAAAAAAATGGTACAACTTCACTCACCACACTTTCACTCTGTGGAGACATCCACCCAAACCCTGGACCATCCCTTCAAAACAACCAACCCCCTATCTAACCCATCAGCTCCTACCACTGCCAACACACAACCCACTAATCCTATCCACAACCTACTGTTAATGTACATAAACCTCAGAAGCATCAGCAACAACATTCCAGATCTCCATGCATGCATTGTAGCACACAACTCAGACATTTTAATCATCACTGACACTTTGCTAATACCAAATACTAAACCTGAATAAATCCTTCCCCCGGATACAATATAATAAGAAATGATAAGAGTATATAAAACACTGGAGGGGTTGCAATACTTTTTAAAAACATACTAAACATCACTAGATGCCCACTGAGTCATCCCAACTATCCCAATACAGAAACATCTATTAAAGTCCTACATCTGAACAAGCAGAAAACTATTTCAATTGCTGCCATATGCATTCCCACAGGCAACAACAGTCCCATTCTCAGACATCCTTCAATGGTTTTCCACTAATGTAAATAAATAAACTAGTATACCTGAGAATGTGATATAGACTGTTTACTTGTAATACTGACTCCCTACCCTCTCTATTAATACATTCAGTTTCTCTCAAGTAATCACCTCATCCACTAGAATCGACAAACACAGCAAATACGCACTCAGTAATATGCTGCATCCTTACCACATCACACTTGAATATAAACAGCTTTGGCTGTCTCTCAGACAATATCATTGACCATCTCCTAACATTTATGACAAGACAAACTAATTACACCCCCAAATATACAAACAAGTACTTAGACTCTCATCTTTTAACAAAAACACCTTTATAAACTACCTCTCTCAATAAAACTGGAATTATCTAAAAAACCTTCCACTAGAAGATGCTATTATCCATTTCAATAACACATTCCTTAATGTATTAAGTTAGCTCCCATAAGAACAAAAAGAAACAAAAGCACCCCTGCTCAATGCTGCAACAAAGAAACTAGACAAGTCATACTAAATAGAGACAAAGCGTGGAAGGCATGGAATAAAGACTGAACATCACAAAAGTAGAAAACTTTTAGAAAACTTAGAAATCGATGCAAACAACACATCAAACTAGCCAAAATCACATTATTTTACTCACATCATGGCAAATATCACGACAATCCCAAGTAATCATGGACAGCAGTAAAACCCTACTATACTCTGGTCAAACCACCACCCCACCTCCAACCACAAACAATGACACAGGACCCATAGCCACTCAACTCAACACACACTTCATTCAATCTGTCCTTTCTCTACTTGAATCTAATCCCTCCTCCCATTTCTCTACTCTCACCAATACTCACAATACCCCTCTCCTTTTTCCACCAAATACATACCTTACTATCAAAATTGCCTTCAAAATCTGAAAATCACTGTGCTAGCTGCTTACAAACTCCCACCTGAATAACTTAACGTTACCTGTCGATATCCAGGTATACTCCATCTCAATACGCATAAGCAGATCTATCACAGAAAACTATGTACCCACTATCTGGAAACAAATCACTTCACAAAGGTGGATCAGCTACAGACTTCTCCAAATACACCCCACTTCAATTCTCTCTCCTTTGTCCAAATTCTTAGAAAGATGCATACACTCCCAACTCTTAACCCATCTCATAAAGAACAAACTACTCTCCCACACACAACATGGCTTTCAAACATACCACAACACAACAGCTCTGCTTAGTTCCTCAGGAGCTATAAATACCAACAGAAACAATGGTAACCTAATATCCTTCTTGTTCCTGGATCTGCTAAAGCATTTGACACAGTATCCCACCAACTCCTAATCAATGAACAATCTTCTCTGTCACTAGCTCATTCAGCGCTTACTTGGTTCTGTAGCTATCTCTCCAACAGACACAAGGCCATAAAATGGAATCAAGACCTATTTCCCTTTCTCCCTGTTTCTGTCATATACCTCAAGGGTCAATTCTATACACAGTACTTTTCAACATTTTCACAAACCCACCTGCACAAAGCCACCAAACCTGCCATCTTAGTACAATATGCTGACAATGCCTTTATCATCTGCTAAGCCTCAACCCTAACTCTACTTCAGCAAATGATTGAAGATTCCTTCACTTTCATAGAATCATGGCTAAAGGCTCATCAGTTAATCTTACATACCAAAATAAATAAATAAATAAATAAATAATGCTTTTCAAACCCAGATATCTTTCAACAGCCAGTAAAACCTTTAATGATACCTAAACAAGCAACACCACCATAGAAACTATAACAAATACCAAGCTACTAGGAGTCGTGATACACAATAACCTAAAATATGACCTGCATATCACATAGGCCATCAAGATAGTTCACCAAAAAGTGAGCTAACTCTACTGAAACAAATTGTATCTCACTGACTCCTGAATGAAAATTCATAGCATCATCCTTCGTTCTCCCATTCCTTCTCTATGTATCATCTATATTAACCAACAGTCGGACCACCCTAAGAAATAAATTAAAGGCAGCTTTAACAAAATAGCCAAGTTTGCAGCTAATGCATCTTACCGTACAGAACACTGTTTAACACTAAAGAAACATCAGCTGGCTAGAGCTACCTAATCACCTTGCATTCACTCAGCTTCAAATTGCCTACAAAATAATACAAAAACATAGACATACCTTTCTCTACAAAGCATTCACAAGCACTACACAACATCACCATGTGGCCTTCACTCAGGTAATCAGAGCTTACTAATAATGTCAAATCCTGTAATACAGCTGGACACGCACTATACTCATCTTATGTCATCAGATAGTGGAAGTACCTGCCTATCCCACTAAAACAGGACGACTGTGTAACTAACTTTAAACACAACATAAAACAGCATCTAAACTCCCCATCGCTCTGTTCTTGTTCACACCCTAACTAACTTTCCTTATCTCTCAGATCTCTAGACTATCACCAACCCCTATTTCTCTGGCTCTCCTTTATTATCCTGTAAATAAATCCTGTCTACATTTATAACTATATACTGCTTTTCATCACTCATGTGTAAATGAAATTTGTATATCGCTATATGTGTAAAAGAATGTGACCCATTTATTATTGTAGCGCACTCCTACAGAAATCAAATTGTATTAACATATGTCTTGATTGTATTACCCATTGCATGATTCTAAAACCCCATTTTTGGTATTAAGAAATTTTAATTCTTTTTTCTCTGTAATTTTTTTTGTAATTCTTGTAACTTTAATGGAGGCCTCTGCTGAAAATGGGCCTGAGTGTCCAGTCGGACTATCGTGGTAAACAAAAGGCACTAAATAATTAAACAGCTATAGAATGTAAGTAACATGCCTTTAAGCATGTGCTGCTGAGCACCATGCGAGAGCACTCTCACAGCATTTACTCAAGAAAATACTTCAGTAATTCATGAGCATTTAATTGCCATTTGTCTGCTATAAAAGTAGGCTTCCAGCCCAAGGACTTCAGGAAGTTAGTTCCTAATCTGGGCAATCATCTGAAGAGAAGGCATTGAATGAGTGGAGTATGTCAGCCCATTTAAGTATAAGTCATGGACTGCACCAAGGTCAGTACCTGTAACAAAGGACTAGAATCAAGGGCTGGTAAAGTCCACAGCCTGAATATCTTGTGGTGGTCCTGTTTTTCATACATTCCAGCTGCTGACTGTTGATCAGAATCCTACTATATTGTAGACCTATGCCATTTTTTAAGTTTATTTAGTTAAATCATAACTCATTTCATTGGTCTGTTAAAGTCATTAACCCTGCATAATGTGATATTAGCAACATACATTATTATTCAATACATTAAGTGCATTTAGTGCATTATATGCACAAAAATTCTCACCTTTAGCACAAAGTTCCTCCTTTAGCATAATGACTCTTTTACTTTAATGACATTTTGGGAGAAATTAAATTTACTAAACAAATGATGAGAAATGAAACATAAACAAAAGACATAAACTGCAGAACTCTTACAACTAATGAAAATGGCATTCTACTGTCATGGAACTGAATTTGGGATACTTGTAACGCAGTTAATGTTCTGATAATATTAATTAACTTCAGAGAAAACTCCATCTCTTACTGTTGTGAAATGAAAATAGGTCTTACTGCTTAGCGGTCTATAATGTAGGACAGAAGTGGCCTAGCAGATTAGTAAACACCCTTGCTTCTCCGTAGGCCATGAGCTCCAAGCAGAGAGAATGCTTTCTGATATCTACAGTTTATTACTAGTCACAAGACGTTTCTAGTTAAGGATTATTCCTGTTCACTTATCCTCTTCTTGCAGTAATGAATAGGTTAGAAAGTCAATTGGTGGGACTAGTCTCTCTCTCTCTCCTGCCCATATGTTTAGCATAGGTAGTGAATTACAGTAACTGAAACAGAGAAATTAAATGTTCATTCTGTGAAGTCCTTGTAAATGGAATTTTAGCCAGATATCCAGGTTCTGTAATTAGTAAACTGTTTACTTACATGGCAGTAAATAATCAGAACAAAATATATAAATACAAGATATTTAATAAATTAAGAAGACACTCATAGTTTTCTGTGTTACAAATCTGGCATAAACTATTCAGTCACATGCAATCCCCAATTTACAAGTATTAAAGCATTTAATTTTCTTAACTCTGGCTTGTTTCCTATTAACTAAATGAAGCAGAGTGGTAGAGAAATGTATGTATAGCTTTTTTTCCAGGGTATCATACAACTATATTAAGCTTCCCAAATTTACATTTGTTGAGTTTTGAGGAAGACTTAATATAAAAAAGTTGCTAAGTGATTGTGATTTTCAGACTAGGGGTGTACTATTACAGGAAATCCTTACATCTGTCATGCTTGTTTAAAACAACTACAGTGCACAAAGCATTCATATAAATAATCTGACTGAGATTATTGTCAAGGAATTAGTTGTAATCGCTGTTAAGGATATATGCATCAAACAGGTATTGCCGGATGACTATTTGCATTTCATGTCTTTTCAATGATGCTGTAATAATCATTAATGCACATGGATGAAATGGAAATACTGATATAGAATCAATGAATTAATCCATAAATCAGTTAATAGAAAATTGATGTAGACATAGAACAACAGTTCTACTTATGGCAGTTAGAAAAGAAATCGATGAATACTGGCTGTTTTGCAGGGCTCCTTTCTGTCATTACTGTACAAAATTTAAGTTTGCGTCTCCAGTTACAGTGCTAAAAGTGTTCTGCAACATAAACATTCAAAATAAAATGTGTGTATCTTAAGTATATGGGAAAGTATACCAAATGTGAGAACTATGTCAAGTATTAATTGTGAGTATTTCTTAACATAAAATTGTTTTTATATGTCTATTCTTAGACCTGTCAGCATTAATAAAACAGTTCAGAATAAAATAACTGTGTGACATTAACTGTGGAAATAAGTATAAGATTATATGTATTCCCTATCATAAAATGAAATAAGTCAGCACTCAGAAATGACAAATAAGACCATACGTATGTTTTAACAGCAACGTTTGTGAAACTAAATCCTCAGATGTCTGTGATCGATCATCATTACAGTTATGCAACTGAATATTTATGAAGGTTATTCAAAAAAAGTAGTCTTATGGAAATGAAGAATGGATAATAACCTCAGACCACAAATATGTAGCAACCAAGAAAAATGATATGATTAGTAAAACGATGACTGTTTCAAGAAACTACCTTAGAGTTAATGAATTCATCAATGTATACATTTATGTTTTCATCGCAAAATTTAATTCCAGCCAGTTTTTTTTAATTAAGTAAACAGAAACAGTTTGAAACTCACAAAACTAGGTATCAACCCCTATATCACTAGGTGGGTTGCAAATTGGCTCACAGAACCCACAGTTTGAAAGTAGTGGAATCCAAGTCAGACTGCCATCCACTCACAAGTGGAGTACAACAAGGATCGGTCCTGGGTCCTCTCCTGCTTGGCATCTACTTCTCACAAGTCCAGGCCAATGCAGAGGGTCTTTGGCTGACCAAGTTCGCAGATGCCTGCAAGCTGGGAACCATTATTAACTCCCCAAGTGATGTAGACATCCTACAGAAAGTCCTCACTGAGACCAATGACTTGTGTCGAAACCATGGCCTTAAGCTTAATGCCAAAAAATGCATCGTCATCAACTCAGTTCCCACTAATTACCACATCAATGGGAGCCCACTGAACACTGAAAGCGTTATAAGAGATCTGGGGACACAGGTTGACAGCAACCTCTCCTTCAACCACCACCCTTCAACTACCACATTGCCACTGTGGTCAGAAAGTCCTTCTATGTGGCACATCTCATTACCAAGGGTTTTGCATCCAAGAAGAAAGAGGTCATTGTCTCTCTCTCTACTCTTCTCTCCTTAGGCCTATCATCGAGTATAATGCCACATTTGTCATGTACCTCACTAGTCACATGCAACAGCTGGAAAGGCCACAAATGTACCTCATGAAGAGGATCCTAGGGCTTAAACACATGTCCTACATGGACAGACTCAACAAACTCCAGCTATTCTCTGTCTCTTAAAGTCTACTAAGAGGCGATCTCTGTTTGAATTACAACACCATGTTTGATCCACCTCTGTTAGAAATGCTACATCTAGAGAAATTCCAATCTCTCTGCACCACATGCTCCAGTGACCTCAACCTCATTATCACAATCAACAGAACATGCTGGAGGGACAGGTTCATAACCCAGAGACTGCCCATGCTCTGGAATAGACTTCCCATACATGTCAAGCGAAGCACCTCACTGGCCCTCTTCAAGAGAAATCTTGATGAGTGGATCAGAAAAAGAAAGCCCACCCACCTTGGGATCACTCCATTGGCTTTACTTGATAGAGGCACTGGGAACTAATGTCGAGTGGCACAATGTCAGGGCACTTCTAAGGACGAGGCTTGTAAAGGCTCCAGGGCCATTAGCCTAGTACACACCTATGAACCTATGAAAGAGGAAGCATAGTCTACTTACTTAATTTTTACAGTATATTCATAATACTTCTCATTAAAGATGCTATATAAGGCAGTCTGTTTTGGTGTTTCTATTATTTGTCTAGATCCAACTAAGCAATGACCAGAACATCAAAACTGGAAGGTCAGTGGTTTGAGGTAGTTGAGATGAGACTTGGACAAAAAAAGAGAAGATGAGAATTATGTTTTGCCTCACTTTCTCCCTTTGCTTTGAGCTTGTGCAGAGTTGGAGTAAGTATGCATATAGTTTGGGTTGTTGAGGCTTGTATCCTCATTGGGGCATGCTGGGGTAGGGGGGTTCTTAATGCTTTTGTGCCAGACTATTGACATGAAAGGATAATATCCTAATTATAGACCAGGAAACTTGAACTCAGCTAATAGTTCAGGCATCGGATGGAACAGACAAGAAGGATGGACATGATTATCTTGTTGGGAAGAGACACTGCCTATTTGAGCAAATCATTGATCAAATCCTGGTAGATGCCAGGATTTGGATTTGTTAGTAGGCTGCTTACACTGGCTGGGCAAGGAGGTGTGACTACCCTGAGACCAGGGTGAGCATATCCTCAGAGGCCATGCCTCATTGCCTGCCAAACTAACAAATGTAAAATCGGCACACTTAGGGAGTGAGACCTTAAAAAAATGGTGTTAGTAGAATATATGATGCTGCAGGCATCCTTTCCACTCCATCTCCAGCCATCACTCTCCATTTCAACTTCCCAGCCTGCTGTGCAGTCTCAGTCAAGGGATAGCACTGAGACAATGTCACTCTCCACTTCATCGTCCATCCCTGCAAGCAGCACTACTTGGGGCTCTAGGGCCCATATATTGGGTAAAATCAGGTTACATTGGCTAGGCTTGTAATCTCCTCTGAACCTATGAACATATGAAAACATAACAGAAATGTTGCCATTCTAACCATAGCTGTAAAAAATATATTTGAATATGAAACATGCACTTCATGAGAAACATTTTATAGTTTGACAGCATTTTACAAGCATTCTCCTATCTGCAGGTGTGTGGGACAACTTTATGACCTACAAGTTAATGCACAAAACAGTGAAAACTGTGGATCAGAATCATGCATAATAAAAAGTGCAAGATTTCTGCTTCAGGTTACTGTATGCACCAACACATCTAGGATGGAATCTACTCCCTCCCATAAATATTCTCACTCTTAAGGTACATAAACTCCAGAAAAGAACATTTATATTTTTCTGCTAAACAAATAATTTTCTTTAACTAAAATATACAGCTAGAATTTTGGCAAAATCAGAACTTAACTTTTTCTTTTGGTCAGTTTATGAAAAAAAAATAACATGCATATATAGGGCTGCTTTTCAAGCACTCAAATTATAGCCTGCAGAGTTACAAAATGAACTTATGAACATTACCGGTGTTTATGTGTGCGGGGCCGGGGTCCAGATGGGAATGGAGAATTTGCCCTTTCCCTACTTTACAGTGATTGCAGGGTTGATATATATAATTAGCAGGGAGTGAGGGGGGCTTACCCCCTTGCAAAAAAAAAATAGTTTTTGCTTTGCTTTAAATATTTGCAATTCAGTGTGTTGTTTATATACTTTTATGGTCCAAACATTTGACATGGACTGATGTGTATGTATGTATGTACATATAAATACACACACACACACACACACACACACACACACACACATATATATATATATATATATATATATATATATATATATATATATATATATACACAATCCCAAATGGCTAGTCCTGAAGTAGGTGCATTGTATGCTTAAAGACTAACAAGGTCATAGCATATCAAGACTGATACACGAGTAAGTTTCTCATGTGTGGTACAACGCATTCATTTGTTGTCTTTATTTAGAGTTATATAGGTAAACTATGAAATAGCACCCATACTTCAAACATCATTTTAAATGTAATAGAATTGTACAGGGAAAGCAACATATCAATGTATTATTATGACTATGTGATATAAGCAGTGAAATAGATGTAGAATGTTTAAGCATTCATATAAATAATTCAAAACAGTGAAGTAATCAAACAACTGTTTTTGCAAATAGTGAAATGATGGTGACTCAAACAATGTGTGCATTGAAAACATACTACTTTTAACATAGATATGCTAAGGTTACATGTGAATACATTGTATTAGTTGTATATAAATCTCACAAGAACTGATGAACCCAATGAATATGCCCCTTTCATGGAGATAGTGACATCTTAGTTTCATACAGCAGACCCATAGTCCATCTGTAACAAAAAGAATGGAAGAGACAGATACAAAAGCAGTGCACCACAAATCTGTAAGGGTTTCAGGAAAGTAAGGAATGTGTACATAAAAAAACGCAAATGTCTGTGTTTGCTGAAAATGCTGCTTTTTAACACAAAGATGATGGTAGAACAGTCATTGCTGGAATAATGCTTGAAATTCTCACCAGATTGTGAAAATGCATACTGTTTATCTGAGGCCAGTAAACTTTCCATCAGGCTCATAAATTTTATGCATTTCAGAAGCATGGTTCTGAAGTCATCAAGTTAAGATATTGTTGTCTTTTTTTGATAGGACTTTCATTGAATTCAAAGCAACTCACTGAATTTTACTGGTAGCCTTTTAAACTACATATTATGAGGCTAGAGTTAAAAAAATGTTTTCTGTTGAGTTCAGCCTGCAAGTAATCTAAGATGACATTCTAATAAAGTTTTGTGAGAGCAAATATGGAGTTACTAAACTTTGCATTTTATACTCAGGTAGGAATGAATCTGTCTTCATATTCTGCATTTAATATATATATATATATATATATATATATATATATATATATATATGTATATATATATATATATATATATATATATATGTATATACACACACACACACACACACACACACACACACACACACACACACATAAATATCCCTATTTATGTGTGTGTGTGTGTGTGTGTCTGTGTGTGTGTATATATATATATATATATATATATATATATATATATATATATATATATATGTATTTGTGTGTGTGTATCTAGTTATATAAGTAAAAATATATACAGACACACACATGCATTTGTGATGTGACATATATTATATATGTGTAGGACTGTATCATTTGGTCAAGCTGTAGTTAATTGACCCACAGTTTAGTAAAAGGCATTCAGTGTAATATACTGTAGTTACCTTTAGAAATGAGTACTCACATGAGTCCTGTAGAGGGTTGTCTACAGTGAACTAGGTTTGACAGTTAAGTGGTCTATTCCACCTACATTTAGGGCATAGATGTCACACATGGACTGCATGACTTTGAAGTCTGGTCATGCTTCTTTAGATTTGCATCACACTAATGCTAGGGCCTTCATGTTACCAAGCTGCCTGCCTTGGCCATACTCAGGTGAAGAGGTTACATAAGGTGTGCATGCCCACAGAGCCTGGCAACAGTGTTGTCACTCCTGCCGGCCTTACTGCCATTGGTCTACTGTTGTTGATGTCCACCATGTGCTGTCCATGATGTGCACCTCTCCTTTTCAGAAGGCTGAAATGTATAGCTGTACATTATACCTGCTGTAATGGATCTGTGCTCATTATTATCTTTTCATATTACAGCAAGAAATTGCAAAGAGGAGGATCTCCAGTTAGAGGAGGTAGGCCAGATTCTCCAGGCAGAGGTGTAGGTGTACTGTATTACCAGCATTATTTTGTAACTGTGCTTAACCAGTTTATATCAGCACGGAACATTTTTGTTTATTTATATTTGCATTTTAATATTTGACCATTGGTTAGTTGTTCATTAGCTTTGTAGATTAATTTTCATCAGTGTTCCAGTTATATCTGCATTTCCCTTTACTATGTATCTTTACCTCACAAGTTTACCACAACACTGAGCAATTACTTATTTATGCATTTTCAGGTTTCACAATTTTTAGTTGTGTAGTGACTTTGTAGATTGTTTTTTATTCCATGTGTTGTGCTGCTGTCACACACTGTTTCACTTATTTGGTGCCCCTTGTATATTATAGGTTGTTTAACAGTATGTTTAATTGCTGGTGTTTTACATTACTTTCTTGACTGTTCTTTCTCCTGCAAAATCCTGTTTTAATAAACTATATAACATTTAGCATTGTGTTTATGTTCCACTTTGTTCCATTTGCTTCCTTTTTTAATTATGCTCCTTTGTTATTTTGCCTTTCTTAATTTATTTTCTTTTCCTGAGGATAAACCATCATGCAGCAGAGGTGAGGTGGCAGTGACAACACTCTATTCTGGTTACTGTGTGACTGCTGGGTCTTCAACAGTGCCTGAGCCTGCCTGTCTACTGTATGATAAAGGTCATCCTATGGAATGTGGTCTGAATTGAGTGCCGTTCTTGCACATTTTTCGAAGGTAACATTTAGCATAGACATCTTACTGGATAATGACACAGAAGGGCCCTTTTGTGTCACCTAGTATGAAAGCAGCTGAAATGTACTGGCAACTAGATAGTCATATGGGCACCATGGAGTGTCTTCTCATGTGGCTGGTAGAGACACATCACTGGCTAGAATTGACCATCAGGCCACCACAGGTAGAGCCCATCAGTGATGTCAGCCACCATGATGACTAGATACTGTGTAGGCTACCTTCAGGATTAGTTTAGCCGGCCATCTTTACCTCACTCTGTTCCATATCATAGCATTCCTTTTCCCTGTCTGTTTTCTTTTCTTATACAAAACTGTCCAGATCCCCAAGATGCTAGATTTCTAAAATTATCTGTTCAATCATTTTTCATTAATAAAGAGGATTAAGGTTGTGTCCTGCTAATGAGCTTTGTTTTGTAGATCTGAGTTTGAGTTTCTCAGCCTCTGTTTTCCTATTGTAATATTTGGCCAAGCCACTTAACAAGGCAGAGGTCTCCCATCACTAAATAAAAGAGGAATGTACATAATGGATCCACTCGCTTAACAAATGCATAGATAAAAAATAATCCTCTCTTATACTGTTCTGCTGTTCAAAATGCCATACATGTAAAATTCCCCACAGTTTATTTGCAATTTTTCACCAATACCATTGTGCTTCATTCAAAACTATATCATCTCTTATACTTCCCCATCCTGCAATTTCTTAGTCCTAAATTTAGGATATCAGAATTACAAGAGTGCCAGGCAACTCATTTACAGTACTTTATAGATAGTTACTAGACTTACAGTCAAAGGGAACAATCCCAGTTGCCCCCAAGTACTGTCTGGTTAAGTGACTTTCTCAAGGTCACACAGTAGGCAAAGAAAGATAAGGGAATCAAACCCTTCCCCAGGGAAACTACAGTTCACAGCTATAGTCCTCAGCACCTGCTAGACATTCATATTTGAAAGAAAGCCTATCAGTAATTACTGTCATTATAGTTTTGCAAAATGCTTTTCTCTGGTATAAAAATACTTGAGTAAATGTGGCCCTGCATCCTCCATGTGAGACTGCTGCAGTCCCCCATAACCCTTGCATTTAAATGTACTAACTTTGAGATTATACACCCTGGGTATGAAACAGATGCTTGATTTGAGAGAAAAGTGAACTCCCCTGCCCTTAAGAATTATCAGTAAGACATTTTTTGCAAGAATCATTACAGATTTAATTGTTTTATGTGTTCTGATATTTGTTAAATGTACACAAATATGTTTAATTTCTTTAACTGTTTATACAAATTATTGATGACTGTGATGTGAGGTAACAACTAGTAACTTATTTCTTTCCTTTCATAGGTAACTTAAAATGGACGGTTGGATATAAAGGAAAGAATAGTTTATAGAACTTAGCAGCAATGTGTTTTCATTATTCACATAACATACAGATGCATAAAAGTAACAAATAATGTTATTCAGCTAAAGAACTTCTGTAAACAAGAATGTGCAGAGGAACACAGGCAAGGACTTTATTAACCAAAACAGATGGAGAAAGTATCAACATAAGTTAAAATTCCAAGACATTAAGTATTTGAATGACTCACTCAGATGACATCAGCCAGACTTTTCACATAGAACTTTGAGGTTTCAGAACATGTGCTACATTTGGATTTGCATTTAATACCTGTGATGACAGCACATTCAGAGGGGCTGAGAAGATTAAAAGCCTGTTAGAAGTGATGCATCTCAGCTGGAATTTTAAGAAAAAGGTTTCTGCTAACTGTTAAAGCACATTATATGTTTTAAATACATGTACATATCTTGACCATTTCTCGTGTAATATTTTCTCTGATTAAATCATATTAATTTCTTCAAAAATAACATTATTTAACTGGCTAAAGACTCATGTTGGTGTGTCTGGAAGCCTTCATTTTTTTGCATTAAACTTTTGTCACATCTGAAATATGTTGACTGTGAGTTCTGATTCATACTGAATATATTTGTGTATTTTCTGCACCAAAATAGTGATTTAGTTATAAAGGGATTTCCTAAGTTCACTTTGATAAGCTTTATAAGTGGAATTCAAGAAAACTATATCATACAGTTTGGCAAAAGAATATAACAGCAGACATATTTTTAGTATGTGTGTTATTTGGGAAACAGTTACATAAATTAGGTTTATAGATTAGTACTAGGCTAACTGCCCTTTTGGGTCATTTGATGCCTAGCCAGTTATCCCATGTGAGAATCAAACCCTGCACCTTGTGTCTTTAAAGTAAGTACCTTAATCATTATTTCATCTTCCATGGAACAACTGCCAAAGTATAATATAACTGCATCATAATGTGTTAGAGAATCATGGTTAAATCAAGACATGAATGCAACAGAAAGATAGCCCAATGCAACTGAATGTGTTCTTCGTGTGTGCACTGTTCACAAACAGAATAAGATAATGTACAGCACAGAGGAACCAAAAGGGTTGCCCCACAAAATTCAATTGCATGTACAGACAAAATTTAATGGCATGTACAGGCACACTCTGACATAACTGTGGGGGCAAGCAAAAACTGAGGGTAATGCTTCTAGAAGTCTAAATCTCAAAATGCACTCACTCGAGGCACTCCGTAAAATGGAGAACATCGATATCTGTGCAGTGACTGAGACCTAGTTCAAGGCTCTAGAAAGTACCCTGCATTACCAGGCTATAACTCATACCACACTTATCAGCCATCTAACCTGGACCAGAACACCAAAGGGGGAGGTGTGTCCATATTCATTAAGGATATCCACACCTCCAGGCTAGCTGCGCAGCATAATACATCCGAGGTTATCCAAGTGCAACTAACTCTGGGCAAAACTGCAATCTAAATTGCAGCTTGCTACAGATCCCTCACCATGCCCCAGGATTCCTCTTTTCTTGATATACTGGAAAATATTAGGGTTCAAACAAACACCCTAATAATGGGTGATTTCAACTACCCCATCATTAACTGGGAAAACTACTCATGAACCAACTCCTTCGCTCAACACTTTTGGAAATTCATAAATTCCAATACCCTGGATCAACTTATCCACACCCCACACCAGGGGCAACAATAGCCTAGACCTAGTCATTACCAACATAAGTGACCAGTGTTCCACACCTGAAGTCAACTCCTCAATGGTCAGATCCAACCATAAGCTAATCACCCTAGATATCCACATCTTGCCCCTACCTACCATGAAGGAAACCATAGTATTCAAAATGAAACGCTGTACAACAATGGCCAATGAAGTAAAGTTCTCTTGGAGAATAGGTAGTGTGGTTAAATGATATAAAACTTAAAAGTGCAACATATAAAGCAAAAAACTTGCATACATTTCCAGTACTTAAATTAAATGCACTTACAAGATATTCACGCTGTGAATGCAGCTATACCATAGCGAAATGATGGCTCCAAAGTTTCCAGTCTTATGATGGCTTCAAAGTATCCAATCTTTTTGGTCTTTTATACAAAGTATCCACACTGAAGATGTAGTAGCTGCTATGTGACTGTGATGAACTGTGATAACAGCTTAACCAGTCTAACAGATCAAATAAAAACTTCTAGCTTTAATGGCAGTTAAAATCCTTTTATTGTAGGAAAAGTTAAAATCTTCATGTCGAGTTAAAATCTTGATGTAGAATAAAACAGTCCCTATGTATTCCAAATGATAAGCGCTTTTGGTATCTTCTACAGATCATAGAGATTGGGACTGGAAGTTCCTTTTTATAATGCTTGCTTCCTTTACTGTTGAGACAATCATTCAATCATCACACTGTCAATCAGCTGTTTAAACGCTGGCTTAATAATTCATGACTGGTCACACCCCTCAAAAGCAAAAGTTATAGGAAATGGAACACCCCCAGCTGAGAGGAAAGAGGATTGGTGCGTTTAAACAGAACATAGAAGCTACTACATCTTCACTACCTATTCTCCAAGAGAACTTAATTTGGCCATTGTTGTACAGCGTTTCATTTTGAATACTGTTTTTACTTGTTACTGATAGCTGTACTTTAGCATTAGGAGATACCCTTTCTTTATTAAGGAAACCATGGTAAAAAATTTCTCCAAAGCCAACTTCATGCTTCTTAAAACAGATGTGGTGAACTTCATTACACCCATGCAGATGGGCAATACAGTTACGACTGCTGAATCCTACACAAATGCAATCTATAAGCACTTACACAAGTGCATGGATCGTGCTATCCGAAACAGAGCTAAGATGCTATCCCCCAAAAAAAGGAAGCCAGTCTGGTGGTCCCCTGCTATAAACAAACTCTACAACAGAAAGAAGAAACTGTTGCAAAAGACAGTAAAATCCCATGAGTGGAGGAGCTCCCTAGTCAGCCTCAGTAAGAAGCTGAGATCCCTTATAAGATCCTCCAAAGCTAGCTATGAAAACAAAATCACCACTGATTCTAAGGGCAACCACAAAGCATTCTATAGCTATGTCAAGAATCTCAATGGCAACACCCAGATCTGCTTTGAGTTACAGCACAACGGCATGGAAATTACAGAACCAACTGATATTGCCAACATCCTGGCAGATAGATTCAGTGCTAACGTTACCCCCCCCCCTCACACCCTAAAAGGCCCATATCTTTACAGGAAGAATGCCGAGTCCCTGTAATCACATCTATGCAGTTAAAAGCTGCACTCTCTAAAACCAAAAACACAGCATCCATGGGACTGGCTAACATCCCAGGCTGCGTTTTACATGAACTTCAGAATGAACTAGCTCCCCACCTAAGCACCATGTTCAATCATAGTCTTACATCAGGCTTTGTGCCCACTGAATGGCGCACAACAACACTTATCCCACTCCACAAAGGGGGAGCCACCACTGATCCTAGGAACTATCCCCCTATTAGCCTGATGAGCCTGGTCTGCAAGGCCATGGAATGTATCATCATGGAACTCATAAACAAAGACATTGGTAACCTCCAAACTCTGGACCCCACCAGGTTCAGGTTTGTGAAAGGCAGATCATGCCTTCTGAACCTGATTGACTTCTCTGAGGCAGTCACCAAAGTCGTAGACGATGGTAAGGTGGTTCACACAGCCTATCTTGACCTTGCCAAGGCTTTCAACACTATCCCCCATTCTGTAATTATAGTTAAACTCACTAAACTAGGTATAAATCCCTATGTCACAAGATGGGTTGCCAACTGGCTCACTGACAGAACCCACACTGTAAACGTTACAGACTCCAAATCTGACTTCAAACCAGTGACAAGTGGAGTACTACTGGGTTCAGTCCTAGGACCTCTCCTGTTTGGTATCTACTTCTCTGAAGCGCAGGCTAACACAGAAGGGCTCTGGCTAATGAAGTTCACAGATGACTGCAAACTAGGAGCCATAGTCGAGTCCCCAAATGATGTGAACATCCTACAGAAGGGCCTCACTGAGACTGATGCCTGGTGTCAGAGGCGTGGCCTCAAGCTCAATGCCAAAAAGTGCATTTTCATCCCCTTTGGTAAAAACTTTGTACCCATGAACAACCACATAAATGGCAGTCTAATTAATGCCGAATGTGTGATAAGAGACCTTGGGACCCAGGTGGACAGTAGTCTCTTCTTTGATAATCACATCGCCACAGTAGTCAGGAAATCCTTTTATGTGGCACAACTCATCACAAAAGGGTTCTCATCCAGAAAAAAAGAGATCATTGCTCCCCTCTATTCGGCACTCATTAGACCCATTATAGAGTACAATGCCCCTTTTGGAATGTACCTCACAAGACATCTGCAGCAGCTGGAGAGGCCACAGAAGTACCTCACAAAGAGGATTACTGGCCTCAAACAGATGCCCTACACTGACCGTCTCAAAAACCTCCAGCTCTACTCTGTAGCATATTGCCTACTCTGAGAAGATCTCTGCCTAACATATAAAGTTATGTTAAACCCAGAGCTGTTGGACATGCTACACCTAAAGAAATCCCAATTCCTATGAGCTACACACTCTAGGGACCTAAACCTTGTCACAACAATAAACAGGACATGCTGGAGAGATAGATTCCTGTCCCAGAGACTTCCTATACTCTGGAACAAGCTACCCATCTATGTCAAGCAAAATTCCTCATTAGCACTCTTCAAGAAAAATCTTGATGAGTTGATTGGGAATAGGAACTACACCCCGGGGATCAGTTCTGTGGCTCTGCTCAACAGGGGAACAGGAAATTAACTTTCTTGGGTGGCATAAGCCAGGGAACCTTGTTGGCTAGGCTTATTTAGGCCCTTGGGCCGCTAGCCTAGTACCTACCTATGAACCTATGAACCTATATAGACCATATTATGGTTGGTCTGGCAGTTATGAAGAGGTGTAATGCAGAAAATACAAATGCCACACAATTAACTTTGTAGTGTTGAAGCCAGGAGCTCTGAGTTAGGCGGAGTTGCCTGAGACATGGAGGGTAGAGGGAACATCTGGACACTACTTGAGGTATGTGCCATTCAGAAAAACCACCAGTGAGGCAGTCTGGTAAGTCTATCTTGTTGGAGACCAGAGCTGAAGTGTCCATCTATTTTCTGCTACAGGGGCTTTCATTCATCCCTTGGTGATAAGCTGGTCACATAGCAGACCTCAACATTCAGCAAAGTGAATGCAATCCTCATACAGCAACATTTTGTGGAGCCATGCTACTCATCAGTATACCCCAAAAATGGCAAACCTCCATGGAGTCATTCCATTGGCTTGCTATTTGACTTATGATGTGAGTAAAATTAGATTGTCCCATAATGTCCTCTCAGCCTAAATAGGCAATAAGATGGCAGCATATATGAATAGAATGGGGTCCAGCTCACTAATTTTTAAAGTAGTTTGTAATATTACCATCATCATTATCCTTATTAATGCATCCTGCAAGCACCCTGAAAATGCTCACAGTGCTGTCATCTGGCACAAGATTAAGAAGATCTGAGTATATTCCCTATATCCATAAACATGGATGCATCATAGGTTCAAATGCAACTTTACAGAGATCATAACCTACTGTTATACTAATAATCAGTGGCAATGTGTGGAATACTGTGAAATGTACTTGACATGGCAACGTTTATCTTCATGGTAAAACACTATGGTGGTAGAACACTATGGTGAAATACGATCTAGAAAAGAAACCAGCAAACCATGGAGAACAAGGAGAATACTATAAAGCCGTCTTCTATCTGGGGTCTGACTGATTCAATGCCATAGAAGGAGTTTAGCAGCTTTCTAGGACTAGTATGGCATGTACAAGCCTCTGTGGGGAGTAAATTCTTTGTCATGCCAAGTACCTAAGTATGGACTCCATTAAATTCAGGCTGCCTCACATTGACTGGCCATCTTCTATGGGAGCATAAGTTTGATTTTGAATGACTAGCTTCTGTGGAGGCAGAAATGTATAGAGTTTAAGTAAGAAACCAGAGGTTTGCTCAGCTTGGTGCTCTTCAGTGCTGAGCAGCTGACATAACTCTAATGTACAATCCAAAGAAGACAGTAGGAGACCAAAGCTATGGAGGAGAAAATAAAAAAAAAACAGTTTTCCATCTAGAGTCTAACTGACTCAACACACTAGAAGACCTTCAGCAGCTTCCTAGAACCAGGACTGCAGTGTGCCGGCCTCTGTTGAGAGAAGGTACTAACTACCTAAGCTCGAGTTCTCCTGAAAGGTCAAACCATATGATCTGGATTGGCAGGATTCTGTGGGATGTAGTCTTCTTTTTGATTGTCTGACCTCTACAGGACTGGATCCTTACAAACTTTAAGTAATCAAAGGTTTGCTCAGTTCATCATTCTATAGTGCTGAGCTGGTGACAGTGATTTAAGTCACAATATAGAGAAAACATCAGAAGACTACAGAAGGAGGAGTAAGCCACAATGCCCTTTATCCATTTGGATTCTAACTGATTCAGTGCAAAAAAAATCTTAAATGCAGTGAACCAGCCTCTGATGAGAGCAGATGCTTCCAGATGCCAGATATGGGTGCTTAGATTCTATTGAAGAATCACAGTGACTGATTTTGATTACCTGGCTTCTGTAAAAACATAAGTTCGGTTTTGACTGGCTGACTTCTGCAGTGGTGGAATCTTATAGATTTTAAATAATCTGAGTTTTGCTCAGTTTAACAATTTGCTGCATGGATTCCTGCTGAGCAGGTGACATCCTAATGGGTAAACAATGCCCAGTCTACAGCAGGTAAGGCAGTCCCTGCCTGAATCCTAGTTGTGAATACATCAGTTTCATTCACTACCCTTTCTTTGTCTCATTAACTGCTTAGCAGTTGTATTATTGTGATTATCTTTATTAATAAGGTTGAATTCTGTACATTTATGATACCTGCTCATTAGCTTTTGACTATTAGCTTAATAACTAAACTAGGCTTTTTGCTTGTTGCTTATTCATTTATTAGTTGAACCTCATGTTAATACTTCTTAATGCCCTTTCACTGACTGTTCCGCTGTCATTTTCTGCTCATACTGTTTAATAATCAATGTGCGTTTATTGATAATTGCACTCCATTTTACTTACTATTGCCTATTCTTTGACTGCCAATATTTAACCAGTGCCAAGACTTTGACCTTTGACTGTCCATTGATTTTGTCCTCTATGTCTGCTGTAGATGCCCGTTTAACAATAGTGTGATTTATTTCAGCTTGTGCCTAATCACTGCCTCCCTTATTGATGTTTTATTACTCATTCGCACTTTTTGCTTCCTGCAGTTGTTTTGTAAGTATTTTTGTCATCTGCTACTCTTCCTGCTAGGTTGTGCTTCAGCTAATCTTACAAAAATATTAGCAACAAAACCTCAATGCCTATTACTCATTCAGAACCACTAATAGTTGTGTGGACATATCCATATGTATTAGAGATATAATAACCATGTGTCTCACCTCATTAAACCTTTATTTAGTATGTGTTTAAATCACATGCAGCAAAACAAAGTTTTACTTTATTTGTAACTACTGTCTCTTCTCCATGTCCCCAGAGTAATAAGTATCTTTTCAAATACTAGATATGTTCCACCAGCTAGAGGTCAAAGCAAACACCTTCTTACCAGGTGAATTTAATTACCTTAATATCACATAATCCATTTACACATCCAGATATATTTCAGCATCTTCAGCTCAAAATCTCTGGATCAAATAGTTACTCTCCCAAATAGAGTTCCAAACCACGTAGATCTTGTCTTAACTCCCCTGAAGTATGTTTAGTACCACAAGTGTTAACATCCCTATTTTAACCAGACCATTAAGTGATCCTTCTGCTTCAAGACCACCCTTCATTGTCCCAATAACATACCTATGTTCATGGACCTCAGCAAAACTAACCTAGTAAATATTATTCCCCTTTTTAAAAACATAAATAATCTGACTACATTAAATCACTGGTCATTGGCAGCCCACCCCGATCAATAACTTTTATGAAGTATTAAATCACTATATACAGAAAACTGTCCATTTATGTCACAAGAAAAACAATACATGCATCAAATGTGCAGCTGGATGGGAGGATAGAATCAACAACTCTTTTCCTTTCCCCTATTACAAAATAAATCAGAATCACTTTAGTAATGAACTGAAAAAATACTATGAGAAGCAACAAGTTATTTATGAGCAAGTGATTGCCACTGATACTAAAGACAGCCTTAAGGTCTCTTTTAAGCTATGTACATAAAATCCACAGTTACACATACCACCTTCTGAACCCATTGTTAATGGTACTACTTACACTACAGAATCCATAGCTAATATTGTTGCTCATAAATTCAACCCTTATTTCAGTCCAGATACTCCATACTCAGTCCCTCATGCCAACACATGCCAAACTCTCTGTTATTAATATTGATAAAGTTCCAACAGTGTTTTTCAATACAAAAAAAAAAAAATAAGACCCTCTTGAGAGGCCATTCAACATACGCAGTTACTTACTGGTGCATAAAGGATTATCTAGTAAACCCTCTTGTAAACATGTTTAGTCCCTCCAAAAAGCATTTACTTAAAGAGTGAAAAAACTCAGAGCAATAACTAGGTCACCTGGTTTCCTGGATAGTTCCCCAGCATGAAAAAAAAAATAAAACTAAAGCAAGCTGCTTACTGCTAATAATGTAAACAGAATGAGCACCTTTGCCCAAAAATAAATGCAGTGAAAGGCTTTCATTTATGCAGCTGAGATATCAAAGCAACTTCATAAATGAATACCAGTACTGCCCTTGTGATCTTTTGGGTTCTTGTGATAGTGACTCCTAACAATTTGTATCTGGGGTTGCCATTCCCTTTGCCTCAACTTAGTTATGTCTCTAGTTAAAAAGCATTGTCATGCAATAGCTGTAACGGTGGCCTCTCCACAGACCTAGGTAAATATAAGCCCATTATTATCACTAGCCTTACATGTTAAGCCATGGAACTTGTTAGTGTATGACTAATCAATAGGGAGATACAAGATCTGAAGATGTTAGATTCTTCACAGTTTGGCTTTCTCAAAGGTAGACCATGCCTTCTTAGTTTTGTAAGCTTCTTTGAAAAAATCACTACAGCTGTGGATGAAGGATTTCCTATCCACATTTCTTATTTCAAATTATTCAAAGCATTTGATATCATTCATCATGCTTACATCATAAATAAACTAACCTTACTAAACATTAACCCTTTTGTGGTTCACTGGATTGTTAACTGGCTAACAGACATAACACATTCATTGAGAATAAATAGAACCATCTTCAAAAAACAAATGGTAACTGTTGCTGTCCCTCAAAATTTCTCCTAAGTCCTTTCCTAACTGGAATCTATTTCTCTAAATTATAGGTAAGTGCTAATAACCTTTGGTTGAAAAAAAAAAGTCTGCAGGCAACTGCAAGCTAGGAATATAGTACACTCTGCCTCAAGTGCTCTACTAATCTTAACAATGCCTTAATTACATAATAATTTAGATTAAACTTCTGGATGAGAGCCCATGGCAGATGAGAAGAGTGAGATAAAAGTATTTTCTGGCACTACTGGAGACAGAACAAGAGAAGTATAGTTCATTCTGTAAGTAATCATCTATGTAAGATTCTAGAAGCTGTGCTCTCCTGCATAAGCTAAAAAAAAAAAAAAAAAAAAAACTTTAGACTCCATTTTGCTAATAAATGTGGTGTTTTGACTCCATTTTGCATATTGCAAACAGGAAACTACACATATTATTCTATTGCACCTAAAGTCATCTAACTGTTTAACTCAGTTTTAAGTGGTTTCTACCAGTTTTCTGTATTTCTACTATTTTTACTGGATTTGGAGTTACAGCTATTAAATGAAATCATTTCACAGTGTTTGCTTCTTCTTAAGTGGTGTCTTTGCTGAGCCTAGTTATTCAGTAAGGTTTCAGTGTTTTCTGAAATGTTTCTGCAATTTTAATGTATTTTTATAATTATAGTTATTAATGGAGTCATTTTATAGTTTGCTTTGCATTTCAAGGGGTTTCTGTGGTGTTAAAATAATCAGTTTATATATATATATATATATATATATATATATATATATATATATATGTGTGTGTGTGTGTGTGTATGTATGTGTATATATTTATTATTTTAGTCACTTCTCAAAGTTACAGTAAGCAAAAGCTTTTGACAGGCATGTCTGTAATTTAGAGCTTGGGGTGGTTATTCTTGTGGCAAATAGACCCCTATGTGGTAAGATGTATAGCAAAGTAGATCAAAGACAGAACCCAAATAGTGAAGGTGGTATGTGCTGCATCAGAGAACGTGAAGGTGATGACCACTGTCTCACAGGGTTTATTCCTGAGACCACTTTTATTTGGAATTTCCTTATTCAAAGATAGTTATAGAACTATCATTAAATAATGAAATTCCAAACAAGTCTAAGAAATCAGAAATGCTGATGTCATTGTTTGTTAGTTACATCAGACCCAAACTAGAGTATGAAATAACAATATGGAACCTTATAAGAAAACAATCATAAGTTAACTGGAAAGAGAACAGTGGAAATATACCAAGGGCATTCATAGATGTGTAACTTAAAGTTACTATGAAAGATTGCAGTCTCATAAAGGTATTTAAGAGGCAACTATATTCATGTATGTAGGGCATTTATAAACTGTTCTCTTTACATATAGCGATAGTGTTTATATTTAACGGAAAAGTCCGGCACAGTGTATAATTAGAGACAACTACCTCTGGGAATGTTTGGGGCTATCAAAAAGTAGTAGAGAATCATTAGCCTACTTTTGTAGAAGATTATATAGGAATGAGAGGTGTACTAATTGGTTCTCTGAGATAGCAGATGATGCATTGAATAGATTACAGAATTCCATTAAAGCAAGCATTTGTTTAGATACCTTTAAGAACAGCCTGGACACTTATTATGGGAATAGAGGTTTTGATATATTGGCAGGCTAAAAGGGGATTATCACCCTGCCTGAAATATTTGGGTTCCCTATTAGATGGACAAATGCTTAAAATGTCGAGTACGACATACTAGACAGCTTTTAAGTGAACGTTCATCTAAGTGAAACCTAAGAATTTAGAAACAAGGAGTTTCAAAAAGTTATAGTTGGCCAGCCGTTAGGAAGCTAATGGCTGATGTCAGAATGTTCACCTTGTCTAGTCATTCTTACAGTCCTCCACTGTGGTGCGGTCTCTTCGTTCACCCTGTGCAATGTTATGACAGTCCTCTACTGTAGTACGATCTCTGAGTTGGTATATTTAAGTAGAGGGTGTGGGGAGCACAGCCCCCCCCCTTTATTTTGTTTGTTGATTTGTTTTTGCTTTTGTTTTTTGTTTTTTTTTTGGGGGGGGGGTTAATTGTGTACAGTACATTTTAGCTGCCAGCCATTGGTTTCATGATGACTGGCTAACTATAAGTATTGGAAACTCTTTGTTCGACATTATGGGGTTTCGCTTAGATGAACTTTCACTTAAAAGCTATCGAGCATGTCGTACTCGACATTTTAAGCATTTGTTCATCTAATATAGACCCAAATATTGGTATGTATGTATGTATGTATGTATGTATGTATGTATCTTATATACAGACTGAAAAAACAAGACCTGTGGCTTCCCAAGTTTGTGAATGGCTACAGACTAGGATTAATTGTCAAATTCAACACAGAAGCCCTCCAGCAGAAATTTGCACTTTTAAATGCCTGGTATATTGAAAATGGGTTTAAATTAAATTCTAATGCATGTAACACTGGGAACTTTCACTGAAAAAGCAAACATCATCCCAACATATTGTACTGACAATACTATACTTCAAAATGAAAATGTAGCTAGACAACTGGGAACCAAGGTGGACAATTCCCTCTCTGACCACAATATTGTAATAGTTGTCAGGAAGTCCTTGCACTTGATGCATTTGATCACTAAGGAAATATTATACACCTCTAAAGATGGTATTGTATCATTGTATTCAGCACTGATCAATCCACTTATAGAGAGCAATGCACATTTTGGGATGTACCACACCAGAAATATCAAACAGTTGGAAAGACCCCAGAGGCTCTCAACAAATTGTATCCCAGACTTAATATAGCTAAGCTACCAGAAAAGATGAGAAGTGCTGTCCCTCTTTACTGCATCTTATAAACTCTATAGAAGAGACACATGCCTTGACTTTCAAGCAATCAGGAACCCAATGCTACATGATCTGTTTACCATCAGAATTACCATCAGAATTAAAGTAGTCCATAGAAACTAGTACATGGGATCTAAACCTGCTTCACTAGATCAATAAAAGTGAAGTAGAGAGACAAATACATTACTCAGTACTGCCCTTACCTCTAGAATAGACTGCTCCTCAAATAAAGCAAGGTGCTATACTATCTTCCTTTACCTTGGATCTGGATAGTTTGATAGACATTTATGTCTGATCATGGGATCCAGAATCATTCCAATTTATTGTTGATTGTCATAGTTCTACAAGCATTCAGTACAGTCCCAATGATAAGGGTGAGCTTAGAACCTGTAACTTAGAAAGTTGCATGGTTCAGAAGGTTTTAAAAAGGCTCTGGTGACAGCCTACAACTGATTCACTTATTAACTACAGTTTGTAGTTAGTGCCACTGATATAGACAGTACACAGAACCATTCAAGGTAGCTTATTAATTAACACAATTCATTCAAACTGCTCTTTTCAATTAAGTGATAAACAAGGAAATCAGTGAGAGGGTATGACTGGTTACAAACAAGATGGGGCATGCATTTCCTTTTCTCCTGGTGTTGATACTTTTTTCCTAGTGGTTACTGGAATCTGAATGTCTTTGCTGGAGAATATTCTGTTTCAGAAGAATAAAAAAGCTTCTCAAGAAAAAAAGTATTTAATTTACTAAGATGCCAATGGCAGTTCATAAAGGAGACCTACCTGGCCTATCATGTCAAGTTCACCAAATGGAAAAAACAGTTATAAGCTGTAGACCCAAAGATGCATGTTCAAAATAGCATAAAAAAATACTCATTAAAAATGAACACTGCTTTATAGGCAAGATATCTTCCTTAGCAACACCACTAAAACCACTCTTGCCACTACTATGGCATACCCATCCTAAATGGCCTTCAGGCTACAGTTAAAAATAAATGTTGCCACCAACAAAGAATACCACAACCATCACTGTATTGCCCTTAATGGTTTGAATTGGCTCAAACTTTCTGACAACTTAGACTACATACATCTTATTTTCACACAAAACATTCACAAAGCCAATGACTGTCCTGCTTTTACTAATATTCTCCATTCATGTTCCCTAATAGAGTACTTTGGTCTAATGGGCAATATCTTCTCAGCATATATAAACCCCATAAATCCTCTGGCCAAAGTCTCTACTCATACTCTGTCGCTAAAATATGGAATTCGATCTCTCTGTAAATTAGATCTACCTCTAACCTCTCCAACTCCAAACAACTACTAAAAGACAACCTATATAAAACTTGGCTGTACTCCTGCAGTACCCTAGGCTGAACTAGACTCTCCCTCCTTCCACAGCCAACATACTTGGACTATGTTCAGAGAGACTTTATTAGTGAAATGTATTTCTTAGATGAAGAACAAATGCATTTTTGCCTAGGTTATATTATCTAGTCATGTCTGTTCCAAAGAATGTACTCAGTGTGTATAATGTCTTTTCTGTGAAGTACAACTTGTGAATACTTTAACTATTGACAATGTTCTCTTTCAACTTGTTACAGCTATCTAAATATTTGCACTATGCATGTATAGGTTCACACTGTATGAACTGAAGCCAAAGTTTTATTTAGTTCATATGTCATGCTTCTGTATCAGGGTTTATAATAACTTTATTTAAATGTTACCATATTATGTTAACATGGAGTTTTTCTCCCCATGCTTCCACTTAAATTGGGATATTATCTCAGTCAGGCTTTCCCAATTAACATATGTCAAATAAATAAATAAAGATGATCATATTACAGGTAAGAGTTCAAAAGCTAGACAGGTGGATGGAGATAGTTAAGAAGAAATTAAAACACTTCCGAAATAGTTTATAATCAGTAATGAAGAAAGCTCATGATCTGGTGAAAGGTCAAAATGTGCCCGTGTGGGAGTGTTCAGTGTCTCATAATCTATCTTCTGGAATAAAATGCTTTCGATATTTAAAAAAGTCTGCATGTTGAAGTGATGCGTTCACCTGCCTGCTTGAAGGCAGAAATAGATTGGATTTATACAATGGACAGGATGAAGAACTGTGGCATCATGAATGTCCTAACAGGGGTGGCGTCCTCCAGCTCAAGAGATTGGCTGATCTCAAACAGGAGAAAGTACAATGGGGTGCTATGAGTCAAACATTAATTGCTTTTCATAGAGGATTACTTGAAAGAGCAGTACTTCTTCATGAGAAATATGAGTTGAAGCAAACAATGTTTAATGGGAATGTGGTGTAGCTCAATCTGTCCACAACCATATCAGTAGTTTATGGAGACACATGAAAGATATCCTGCTTAATAAAGATGAAGAGGAGCAGCATTTGTAAAAAGTGGAACAGCAGCATATGAAGGTGACAGTGGAGAGGTGAGAATGAGTTGGAGTGGGAAATAGAAAACAGACAAAATTTCAAAAGTTATCTGGCTGAATGGAAAAAAAAGAGGAAACTGCAAGATTACAATGGCTGAATAACCAGTGCCAGCTTGAATAGGGACAGGAAGCCCAAAGAAGAAGATGACAAGTCAGAATAGATGAGACAAGAGAAAAGTAATCCAGGGGGGCACTAAAATGCAAAAACAGATTTAATGAACTGGACAAACTCAATAACTGGGGTGGCCGAGTGGGGAGAGAGAATGTCTGTGTGTGTGTGTGTGTGTGTGTGTGTGTGTGTGTGTGTGTGTGTGTGTGTGTGTGTGTGTGTGTGTGTGTGTGTGTTACAGACAGCAGTACAGGGACAGCAGCTCATCCATGCAGAGTTCCTGCTAGGCAGTAAAGCATGGTCAGAGATATCCTCTGGCAAACCAATCAGAGAGCAGGATAATTGCTGTGCAAGAAAAGGATTAAAATGCTGGAAGATGGTAAGCTAGTAGGAAAAAAAGGCAGCTAGAATAAAATTAATTCTTAGGAACAGCCAGCATGAAAGGAGAAAGGCTGCTGTTAATATTAAGATGGAATTTGAACAAACTGAATGCTACAATTTAAGACAGAGACTAGAACTCATGCAAATTACATTCAGTCTGAACTACCAATGGTGACTTAAGTTTTGTAAATAAAGTTCTTCATTACATGACAGCTACCATTGAGTTACAGTAGAACAGGTTTGCAGATAGTTTTTGGTTATCTTGAAATGTTTTATGCAGATGCTTTTCAACACTATGCATCAAAAAGGGGTACTAGAGGTCTACCTTAGCATCATTGTTACAAATAAAAAGACTGGGGTATTCAACACAAAGTGTATAATTATAGGAAGGTGAGTGGTGGATACAGTTATAATCTGTACACCTTATGCAATCATAGAGTAAAGCTATGGAGGACATTTGTTTATTTATTTTATTTATTTAACATTTGTTTACTGGGAAAGTCCTACTTGGAACGAGCCAATTTTCAGGGGAGGCCCAGGGAGGAATGGTCCAGGCACATGTTATAAAATTTGATGTTAATAAGTATAAAGTTTGAGGGAAGAGAAAGCAAAGGCACCATTGGGCAGCTATACATAAAATAATAAGTGATACTGTTTAGTTAACTGAGGTTCATTAATAATATAGTATGTTGTAAATAGAATTAACATATGCTCATTTAGACAGATCCTAACATATTTGTCTTTTACTTTACTATAGAATTTACAAATGACAAATTACCAATGTAAGTCAGACAAATGTCATTTAATATCCATGTTAACTTTATAAAATAGAAGAAAGCATGCTGGTGATTGATTGTTCTTTCTGATATTGCATATCACAGCAGAATACATGCTGGTGGTGGATCTAGAAATCACATTTTTAAATGCATGTATCAATGCATTTTTATGGCTGAAAAGCAAAGGACAGTTTTAATTTGGTGTTAAGATGTTAATTTTTGAGTTTTAACAAATAATTGGACTGGTTAGAGTTTGGGGGTGAAAAGTAAATAACTGGTTTTAGTATAAATAAGACAATCTACACATATATTTTAAATTGTATTTGATGTTTCAGGAATTCATCACAATTTTTAGCAATAGTGATGGAATAATTAGTATCTGTGAAGCATTTATAATGGTTCTATTAATTTGCGGTTAAAGAATGCAGGTAACATCTAACTGATGGACTGCTTAAACATGTACACAATATAAAATATTACTTATACTGAATAAGTAAGTGATTGAGAATGTAAGCTATTGTTCACTGGGCCCTTATCAAGCAATGTTAATGTAATATATAGTATAGGCAGGCCTATAAAATGAACCACTCCAAAGACTGGACTTGCTAACATTATATAGAAGTAGCCTCAAAACATAGGGAGGTGAGTGAGTAGAAGTTTAGAGATAGAGACCAGATGCAAGTCAAAGATAAGTCTTTGGAAATTTCAATACAATACTTAATGCTGTAATGATATGTAAATGAGGGAAATTGGCTTTTTTTTAAAACTTTTTTCAATGGTGGAGGGTGTTTGTTCATCTAAGCTATAGTGTGAGGGAGATTACTAAACCATAGGCATATTTTGTGCCAGTGACACAAGGGGATTCTAACCTAAAACCTGATTGTAAAATACAAATAATTATTATATGTGAATAGAATGTTCAGCAGTCTCATTAAATAAAATTGTATATGTATTTTTCTAAATTAAAAGGAACGTGATAACATTAGGAGACAAGCTAATATAGTTGAATATTTAACAATGTAATGTACACTATAAACAACTTATTCTAACGAGCAGGGAGCATTTTCAGGAATGTGCAAGGTATAATATGCATGGAGTATTTACCTAGTAATAGACATTTGGCAAGGGAAAGTAAAAAGTGCTAACACATGTCAATTAAATCGACCTGGCCCTAGAGGGTAAGAGCTAATGACAAGGACTTTGGACACTCCTTTATTGAAATGTGTTGATAATTGCTAGGTAGGTACCTCATGTATAGTTATGTCATAAGTAGGTTATGCTTAGTTTAAAGCACATAGTGTTGTTTCTTGTTTTTACTTGACAGAGTTCCATCTTATTACCCATAACAATTAATAACACGGGCATTTATGGTAATAGTTTTATATTAATAAAATGATGACATCTAAAGGAATCAAGAAATTAAATGTTTAGTTTTACTTATTGTTACTGAATGCAATTTATATATATATAGAGCAGCATACCTAGGGTGATATGATAGGATCAACTGTCCCAGGTGCAAAGTGTTGGGGAGGAGCCCTAATATTCAGCACTGCATGTTGGGACTTGGTGGAAATGGTTCTGCCGTTAAGTGAGGCCAATCTCTTTTAAATCCATGTTAAATTTTAAGAGACTTTTTTTAAATCTCTTTTAAAGCCAGTATTGCATTTGCAGTCAAACCTGGGCTTTATTGAATAATTAGTATCTATGAAGCATTTATAATGGTGTGTGGTCTAAACTGTAGCAACTACTTGCTACATTTTAAATATTTTTTAACTAAAACCTGAGCACTGTAGTGTTCTGTGCAGGCAGGTTACAAACTGTAGCAACTGTTTGTTACATTTGTAGCAAGCAGTTCATTACAGTGTTAGAGGATTTTGTTAAGAAAAAAATGGGCACTGTAGCACTCTATTCAGGAAGGCAATATACTCTATTAACTGTTTGCTATATTTGTAGTGAGCAGTTTGTTACAATTTAAAAAGATTTTTTTTTTAAGTAAAACATGAGTGCTTCTGTATAGGCAGGGTATAAACTCCAGCAATTGTTTTATATATTGGCAGCAAATTATTTGCTAGAACTTAAAAGGAAGATTTTTTAAAAATAAATTATGTGTTGAAGGAGGGCTGGGGGCAGGGCACAGAAATGGGATCTGAACTGCTGGGGCAGGTGGGAGGGGAGGTATGTCATGGTTACCTGGTTGGTGTGTGACTAGAAAGAATGTCCCTTTATTTGAAGAGCTGAAGGATTGGGGAGCTGGTTTGTATTACTGGCCCAGGGCACAGGTTGACTGACCATGCTGCTGCATGTATACCATAATTCAGACTGATTTAATGACATGTAGAGGGACTAAGAAGTAATAAGGACTTGCAGCTGTTGACACAATGAACTCAGACTACATATCCAGGGCACCTGCAATTAAATGCATTTTGGATCTGTCCAGCTCTGTCCTAATATCCAGCACTGCTTGTTGGGACTTGGTGGAAATGGTACTGCCTTTAAGTGAGGCCAGGAATTCATCCACCTCTATAATGATGGTTTGATTGACAGCTCCCCTCCTGTTATTCTACGTTCTCATGCCAGGATTTCTGCTCTGTTGGTGGCAGCAGTGATCATCTCAGTTGCCCTGTGGCAGACCATTTTGTAGACAAGGACCACACCACCCACAGCATTAACCTTGGTGACAATTTCAGCCTAGGCATGGTCACAGAATAGCTGGTTGCTGGAATGGACAGCAAAAAGTCGTTGTCCATGGAGATGGAGCACCTCCAGTACCTTCTCATTCTCAGCATCTGTGAACTTGGGTTTGTGGTTGAAAGTGGAAGCAACGAGTAATGCACTAATTTCCTTTGCAGCTTGTTTTGTAGGTATATCTCAGTTGTAATGGAAAACAGTGGAATTAATAGCCTTGTTCCAGCATTACCCTTCATAATCCTTACATTACTTTTATCCTAGTAGGTGATATAGTATGCTGTAGTTATACATAACAGGGAGATATCTGCCTCCACATTCTATAGTAAATGTCAGGCATGCATTGTGTCCTGAACATATAATCGCAGCAAAACAAGCGCATAACTGCAACTGAACCGCAACACCTGACCAATGCAATAGCTGTGTTAAAAATGCTGTGGCATACAACACTGCAGTACTATGGACCATTGATATCAGTATGAGCTCAGGGTATGTCTACCATCTCCTTTAACAATCCTGCATGCTACTACAATCAGTATGTTTGCAATGAAACCCTCAATATATCTGTGAAAAGCACATATACAAGTACTGACATAATGACATCCTTTATAGGCCTTAGAGTAAAGAACTGACATAAAGCTTCTGCTGTGCAAAGAAACAGATGTATAACAAGCTGTATATACCTTATTTAAGCAGTTATCCTACTTGATAAGAATATTTTTTGAAAAACACCCTTATCAGGATTCAAACTTCAAACTTGCTTGCCACGTTTTTCTTCCATAGTGCGTTGAAGGTCTACGTTTCTCAGCATTCCTATATCATGTAAATTCAACCCTCTGGGTGTGATAATTATGCTAATTAGGGGTCACCTCACCTGAATCATCCAATTTGTGCCAATGAGCAAACCTGATAAACTCTGTCATGATTTCTATATAATTCTGTGCACATGCTTAGCACATGCAGGCAGCTCTGCACACACGTGGGCAGCTAATTATTTTAAGACTGAGAATATTATCATCTCATATTTGGCCATCTTCAAATGAAGCTGCTGTAGAGCCTGCATTCTCAGCAACCATCAGAGAGATAAAGATCTGCCATGTTTCACACCTTAAATTGCCATTGGAACCATAAAAATATAATACCTGTATTGTCTTTGCTTGCCATCCATGACACAAATGAAGTGCCTATTGTTGCCCATCATTGTGCAGTGGCCAGATAAAAAGGGCTATTTGGAGTGCAAGTCTTCTGCTGTTTTTTTCCTGAGATATTTCAAAGTGAGACATTATGGCTGGAAAAGGAATGGACAGCGCTTATTTTAGAGCACAGAGGTGGTGTGAGGAGAAGTCCAAGATTTTTCTGGACATCGTCCATATGAAGTGCAGCCTTTGTGTCCTGATGGAGGGTACAGATAAGGCTGATGCCTGAAACAGTTTGTCCAAGTTATTGCCATCCCACACATGGGAAACAATGCTGTCGCCATTTTTGTCACAAGCCTGATCTCCCATTGCTGACGAGAAAAAGAAGTAAAGACAAAGTCACCGCCTCTGTACTGTAAGTATACCTTATTTTAGCTACCCACATAACTAGCTACTGCATGCCACCATCAAATGTTTCATTATGTCTATTTTATGTCTCTAGCCCCTGCAGAGATTGAAAGAAACAGGCAGATAGATGCACAGGAGCAGATTTGAGCATATTCGAGAGCTCATAGAGAATTAGGGTGAATATACAATCTTTTATAATAATGTGTGGCATTTAAGAGTAACAGTAGTAGGCATCACACAATAATATATAATGTTAAGAAACCAGCAGTATGTCTGTTATTGCTGGCATAGATCCAAGGTACGAATGTGCAATGTTAAAAGTCTTTCTTCAGACCTCCTGCCCTTTAGGTGGACAAGTGGATCCTCCTGCTAAGTGCTTTTGTTCTCATATTAATAAGGACATCTGTGGGTTCAGTTCATATCCCTCCACACTATTCTGATCATGAAAAATATTTTATGCCTAATTTTGTCTACTAGTATTACTACAGCAGTACACGGTCCTCAATAATTTCTTTGAAAATGTAACTGAAACAGCGGATAGTGGTTAAGCAGTGGATACAACATATCTAGACCTGACCAAGGCCTTTAATACTACTCTCCATGCAGGCATTATTAATGGACTTGTAGATCTGTGTGTAAATCCTTATATTTGGTGGTAGATAGCTTACTGGTTAACTAACACAGCCTATACGGTTAGAGACTTTAATACCACTTCTGAAACCAAAAAAAGTTACCAGTGGTGTACACACAGGGCTCAGTTTGGGGCCGTCTGATTTTTGGCATTTATTTATCAGACCTTCTGGCCAGCACTCCTGGATTATGGTTAACTAAGTGTGTAGAGGACTGTAAACTGGGTATTGTTATCCAATCTTCAACTGACTTATAATTGCTCCACCATGGGTTAGACAATGTTAACAACTGGTGCAAGGACAATGGTCTCAAATTCAATGTAAAAAATATAGGAAAGCTCATTTTGGTAAATAAAGCAGTTTTGCTTACCATATAAGTGGTGCTCCCCTCAAATCAGACATTGTTGTAAGGGATTTAGGAACTCTCATTGATAATTCCTTACCATTTTACCAACATGACTCCACAGTAGTACAGATAGCCTTTTATCTGGCTCATCTAATTTCCAAAGGCATTTCCACTAGATCCAAAGAAGTCTCAAGTCCCCTTTACTCATATGTTATCAGACCCATTATTTAATATAATGCACCTTTTGGCATGTATTTTTCTTAACCTATCACTCAGCTGGAGATACCTCAGAAACTCGTAACTAAAAAAATCAGTGGCCTCAGGAATATTAGTTTTCAGAAGAGACTGTCAGGCCTTTCTCTGTATTCAATCTATTATAGACTCCTCTGTTGGGTTCTATGCCTAACCTTTCAAGTCATGAAACATCCAACTCTATTTGACCTCCTATTCTTTTGCAGAACTAATAGTACCTCAAATACTAAGTTAAAGAAACTAAACCTTCATCAGCAGGTAAATTACACTCAGATAGATATATTCATATCCCAGTGTATCCCTCATCTCTGGAACAAACTTCCACTACATGTCATGCAGAGTTGTACCCTTGCCACCTTCAAGGTCAACCTAGATAACTGAAATGACAACCTAAAATTCCCCCTGATCTATCTTGTCTTACCCTCCTTTAAGCTAGATGTAACTTTTGAATAGGGTTTTTTGCCTAGAGTTGTAGTGGTCTGCAGACTGATCATCTAGTACTTACCTATGAAGCTATGACTCTATATGTAAGAGCATCATTATTAATTTGCTGTAAACTTCATAACTTGCAATCAGACTGTCTGTCCTTGGCCTGTCACCGTTCATTGATATATGTATATCTGAGCAGCATGTTTACTTTCTATATGTACAGTATTCTCAGACATCAAAATGCATCTCTGACCACAGGTACCCATTGATCTGTCTAAATAACCTCGGCCATTAATCTTCTGTCTATAATACTGCAGGTCAGGGTGGCTAATGTTGAAGGCCTGAATCCTGCTATATGTCATTTGTTTTTTCCTGGTTGCATGTGGTGAGGGTTTTACTCATGGATGCAAAAAAAATATCCTTGTTTTCCCACCTCTCCTCGACTAGTTTAGACCAGTATACAGGCTTTGCTGTATTCTGGGCTGTGATGTAGTTCCTGTGTTGTCCATTGCCTTACTTGGATAGAAGGAAGTTTCTTTGCTCACCAGTGGGAGTGGGGAGCTTTGAGCAGCCTATCTGTCCCTGAAGGAGTGGCCTCAGCACAAGAGCTTGTAGTAATTGGTTATTTTGGACCATTTCTAGCTCTTTTGAAGTTCCCTGTTTAAAATCCGTGTTTGCGCGACTTTGCGCGATTGTGCGCATAGCGCGGCGCCAGTTAAACAAGGTAAACTTTTTCTGGCTCCGCCAAGTCTGCTCTTCAAATTTTCCCTTAAGAAAGCTCTACTCTTATAATAATCAGTCTACTCGCTTTATTATAAGCCTAGCACTTGTTCTCAAAACCTCTCTTCTAAGTAAGCACTCTCAAACTAAAGCAGGCACTACATCCACCTACCACGCCTGTGAGTACCCACTTCCCTTAAAGGCACAGCACTCCCTTATAATATTCTAGCATGTCAAGTGGTAGATTACTAGCATCCTCTCTGGTTCAGCTGGTTAATCTGGGAATCTTGAGACAATGCTAAAATTGTCTCATGTACACAGACAACCCTCTCCTCCTCCCAACAAACACAAATACATGTGAGAGATGCAACTATATAGACAAACTGGAGGCTGAACTCTCTCAACTCAGGACTGGCAAGACCAGACAGGAGGAGAAGGTAACCACACACACAGCAAACCCAGTCCCATATAGACCTACCACAACTGCAAACCAAACACATAATAACATAAAGACATACTCGGAGGCTCTAACAAAAAACTTACCAAAACAACAGAGGCTCCCAAAGCAAACACCCAAAAATCCACCACCTCAAAACATAACACATGCAACACGTACTTCAATAAATCAGTGTGTCAAACAATCACAGCCCTTAAGGCCAAACAACATGCCTGATACACTAGTAATAGGTGACTCTATAGTCAGATACACTGACGTTCTGCTTACCAGGCTGAACAAGGAGAGGGTAACGGTGAGCTGCCTAGTGGGAGCTAGGATCCGCCACATAACACACGCACTCAGGCCACTCCAAAGTAAGTACAAATATGACTCCGTCATTGTCCATGCCGGCGTGAATGACCTGAGACATACCTCCCTGGACTACATGAAAAGAGACATAGAGAAGCTCTCTGATTATGTAGCCCAGGCTGGTATGACCCTGACCCTGAGCAGCATCTTGCCCTCACCAAGAATGATGCCACAATACAAAGACAAGATGATCAGCTTTAATAATTGGCTTAATTACTGGTGTCATTCTAGGGGGATCCAATGTCTGTCTGCTTGGGATGACATGCTGGACAAGCCACGCTGCTTCACAAGGGACGGCTTGCATTTGTCACCACTGGGCTTCCGGATATTGGCTAAGGCTCTTGCCACCCCCATAGTGCCTTTTTTAGGCAAGGCTCAAAAGACAAACCCTCCTCCTTAGAAAACAAAAATGGAAAAAAATTAAGGGTAATGCTGCTCAACGCCAGAAGTCTAAATCTCAAGATGCAGGCTCTTGAAGCACTCCTCAGTATGGAGAACATCGATGTCTGTGCAGTAACTGAAACCTGGTTCAAGGCTCCTGAGAGCACCCCAGCACTACCAGGCTATACCTCGTATCATGCTTTTCGGCCCCAAAACTCGGGCCAAACCAAAAAGGGAGGGGGAGTGTCCATATTCATCAAGGACACCCACACCTCCAGGTTAGTGACAACACATGAAGCATCAGAGACCATCCAGGTGCAATTAACCGTAGGCAAAACTGCTATACAATCTCAGGAACCCCATTCAGCCTTCCTGAAGACATTGGAGGATATGAATGTCTCACCAAACACCATCATATTGGGAGACTTCAACTACCCTAACATAGACTGGGTGCATTATTCTAGCCCTAACACCCTAGCCCAAAGCTTCCTGGAATTCATAAATTCAAATGCAATGGAACAGCTAGTCACCTCTCCCACAAGGGGAGATAATATACTAGACCTGATCATCACAAACATGGGGACAAAGTGCTCCATACCGGAAGTATACCCCTCACTAGTGAGATCTGACCACAAACTAATCACCCTGGATATACATATCCCACCTCCACCCCCAACACAAAAGACTACAGTGAAAAACTTCTCAAAAGCCGACTTTACACTTCTTAAGACTGAGATGGTATCCTTTAAGCCCACTGGGCCAGTGGAAACCACATCCCACAATGCTGAATCCTTCACAAATGCTTTCTACGGACATATCCAAGAATGCATGGATCATGCAATCCCAAATAAAACCAAGATCCTCTCCACCAAGGGCAGGCGTCCTGTCTGGTGGACCCCAGCCATAAACAAATTGTATAACAAAAGAAGGAAGCTACTGTATGACAGAGCAAAATCCCATAAAGAGAAGGCATCTCTGATCAGCACTAGTAGAAAGCTACGTTCTCTCATAAAAACATCCAAGGCCAACTTTGAGAGAAAAATCGCTATGGACACTAAAGATAACCACAAGGCCTTCTTCTGCTATGTTAGAAACCTGGGTGGAAACCCTCAGATATGCTCAGAGTTAGTTCACAATGACAAAAAATACACTGAACCCACAGATATTGCCAACATTCTGGCAGACAGGTTCAGTGCAAATTTCTCCCCTCCCTCACCCCCAAAAGAAGAAATACATATCCCAGCTGAATGCAACCTCCCTGTCATCTCAGATGTCCAGGTGAGAACCGCCGTCAGCAAAGCTAAAAACACAGCATCAATGGGACCTGACGGTATCCCGGGTTGTGTGCTACGTGAACTCCAAGAGGAGCTAAACCCGCACATAAAAATGCTATTTAACCTTAGCCTTACTACAGGATATGTACCTGAACACTGGCGTACAGCAACAGTGGTCCCACTCCACAATGGAGGCACCTCTACAGACCCTGGTAACTACTGCCCCATAAGCTTAACCAGCCTGGTCTGCAAAGCTATGGAAAGAATCATTATGGAACTCATAAACAGAGAAATTGGGGACCTACAGACACTTGATCCCACCCAGTTTGGCTTTGTAAAGGGCAGATCCTGCCTTTTGAACCTGGTTGACTTTTTTGAAACAGTCACTAGAGCCATTGACGAGGGCAAAGCAGTCCATACAGCCTACCTGGACTTGGCTAAAGCTTTCGACACAATACCCCACTCAGGCATCATAGACAAGCTCAACAGCTTAAATGTAAATCCATATGTCACAAGATGGGTTGCAAACTGGCTAAAGGATAGAACCCATAAAGTCAAAATAGCTGGAGCCATGTCAGACTCAAAGCCAGTCACAAGTGGTGTCCCACAGGGCTCTGTCCTGGGACCCCTCTTGTTCAGCATTTATTTCTCAGATGTGAAAGCAAACATGGGAGGGTTGTGGCTGACAAAGTTTGCAGATGACTGCAAACTAGGCGCCATAGTCGATACACCAGCTGACACATACATCCTACAGAAAGGCTTCACTGAAATGGACAACTGGTGCCGGAGTCATGGCCTTAAACTAAATGCCAAAAAATGTATAGTCATCCCCTTTGGGAAAAACAAAGTACCCATAAATTATCACATAGACAGTAACCCACTGAGTATGGAAAAAGTAATCAGAGACCTGGGGACCCAAGTCGATAGTGAGCTCTCATTTGACACCCACGTTGCCAAAGGGGTTAGAAAGACTTTCTACCTTGCCCACCTTATCATGAAGGGATTCACATCCAGATCAAAGGAGGTCATTGTACCCCTATACTCCTCCCTTATCAGGCCCATGATTGAGTACAATGCCCCATTTGGTATGTACCTCACCCGGCACTTGCAACAGCTGAAGAGACCCCAAAAGTACCTCACCAAGAGGATCAAGGGTCTCCAACATATGTCATATGCTGCCAGACTAAAGAAACTCCAGCTCTATTCAGTAGCATACCGCCTACTCAGAGGTGATCTGTGCCTGACGTACAAGGCCATGTCCAATCAGGAATTGATGGACATGCTCCACCTCAAAAAATCCAAATCCATCAGAACCACGAGAGCTAAAGATTTAAACCTCAGCACAAATATGAATAGGACATGCTGGAGGGACAGATTCATAACCCAGAGGCTTCCCATACTCTGGAACAGAATCCCAGTTCATGTTAGGCAGAGCACCTCACTGACTCTCTTCAAGAGAAATCTTGACGAGTGGATGGGAGATCGTAGGTTTACCCCGGGGGTCATCTCTGTGTCACTACTAGACAGAGGCACGGTAAACTAATTCTATTATGTAAGGGGGTCTTCACTGTGTCACTACTAGACAGAGGCACAGTATTCTAAATCTATTCTGTACACTTTTGTACCATTACATGGGGTGGCGAAAGCCACATCACTATGGCAAGGCTTATAAATGCCCCAGGGAATATAGCCTAGTACTAAACTATGAAACTATGAAGCTATAAGTGTCAGCATTTCCGAAGTCGACCTTTTGCGGTTTATATTCTTGGTGTGCGTGTGTGTGTGTGTGTGTGTGTGTGTGTTTGTGTGTGTGTGTGTTTGTGTCTGTGCATGTGTGTTTGTGCATATGTGTAAAACACTTCTGACATCCATTATTAATGCTTTATGGAGTGCATTCTGTTTAACTGTATCATTAGCAAAAATAGTTATAATGCAGTTTGTATTAAATCTGTATTACTCTTACCCCGCTCTCACTTTGTTGCAAACTTTTGTCTTATAAAATGTTTTCTTTCTTTGTTTTTTCTTTTTTTTTTTGTTTATCTCCATTTGTTGTATTATTATGTGCAGCAGTGCAGCAACTTTCAACTTACCCACTGGCAAGGCCTGTTGGACCCTCACAGGAGGAAGCTGCATTGCCACCACCACCAGCTGAAGCACCCAACAAATCTAGGTCCCAGCCTGCCACAGTTGCATCCACACCTCCTGCCCTCTCTCCCCTACCTGTGTCAGGTAGCACTGCACTGGAGGCTGGTACACTTCTATCAACATGTAGCAGTGCATGTGGAGGTTACTCCTTTGTCATGCCAACTGGCAGACATTGTAGGGATATTGACAGGAAGTTGTATGCCCACATCAGTTACATGGTGACCATACTCCATCAACTTGTTGAATTTCATCCCTGGCCCGCACTGCCTCCAAATTCTTAGGCAGGACCCAGTGGTGACAAGTGTGGTAAGTGGTATGTCAGCTTGCACAGACTGCATCTGTAAATGCCCAGTCCTATCCCTTAGCCAGATGTTCCTTTCTTTTTTATGTCCATACCCACCCCTGTTAATTCAACTATCCTCCCCTCAGCATTGTCATCCCTCCATCTGCTGTTTCCTCTTCACAGATTGTGTTACCCCACAGCCTGTTAGTTCCATCTTTCCCTGATACATAACTTATTCCCTTCCTTCCTTCCACAACTTTTCCTTCTCTTAAAAAAGTGGGTGCCTGTCTAAAAGAAAAAAAGAAATGTCTGCCTCTCCACCTCTTTCCAACTTATTCCTTTTTTGTGTACCTTCTACATGTGCCCTTGTTGTTCTAGTCCAGGTTGTAGTTGAGAAGGTCCATGATCTGTCCTCTTGTTCGGGTAATGAATAAATAAAATGGCATAAAGTAAAAAAGGTATAAATTTACTGAAGTTTGGCCTTGCATTATATCAGCATTTTCCAAAATAAATAAATAAATCAATAAAAAATATCCTGACAGTTGCAATCTAGTTTATGTCTAAAAATATTTATCAGATAATAACACACAAGTGGTAAGAGCAAAACACAGTAGGTATTCCAAGAATTCACCAAAACATCCTCAATACTTCAATAGTCCCAATGCGCCAAGGCACCAATAGTAATGCTTCAGAGAAAAGAAATGCAGTGACTAATTCAGTATAAGGATCAAAGATTTAATGTATAAAACTCATGAGCAGGTTAGCACTTTCACCATACGGCTTCCTCAGACCTATAAACATATCTACATCCATCAGTTTAAATACAAAGATAGGTGGGAAAATCAATTTGTCTTAAAGTGAAAGTACTATACAAAAGTATTACAATCAATCCACAACATTAAAAAAATGCGAAAACATAATATACAAACATGTATAAAATATCCATAGCAGCAACAGTAAGCAAGATATATATATAAAAAGTCCATTAGAATATCTCACATGACAATCATCTTATATGATACCTATTATGGGATGGTTAAACTACAGAGGAGCTAGCCGATGCAAATATAAATAATCTGATAAAACAGGAAATATAAGATGAAACATATATAAAAAAAAAAAAAACTTTATACAGTATGAAAATAAAAATATATATATAAATGTACATATATAAATGTATTGTTCAAGCCTTCAATTTCCTCAATTTAAGGAAAGGCTGAATAGGAACCTTGCCATTCAAACCAGGGCTTGAATCAGATCTAAACCTCATTATCCAAATTGTCTCCCTAGCTTCTGTAAAAGTCCTAATATCACCTCCTCTGATGTTTGTAAAAACTCTCTCTACTATTCTGAACCTAAAACTATGGGTCTCACCATTTTTTACAATATGTTTGGCTAGAGCATTGGTCATAGACCCCATCCTGATATGATACATGTGTTCACGCATGCTATCTCTTAAACACCTATTGGTCTTTCCTGTATAGAATGCGGAACACTCTACACAGGACGCCAGATAGACCAGATCAGTAGACATACAATTGCCCCTTGCTTTGAAGATAAAATCTCCAAGTCCAGTAGGATGTCTGAATACTGGATCGCAGTCAATTAAGAAGCAAAAATTACACTGATTGCAGGGTAATGTAGTTTGGGGTCCCACAAAATCATCTCTCATGTTACTCTTTGGGTAACAGAGTAGTCTTTTCAGGTTCATTTTATTCTTATACACAAATCTCGGTGTAATCCCTGCAATTTCCTTGATAATTGGATCTACTGATAATATATGCCAATGAGTCCTAATCACATCTTTAATTAAACCAACATCCTTAGTATAGAATATCAGAAAAACCACCTGATCTGGTCCCATTCTATCTCTAGATCTACTACCTCCTATGACATCCACAATTTGAGTCCTGTTGGAAATGTATGGGGCAGCTACTCCAGACCTCAAATTATCTATTTCTGCTGTCCCATTGGCAAAGTCACTAATATTATAGTCCCGTGCTTCTAACCTTCGACACAGATCATCTAATTCCCCTCTGAAGTTGGAATCAATCGGATTGTATCTAGATATACGCATTGCTTGTCCTTTGACAATATTATTATATATATATCCTGGATGCATACTATGGCAGTGTAGTAGGACATTCCTGTGGCATGACTTCCTATACAGGCCTGTGTTTATCAACCCATTGCCTAACTTCTCTATGTAAATATCTAAAAACAGTATCTTCACAGAAGATTGGTCAACTGTAAACTTAAGATAGTTAGTAATGGAATTAATTTTGCAAAGGAACTTGACCAACTCATCAGGGGTACCTGTCCATAAAAGGAACAGGTGGTCTACATAACGTCTGTAGAAAGGGACAAAATTCTTAAAATATGACATCTAAAACATAAAACTGTTCTCCCATTCAGCCATGAAGAGGTTGGCATAGCTATTGGCACAAGATGTGCCCATAGCTACGTCATCCTTCTGCAGGAACAATCTATCATCAAAACAAAACACATTTGAATCCAATATGACTTCCAAATATGCCATTATCAAGTCAATTTCTATATCTACCATACTTGATGTTCTCCTCAAATAACTATCTACCATTTCCATTCCTACTAGGTTAGGAATCACTGTAAATAAAGAATGGCACTGTTCCTATTCAGCCTTTCCTTAAATTGAGAAAATTGAAGGCTTGAACAATACATTTATATATGTACATTTATATATATATATATATATTTTATTTTCATACTGTATAAAGTTTTTTTTTTTTTTATATATGTTTCATCTTATATTTCCTGTTTTATCAGATTATTTATATTTGCATCGGCTAGCTCCTCTGTAGTTTAACCATCCCATAATAGGTATCATATAAGATGATTGTCATGTGAGATATTCTAATGGATTTTTTATATATATATCTTGCTTACTGTTGCTGCTATGGATATTTTATACATGTTTTTATATTATGTTTTCACACTTTTTTAATGTTGTGGATTGATTGTAATACTTTTGTATAGTACTTTCACTTTAAGACAAATTGATTTTCCCGCCTATCTTTGTATTTAAACTGATGGATGTAGATATGTTTATAGGTCTGAGGAAGCCATATGGTGAAAGCGCTAAACTGCTCATGAGTTTTATACATTAAATCTTTGATCCTTATACTGAATTAGTCGCTGCATTTCTTTTCTCTGAAGCATTACTATTGGCGCCTTGGCGCATTGGGACTATTGAAGTATTGAGGACATTTTGGTGAATTCTTGGAATATCTACTGTGTTTTGCTCTTACCACTTGTGTGTTATTATCTGATCTGGTGTTTGGCTTACTTGGTAAGAGCATTCACTCCGTGCAGGTATTTTTTGGACTTTTTTAAAAATATTTATGACATGTACTTGTTCATCTGAATTAGGTCAGCGTTATTGAAGAAAGCATAAATTAAGTAATGAAAATGTAAGGACAACTAAAGCACAACTTCTATGTAAAAAACAATCACCACCTTTGCCAGAACCCAAGTCCACAGAAAACAGCCAAACAGATAATTCCAAATAAAGAAATGGACCCAGAAAAAGCTGAGCAATCCCAGTATTGTAAAGTTTCTTTAATTTCTTGAAATCACAAAAGTGCTTTCACAGATAAACTGCTTCTTCAGATGTACTACAACAACTAACTACAATCCCTTAAATACTCAAGCCCTTACATGCTTAATTAACCAACACGACTAATTAGGAATAAAACACTCCTTAAACATATACATCCTTAAAATAAATGTCTATACATATCCACTTAAAAATCCATATTAACCTTAAATACATTGTAAATATTTATATAAAACAATAAAAATATAAAGAATATACAAAAGCATATAATCTTGCCACGGTGGTGCAGCAGTTAGTATTGTCACCTCACAGCAAGAGGTTCTCCTGTTCGATTCTCGGCTGGAGGCCTTCTGTGTGGAGTCTGCATGTCCTCCCTGTGGTTGAGTGATCTATAAAGACATGCTGGTAGGTGCGTGCGTGAATGGGTGTGCCTTCTTTGAAGGCTGGGCATTGGGCTGGCAACTTGGTGCTGTAAAAATCCACTACCAATCATTAGAGAACCAGAGTTCTGCTGTGGCGACCCCTAACCGGGAAAAACCGAAAGGCATTACTATACAAATCATACAATCTCATTTAATTGACATAAAACTGTCTATGCATAAAATACATGTTCTTCACCTACATCAAGGTCATGCTTTTAACTTTGGTTTGATGGGAATTCGATCATTTAAACCAAGTCCATGGTCACCACTAAGCCTAATGATCCATTTTGCTTATATCTTAACAGAGCAGCTAGAAGCAAAATGCCCAGATACAAAGAATAAATAGGACTTAACAATTGGCTAAGTAGTTGGTGTTTTTCTAAGGTGATCCAGTAGATGTCAGATAGGGATGAAAGGATCGACAAACAAACTTGCTTGATCAAGGATGGCCAATCCTTTTATTTAATGGATTTTTGCATACTGAATAAAGCACTCAGTCCCCTCATAGTGTATTTTTAGGTATAGTCTGCCTTCTAGACACTCCAAAATAAAAAGGCTTGCAGTACATTTCAGTCTAGATCACATCAAGGTTGCTCTACTCGGTACCAGAAGTCTTGAAAATAAATTGGAAATCTTCAAGTTCTCCTGCAGCTTTATCACATTAACAACAATTAAGGAGAAAAAGGTGCAATTGCATCTTAGAAAACAGTTAACCACACCTCAATGGAACTCCAGAAGACAGGAAACAGTTGATGGGCTTAACATAGTTTTAATGCAGTAAGAAATCACAACACGTAAACGATGCTCCTTGAAAATACGTTTTCATCCTCAACTTCATCAGATACAACTAAAACTAAATTACATGCCTTAGATACTTCAATTAAATATAAATTCACCAATAAAAACAGTGTATCACTAAAATTAACATTTCATAGGCTTTACTCACAATCCTTTTCACCTCCACTAACATAAATAACTTCATTTACAACAATAATTCTACACTTTAAAAGTTCCTTTAAATACAATTTATAATGTAAAATAAACCCTGTAACTGCTTGCATCAATAAATGTTAAAACAACTTATCTCAAGGGCAATAAATCATAAAAATACTTGATATATAAGTTTATAAAATTCATAAAATGCTATTTGTGCGCCATCTACTGGCTTTAAAACTCACAACTGCTTCACATTTAAAACAACTACAGAATCTCACTGTGCAGGGACTCAACAGAATTAAATGCCACATTTGTATAAGTTTTTGTAAATGTTATAATCTTACTGCTCTCAGCTTTAAAGCTGGGGCCACGGATAAACTATCATTTAGTCCAGGGAACCTAGTGGCTTCTAAAAAAATCTGCCAGTAAAGTTCACTGTATTCAATTCTGGTCTCCCACATACCACCCCTCATATCCCTTGGGATCTCCTCAAGTACAAAAAAACTAAACTTGCCTTTTCCACATTCTATACTGTGCCTATATAGTGCATTATTAACATTTCTATTACTTATGGCATTCAAATGTTCATATACTCTCCTTTTCAGCTTCCTCAGTAGAATTAGTGACCTTAAATTAGACTTTAAATCCCCTTTTAAATGTGCCTATAGGAAGGCAACAAGTATCAAACATGTTTTGCAAGGATATGACTGTAAGGGGGGGGGGTGGAACCCGAAAAAAGAAAGGGACATTCAAATGTGGGAGATGTGCGCAATGCCCTTTCATTATGAATACTGAACTATTCCACCTGGATTCCAGAAACAGAACCCTCATGGCAAGGAGCTATAGTAACTGTGAGACCAGCAGGGTTGTATATCTTGCCTTATGTGAGTGCAAGGCATTCTATGTAGGAAAAACCAACAGGAAGCTGAAAAGGAGAGTATATGAACACTTGAATGCCATAAGTAATAGAAATGTTAATAATGCACTATATAGGCACAGTATAGAATGTGGAAAAAGAAGTTTAGTTTTTTTGTACTTGAGGAGATCCCAAGGGATATCAGGGGTGGCATGTGGGAGACCAGAATTGAATACAGGGAACTTTACTGGCAGATTTTTTTTTAGAAGCCAGCAGGTTTCCTGGACTTAACAATGGTTTATCCCTGGCCCCAGTTTTAAAGCTGAGAGTGGCAATATTATAACATTTACAAAAACTTGTACAAATGTGTCATTTAATTGTGTTGAGTCCCTGCATAGTGAGATTCTGTAGTTATTTTAACTGTGAAGCAGGTGTGAGTTTTAGAGCCAGTAGATGGCACACAAATCGCATTTTATGAATTTTATAAACTTGTGTATCAAGTATTTTTATGATTTATTACCCTTAAGGACAGATGTTGTTTTAACATTTACTGATGCAAGCAGTTACAGGATTTATTTTACATTATGAATTGTATTAAAAAAAACTTTTAAAGTGTGGAATTATTGTTGTAAAGAAGTTATTTATATTAGTGGGGGTGAAAAGGATTGTGGGTAAAGCCTATGAAATGTTAATTTTAGTGATACACTGTTTTTAATTGGTGAATTTCTATTTAATTTGAAGTATTTAAGGCATGTAATTTAGTTTGTTAGTTGTATCTAATGAAGTTGAGGATGAAAACATTTTTTCAAGGAGTATCGTTTATGTGTTGTGCTTTCTTACTACATTAAAACTGTGTTAAGCCCATTAACTGTTTCCTGTCTTCTGGAGTTCCATTGAGGTGTGGATAACTGTTTTCTATGCTTTATTACATTGACAGATGTTATAACAAAGTCACGGTTTCAATGTGAGACAGCACTCCCTCTTTACTAGGTTTCAGCATCTATCATGCAGTTGGATATGTTGAAAAATGCAAGGCAGTATCAGTATTTTTAGCTACTTAATATCTCTACACAGATTCCCCATGATCCACAAATAAAATTTACTGGAAATAAAATTACACTAAGCAAGACATATTATCAATTCATAGGCTGTTACTGGTTGCCTTCCATGTCCCCAGTGGTCCATAAAATATTTCTAAATATATTTACTAAAACATCTATAAAATACTTGTTAAAAAGGCTATTTCAACAGTCCATCAATTAGGCTGGGTAGACCCATTAATTCCTAAACATATTAAATACTAATTTCTTTGTACAAATAATTATCCAGCCCACTAGGGGACAAAGTCTTCTTACTCACATCCTCACTAACATTGCACCTTGTTGATCTGCCCTGACAGTATCCTTATCTCTAGTCGCATCCTATCAGAAATCAATAATATATTCCATTAAGCCATCTGAATCTGTCACGATGAATATCTCTGAGTTTAAGGTGTTTAAAAATGTATTAGAACTATACAATGAGTTTGAAAATTCAGCTCCAAGAATTCTAGCCACCACTATGACCTTAGCTTTTACAGATGCCAACGAATTTTACTCATATCTAAAAATGGTGTAAACCAATTGTCAGAAACAAAATATTAGGGAACTTAAAAATAATACCTTGGAAAATGCCAGCATTAGTAACCTCTCTAGTAAAAGAAAAATGCTAGTTAAGGCTTATAATAAGTCAAAATTTACCCACAGTAAGTATTCTCTCAAAAATATCAGCAAAAATCTGAAAGTTACCATAAGGGATATAAAAGGTGAATATGAATTAAAATTCATATCTAATATATTCGTAAATCCATTATCTACTTGAGATGATTAAAAAATAACAGACAAAAATAATTAATAATGAAATTTCCCCTTCTGACCCTAAAGATATTAGTAACATACTGGCAGATAAATTCAGTGACATCATTTCAGCAACAGTTGTTGAAGATCCTAAGATTTCTCAGTCTCTTCTACCTCCAGGATTATTATGGAACATGTTCTAACTGCACTGTCCAAATCTAAAAATACTTTGTTTATGGGCCCTTCATTGCTTAATTAATAGTGCCAAACATACCCTTTCTGAACCCCTGCAAAAATTGTTCAACTTAAGCAAAGCCTCAGAGTATCATCCTGAGGTACAGAAAATGGCAATCATTATGCTACTCCATAAATGCTGCCCCAACTCAGATCCTATTCATTTTAGATCCATCAGCCTAATAAACCTAATCTGATGAGGCATGCAAGGTATAACATCTGATTTATATAATCAATATAAAAAAATCTTATTAATGTAGATCTGCAGCAGTATGGTTTTGTCAAAAAAATTCATGTCTATTTAATTTTTTAAACTCCAAGAAAAGCATTGAAACAGTAAATAATGGGCATACAGTTCATACAGCATACATGCATCTCACCAATCCCATTGATGTTATTCTCTCTTCTGGAATTATTAAACATAAAGGCTCGTAATGTTTTAAAATGGACATCAAACTTGCTGCCACTTCATGAAGGAAAAGGTAACTAGTAGCATCCCACAAGTCTCAGCACTATGACCCCTTCTTTTTGGTACCTATGTCTTAGATTTCCAAACTACTAGCCCAGGTATATGGCTAACTTGATTGGCAGAAAACTACAGTCTGGGTGTTGCTGTTTTCTTACTATCCAGTATAATGTTACTACAGCAACTGTCAAACCATGCAGATTAATACTGTATAAGAAACAGGTTTGAAATTCAATATTTTATTACTGATAATAGATATACAGATAAATAGATTCTGATGTGGAGTTTTAGTTATAGAGGGGTATAAAGAATGCTCAGCCCCTTGACCCTTACATTACTGGATGATTCTAAGAATTAGGGAATTATGAGCTGGACTTATGATGTATATCTTCATAGAAGGTTAGCAGTATTGTCAGTTAAATGTCTAGAAAACATAATGGTGTATAATAGCTAGGCATGTCTTGATAGTGAGCCTTTTGCCTTGACAGACAATAAATCTCATCTGCAGCAAGGAAATAATGCATTCATTTTGCTAACAGTATGTTATTACAATGCTAGTATCATTGTCATGACATCTAAAAATTGGAGTTGATTCCTAAACAAAAGCTTAGTACCTTTTTAAGTCATCTCCACATTAATACTTCTGTCACTGACAGTGAGATACTCACTGCATCAAATGCCATTCTTACAAAATCATCTGCAATCAATGTGGTTGAAAGCAGCCTGCTAGGGAAGGACAGTGCAATTACTGAGGGTAGGCATGTCATGTTTGTACTATGATAGATAGATAGATAGATAGATAGATAGATAGATAGATAGACAGACAGACAGACAGATGGACAGATTCTGGTCAGGAGGTCTAGTTATAGAAGAAATAATCCAGTAAACACTGATCATAGATGTTTAAAAATTTCAAAAGTGTAGTTAGCTGAAAGTGTGAAGACACAGTTGTGAGACTGAGAAAGAATGACAGCGGTTACAACTAACTAGTTTCTTAGGAAGTGTTTAGGCCTTTACAGGTCAGGTAGTACAAATAAACCCACTTAGATGTCAATGTAGTTAAGATAAATGGACAAACTGTGTAACACATATACTGAAGAAAGGCTTGTTCATACGTTGTAAATGTGACACCCTTGGAATAAAAGATCACTACAGCTTGATTATGTGTTGCTGGAGAAAATCTGGCACAATCTATTAGGGGACAGTGTGGCAAGGATTTGGGGGCAAGTAGTTTGCTGGGAAATTTTTCTAAAAATAAAAACTATACACTATGGCCACACCATTTAGAGAGTGGCAAACAAAACAATTTCACTTTGTAATTTTATATCTTGACAGTGGCTTAATGTCCAGTTTGTTTCTTCTGTTGCTCTCTCTTTTTCTTTTTCTCTACCCCCCCCCCCCCCCAATTGTGTCTTTTCTTTCTACATATTGAAGCATTCCACTTTGAAGACAAACTATGATGTTACAATCTGGATTCAGTTATAGTAACATGTACGTTGCTGTCCATGGTTCTATTGTTTTGTGGTAAATGCTTGTTACTCCACATGACTAAGTGTGACTTTCACCTGACAGATAATACATCTAAGAATATATGCTAGAGATATTAAAAAGACAGGCATGGAATTATTTAATATAGAAAGCATATGTGCCTTCTTAATGTCTTTAAGCATTTTTCAACTAGGGCAATTTCTAAACCAAAACAGTACAATTTCCATACAGTATGTTCACACTGTGGTGCTTACCTCTACATGAGCATACAAATAAAGAGACTGTATGCTAACAAATCACATTTTATCTTATAAAGGTGTGCTTTATTTGACAGAGGTAAGATTTCAACAATAAAATAAAATGGTAAAATGTCTTCTGTGTACACATTGCAATTTGCCCCCATATCTTACTAAATCCAAAGAAACTTACAAATGCCATAAAATATGTTCTCCATGTAGAAATGTAATATGGATATAATATACATTTAAAATAAAGCCTCAACATAATCATATTACCAGGAATAATGCCAATATATGAATTTAAATAATGCTCTAATTATGCAGAAATACCACATGCTTTTATTTTTCTTAACAGTGAATATATATGTATACCATCAAACATGATCAAGCTGGCTTTTGGAGTAAGTCATTTCTGAAGGTGTAATTACAAATGACTAGAGTGCAACAGTTCCCTGAAGCATCATCACAATTTCTTTTGTTAGTGTTTAATTGTTGCCAGACTTTGTAACCTTAAAGTGGCCCATGTCCTTGCCATAACCCTAAGCTAAAGCTAAACTCTACAACATATGGGAAAATTTTTCAGGCTGATTGCTACAATCTGATTAGGGGAAGTTATGTAGCACCACTTATTGTGTCCTATTTAGCATACTAACAGCTGCTTTGTAGAATTTCCCATTAGAAACCTTTCATGCCTACTCTAATTCCAGCATGTTTGTTGGAGTAATTGTGATTGCACTGATTGTTTGGTGTGCCAGTTCAGGCCAGACTATTTACTAAATTACATGCTGACAGAAAAATAAAGCATGCACGTTGTCGAACTATGCTAGATTCTCAGTACATAGTTTCCCATTATTAATTCACTTGTTTGACATTTATATTTCCCATACCCTGAAGAAAAAGGGGCTTACCTACTTGCGTACCAGTTTTCATTCTGTAACATTCTTTGGTTTACTTTGAATAATCTGTTTATTCTCCATAACAAAATAACAGAATTTTGTTCTGATATTTATGGCCAGAGTTTACATTATGTTGCTAGTTTTATGTCACTAGAGTTGATCAAAAGTAATCTAATCTGTTTAAAATTATTTATTTATGATCGTAATAGACTAACAGCAGTTGTTGTTTAGGTCTAGTTTACTAACAATTATGATTTCATTAAATAAAAATTTTACTATTGTACATTTCTGATAATTCAAGGGGCTATAGACAGCCATGGTAACCTCTTACAGAATCAAAACAGAGTCATTCATTTTTCAAACTCCACAGTATCCTTTTCTGGGTCACATCAGAGCTAGTGGCTATCTCTGCAATGTGTGGCTGTACAACAAACACCTTAAACTAACACCTGGAGGAATGCTAATCCATTACAGAAGGAGTCAACACACTAAGAGATACAGAACAATTGCTGTTAAAAATAAGCCATATTTCACTTACCTGCATATCCTGGGATGTGGGAAGAAAGTGGTGCACACAATGAAAACCGTTACGTATAAATCAGAAGACTGATATTTCACTTTCCTGTATATCTTTGGATGTGGGGGGGGGACTGGTGTACCAAATGAAAAGCAAAAGAAACAGCTGCTCAGACTGTACACAGAAGACAGCTCAGTCATGAACTGAACCAGAAATCTAAGAACTCTGCGACAGCATTTCTAACAACTACATCCACTCCCATCGCACCCTATGGACTTGAGCAGTTTTCCTAATAAGTAACTCTTATCAAAGGTAAAAAAGCAAAGTATAAGAATGTTCAAGTAATTAAAAAGACAAACCACCACACCTTCTTCTTCTAATTGTCACACCACTGACTCAATACCAACTCCAACTTTATACAGACAGGACTATATCTGATTACTACTGTTACTACTGTTACTACTACTATTAATAATAATAACAATAGTAATTCACCCCCCATCTTGTCCTAATCAGTCACATTCATTCTCTTTACTCCATGTTCCAACCTCTACTTATAGAAAGCTTCCACTGAAACTAAACCCAACCCTCATAGCTGCCAAACAATTTGCAAACAAATACCTGAAAATAGTATTCAATGGCTTTCCCTATATCCATTCCGACAAACTGATCTTTATCTGAGACATATGTCCCAGCCATCTGGAAAATTTGTTTATATCACCACTTCACAAAGGTAGCATATCAACAAACTTTTTCAGCTATAGACCTATTGCCATTTTATCCCCTCTGTCAAAAATACTAGAAAAATGCATCCACTTACAACTAATGCATTAATTAAACTCCAACTTCAACTTCACCAGTATCATAGTTAAACATAGAAAGATGGCAACCTAGCATATTCACAGTTCTTAGACTTATTACAAGCATTTGACACTGTATCCTATTAATACCTTATTACTGAACTTTCTTCCCTCAGCCTCACCCAGCTGTTACTTACATGGTTTCATACCTATCTTACTGAAAGGCAGGAAGCAGTCAATATGTTAACATCTCAACCCTTATATGTGCAACATCATTCCTGCCAACACATCAGGACATCACCCAAAATTATTTCACTGCTATCAAAACTTCGCTAAAAGATGCAAATTTACTTTTAAATCCTAACAAAAAGCAGATAAAATGAAATTAAATAAAAAAAATAAAAAAAAACTTGAACTCCTTACTCTTAAACAATACCAAAATGAAACACAATCTTTCAAAACAGCTTCATCCTTCAACACAAAAATTGAAACCAAAAACCAAACAAAACTTCTGGTCATCCTGATTGACAATAACCTTAAATCTGACCAACATATATTGCAAGTCATTAAAATGATACCATTAGCTTTGCTTCCTCTGTAGATCCAGATGTTAGCTGACAGATGATGCAAGATAAACACTATCATCTATCTAATTTCTTCCATCCTTGTTATATGCCCCAACTATTCTTAAAGACACTTAAAGCTAAACCCTATGCCTGTTAAAATAAAGTAGCCAAATTTGCTGTGAAACTTACCTATTAGGACTCATCTTTGCAAAGTCCCAAAACTATTAAACTGGCTTGAACTGCATAAGTACTTAACATGCCCATGACTTATTACTAAGCACAGTCTAATACATCCACCTGAAAAATGTTCAGCACTAAAAGATATCCTGCAGCACTACTCTCCAGGTAGACACCTTCACTCAACAAGTACATTTTTAGTAATCACATCAATTCAACATGTCACCCACTATTACATATCTACACACTAGAACACCATCCCAGCATACCTAAAATTGACCATGAAACTTTCCGCTTTCAAGCCCTTACAAAAACATCACCTATACCACACATGGTCAGCTATAAACTCAATAACTCTGTTCTCCTTTCTCAGCTCATACCCTCTATCCCTTTATAGCCTTTAACTCCTTCTAGACAACAAACCTTTCTACCACTCCTCAATTATCGTCCTATCTTCCTATTGTAAACCTCACTTTAAATTCCAATTTCTTTCTGACCTTCTAACTTTATTCATCTCATTCAAATACTTTCTACCACTCTCTAATAACCATGATCTAGGTTATTATGTACACTAATATTCTTACCATCATTAATTTAGACTAACCAGCTAAACAAGTAATCTACCAATGGACTAATGTTTCTCACTCCTCATCTCAATTTTATTTATATCTGGCATCTACACTGTAACACTCCCTATCCATGTCTTATAAGTCATATCTAATATCTACTTGTCACATATATTGCATGTGAACTTTTGGCATACAAAATGTTTTATTCTTGGAGTTTAACATCATGTATAATGTCACTGTAGAAGAAAAACATCTGTTTTATCTTTGTATAGTATCAGTACAGAATAATTACCTGTTTGTATCTAGATGTCTTAAGAACTATCTGTGTAATGTATCAAAAATAGTTTTGCCATTGCTATCTAAACTGGATCTGCTGAAGCTTTTTTACTGGGTCTCTGTTGAAAATGGGCTTTATCCAGTCAGACTTTCCCAGTCAACAAAGACAAATAAATAAATAGATAAAGCAAGAAATATAAAAAATTAGGAGTGACTTAGGGAAAAAAAATCTGTGAAAATGTATACAACCAAAGCTGTATTGTAATGACCATATTTGTTTGACTCTCAATTCACTAACTAATATCATTTTCTAACAAGCTCTATGATGTAGTTTGTAAAAACATTCACCGTAATCTGTGCTCTTATCTCCAAAGTAACATTTTACCATATCCACTCCACTGCCCTTCATTTTAATGGTATTCCTTACCATAGCTCTCAACCTTCCATCTCCAAAATGAGGAGCACAAACCCTCATAATGTGGAACAAATGGGCAAAATGTGGAACACATACTAACTGCTTACTACCAACTACAACTGGGAAAGTAACAGGATGGTTAAAATATGCTGATTTTACTTATAATAAAGATCTTTTAATGAATTAGTAGGATTCATTTCTATTTACCATGGATACTGGTTAAACAATTCCTAACACTAAATATGTGACAGACCTTATCAATGTGGAACTTTGAGGAACATGAACTTTTTAAGAACGCAAATGAGGTATGTTCCTCATAATGAGGTGCACTTGAGAGGTATGTTCCTTACTCTGCATAGCTTCTTTGCCTATCAGTAACTACATCATTCATAATGTAACAAATCATTGTTATTATTTTTTTTTATTTTAATGTGAAATAGGCAAGTGGGATATATTTAATTGTATCCTTTCAGAGTATTTAATTGTAGATATTTCTGTACATTAACAGTTACTAAATGTTGTTCTCTGTATACATATGTACAGGATCTGTAAAAATGTGCAATATCAGGGCAACCACCACGGAGACTCAGTTTGCAGATATTTGCTAAGAAGGGGGAATGTTGATGCAGTGCATGCTAATAGTGCATATATGTTATAAGAATGTTGTTAGACGTTTTGTTTGGAAATTACCTGTGTATTTCTCTGTCAAATGTTTGTATGAACAAGTTGAAAAATAATAAAGAATTATTATTGAAAAAAAAAAAATAGCAGTAACAGACATTCTGATGTATAAAAACAGTGTGGTCAGTGACTTGCCAAGACCTTAACATTTGGAAATAGTTGATGAGGAGGTGAAGATGCTGTTATGAACCTCCAAAGAGCATAATGATCGGGCAAATTTTCTATGTCTAAACAACCTGAATTAACCAAATCTAATCTGATATTGAAGAGACTAAGGACAAGTACATTTGTTAGGCTAGCATCTCCTGTCCAGTTTCATGTAGGAGCTGATCAAACTGAGAATGAAATCAAACTTTCAGTACTGCAATTGCTTTATCAGAAGTTTGCTTACTACCCACATTGCATCAGATTTTAAGAAAGGAAAGGTTCATGATTTTATGCAATAATTTGATTTTCTATGTGATAGAACTGAGATGGAACATACAACTAAAGGATGGAGTCCATTCAGTTACCAGGTATTACAATAAGTCATCCTGACTCACCATGATTACATCATCAGTGATGCAGAATGACTTTTGAAAGTGGCAGTCATTGCCATGTTAAGAAAAACAGGCTTCTGGTGTTAAAAACATTGAAGGACATAGTGTAAAAGCAAATCTGACTGTCAAAATCCTGAGTAATTACAGGTAGTTTTGCAGAGTATAGAAAATTGTTACAAACATTACAATGTCTGTTTATATAGCTGGATATTTGGTTTTCCTCCTAGTGGCTTTTATTAAAATAAACCCAAGGGACTCATGAATTAGCTAGGGAGGACTGCTGTAAGTATTGTCTTCTACTGTAGCATGTCTGAAATAAAAATATTTGTGTTTAAGGTAACTCTGAAAATATGTCTGAACTGGATGGTTTTGCATCTTGACAAGAATAAACTATGCCCTACAGAATCAAATGTTTTTGGTATTCCTATGGGCACTGAAACTGAATAGTCCAGAAATAATCTTTTGAAATATTATGTCATTAAGGCTGGTTAAGGCAGGTGCATGCTTTGGTGATTCCATACTTAAAAACATATTGTGGGAGATAAATATGAACAATTTGTTCAGTAAAATAGTGCAGGCATAGGCATATGGATATACATCCGTATATTTCAGCACAGTGCAGTTTTCCACTGTTAAATATGATAACAACTTCCAACTGTTTGTTTTATCATGAGAAATAGGTGGAAATCACTTGCCAGAGGATTGCTCAGGAAGAAAGCTGCAAGCTTCTAAAATTAATGCTTAGCTCATCCAGACCATGTCTGACAGAGCAATGACACTGTTAATCAATTATTGGGTTGATTCAAAGGGAAAAGAAATCAAAACATTTAGAAGTTAGCTATCTATGGTATAAGATGTTGACATGACTGCATCTTGAATATTAAATGTAGCCTTACACTGTTTATGGAGCATGCAAGTTTAGGCTGACAGAATGTTTGCTAAGAATACCAACTGAATGGTATCAGGTATACAAAGGAAATCAGGAAGGATGGTCAAAGGGAAATTGCCATTTCACTCTTTAAATGAGAAGCTGGGATGTAATACTGATGTAACTTTTTAGAGAACCTATTGATAGTGCAATATTACAAAGAAAAATTAGGACAAAGAAGAAGATATGAGTGCACGCACGCAGCTGATCCTTGCCAAGGTCTTCAATGTTCATCTGCCTGCCAGCTTACTGTCATGAAACACAATTTAACTCTGTAGCCTACTCTGAGGGGATTTGCTGTCAGTACTGGTTCTTGTAATATGCAAACACATATCATCACATATGTGTGATGTTGATGGTCTCATATATATATATATATATATATATATATATATATATATATATATATATATATATATATATATAAATATACAAACACACACACACACACACACACACACACATACACATATATATATATGTATATCTATATATATATATACATATATATATATATATATAGGCTCACAGTTTCATAAAGATTTAATTACTGCATTTGATAGGTGCAGTCTAGATATTATGCGAGCTATCATTGTCAACAATGAAGTAGAAATGGAGAAGTTATATGTTACAATTGATGAAATTAATCAGAAAATTGTGAATGACTTGTTATTTGGTATTGAAACTGAGAAAAACAAATATCATGACATGTTGAAGGATGTTGAGTTAAAATGCATGAAAGTATTTGAAAGAAAAGCTAAGAAAATTGATAGAGACATGTTTGAATATGGTAATAACATACATTACCCTTCACCAAAAACAGGGGGGGTAACAACAATAAATATTCCAACCACGAATCTGTGGCATACAATGAGGTTTTTGACAACCATGACATGTGCAATGACCAAGGTCCATTTCATAATGAAACTGACCCTTTAGAATACCCCTCCCCTCGGAGATCTGAAAGGTTGAAAAAGAAAGAACCCATAAACTACAACAACTGGAATTTTTACTAAAATCGAAGGAACAGGCAGTGGAAATAAAAACTGTAGAAGACATAATTATCAATGAATGTGTATACAGTTATAAAGGTTTGAAAATATTTAACTACACTAATCTCACTGTCACTAAACACACATTTCAATTTGTTTTCCAAAGGTTTTACTTACATTCCCAGGATTAAAGCCAACATGGTTGATTTATTGGTGGATGTTAAAATGTTTGTGAGAACTTTGAGATACTTTTTAATGGTTTGGATAAAAGAGAGAGTACTTGTATTTTAAAGAAAAAGAGTACTTTAACCCACCGTTACATCCACAGCTCAAAAATTTTGAAAATGTTTTAGAGAAGCGTCTTAGAGATGAGCTTAAATTTAATAAAGTAGCCCCCAATCTCACAAAGGATGAATTCAACATCCTTGATTCTTGTAGAACAGACAAGAATCACAGAGTCATAAAGCCTGATAAAGGAGGAGAGGTGGTTCTGATAGACCAAATAGACTATGCAGTCAAAATGCTAAACATGTTGAATGATGAAAATACATATGAAAGAGTGTCCTTGAATGAGTTTAACATTGCGAAAAGGAAAGTTTCAATATGTCTTAACGACTTAATTCTTGAGGGGCTTATTGACTTAGAAGCTTACAACAACCTACATGTTGAGAAACCAAAAATTCCTTCTATTTTTGGTATACCCGAGGTTCACAAGAGCCATTTGGACCCACCTCTTAGACCCATTGTTACAACGGAGGACTCTTTGACAGCCCCCCTAGCCAACTATATTGACTTCCATTTGAAGCCATTTATATTGGAACATTCCAACATTTTAAGACTCGGATTTTTTTGAAACACATTGATGCCTTACAGAAAACAAATACCTCATTTTTTATTTCTTTGGATGTGGTGGACCTATTTACTTGTATTCCACATGAAACAGGTCTTTTATGGTTTGAGCAATTTATGTAGAGTCAAATTTCCATTTCCTTTAACAAGTTTTGTACCTGTTTGATTCTTATGGACTTAATTTTGAAAAACAATGTTATATACTTTCAGGGTGAGTATTACAGACAAGGGTGTAGCCATGGGTGCACATTGTGCCCCCTTATATGCCAACATTATATTACTCAGTTGGGAAAATAAATTTGTTTTCAATTCCCATTTCAAAATTTTGTGGAATTACTATGGTTGTTTTTTGGATGACATTTGTCTTTTTTAGAATGGCACTGCTGACCAGTTTCTTGAGTTTTACGAATATGTCTCACATACCACTGATTTTCTAAAATGTACTTACAAAATAGACAGTTCCCAACTTAGTTTTTTAGATGAGAGCATACAGAGAACAAATCAGGGGTTGAAATCTAAAATGTATAGGAAGGAGACCTTTCCTAACACCTGCTTGCATTTTTCTAGTTCTCACCCCCTTATCAAAAGAAGGCAATTGTCAAGGGTCAGCTAGTAAGAGCAAGCAGGGTGACCTCAGATGAGACAGATTTCCAGATAGAATGTGAGTTTATTGCAAGTATGTTTCGAGAAAGAGGTTACCCCGATGATTTGTTAGAAAGACTGATACAAGAAGTTAAAACAGCAAGGACCACAAGGTTTCTGCCTATCCTAGGGAATACAACATAATTTTTGGCAACACCAACACTAAAAACAATTCTCCAGTAGATATAAAACACTACAATTCAGCTTTGACTATTACTTTCAACGGTGAAACCAATATAGTTAAAAATATTATTAATGACGAGTGGAATAGGTTTGCCAGTTTTTCAGATTTGAATCTGAACTTTGAAGAACCCTTAAAAGTAGTATTTAAAAAAGGACGTAACATAAAGAACATACTTGAGGGTGACAAACAGGTCACACATCTCTCAAACAAGTTGGGTACACATAAATGTGGAAGCTGTCATTACTGTGTCAACATCAATGAAGGTGAGAAAATATATTTGAAAAGCAGAGGCAAAATTATCACAACTAAAGGATTTGCAAATTGCAATACTTGTGGTTTGGTATATATGGTGACCTGTGAGGCATGTGATTCTTTTTATATAGGGAAAACCGAGAGAAGGCTGAGACAAAGGGTGTATGAGCACCTATATGATGTAAGGAAGGAAAACACTAGCAACGCTTTGTTTAAACATACTTTAACATGTAAATCTGTAAAATTCCTATTCTTTGTCATAGAGGTATTACCCCCCCCCAATCCCAGGGGTGGTCCTTGGGAGGCCTCTTTAGAATACAGAGAGTTATTTTGGCAATTAATGCTTGAGCCTTGCAGCCACTCAGGTTTAAATGAAATGATCTCTCTAAAACCTGTATTAAAGTTGAGATCAGCCAAGTTATAACCACTCGCCCATATATCAGTTGTACTTATATATTGAAGGTTGTGCGTCAGGCCTGGCAAGTCGGTACGTAAAAATCTACTGCCAATAATTAGTGGACCAGAGTTCCACTGTGGCGACCCCTAACCAGGAAAAGCCGAAAGATACAACAACAACAACATATATATATATATATATATATATATATATATATTTATACATATTTTATACACATTTTAATATTTTTCATACATACATTTTTACATGTTTTTCAAACATTTTGCACACAGGTACATTTTTTATGTATTTCTTTTGTATTAATTAAAATGGTTTTTAGAGCATACAATATTTATATACATTTTTACTATGTTTTCCTGCCTGTAAAGTTTTTGTTTCACCACTAGATGGTGATATTGTTTTTTTGATTTTGTTAAGAAATCTGTAATTTCATTAACAAGGATGTTAATTGAATGTATTACCATTTTAATTAGCTAGGAGACATCATTGGTAGATTCAAATAACATCTGACTTATAAATTTAGCACACTGAGCACTGTTTAGCTTTTCTGATAAGTGCATGTCGACGAAAATGCACTGTGAACTGTAGCAGCATTATTGTTTTTGTTTCTGTACTGAGGTTTGTTCGTGGAGTGAAAATAAACATCTCTTGCTGATCTGCTGTGCCTATCTTTTGAGTTTACCAGTGTGAGTTTGGGCACATTGACCCATTTGACCACTTATTTTTATTTACACACACACACACACACACACACACACACACACACACACACACACACACACACACACACACACACACACACACACACACACATATATATATATATATATATATATATATATATATATATATATATATATATATATATATACATTTTCACACTGAACTGATCGAAGGAAGGACACTGAGGAAACTCGGAGCTATAATATATAACATTAGGTATCCTGTTTTTTGTTTATTTTGTTCTTTATTTCTTTGTTATTTATAGCACTTTGTGTACTGTGTATTTTTCTAGCTAGTTTCACTGTGTGTGAGGTATTAACTGGAAATTGTCCACTTTTATTAAGCTTCTGTTGGGTTGTTTGTTTCTGATAACTTGTTGCAGTTAAACTCTTTATTCTAGAGGCTCCTTTAGCTGTTTAAAACTTTCATTTAAAGGCTCACTGCTGCTTTTCAGCTGTGAGAAACATTTCTGCAGTTTGTTTCCCACCCTCCCTACCTGTTGGTATAGTATTTTTATAGTTGGTGGCGTTGCAGTTGTCCACCCCTTGTGTAAATTTGATATGGGACCCTCCTCCCAGTCTAGTGTCATTACCTCATTCTACCCAGTACAGGGAGAACATTTGAGAAGGCCAATCAGCTTAGTTTCTGCTACTCCTTTCTCTCTTTCCACTTAAAAAAATATATATATCTGCTTTTACTGTATTTGTGTTTCTTCCTACTTTATTTTGCTTTTGCGTCATCTTAAAAGTACTCAACTGTATTTATTACTGCTTGGTGTAACTCATTCTAAGTCTTTTAGTTTAAGCACTTGGGCTTCAGACCAGTTGTTTTACATTAAGAAGGTTTGTGGTCTGCACTGTAGTGGCAGAACAGGTAGCTTACATCCTTCTAAGTTGGGAACTGCCGATTGAGGGCTCAGTGTCTGTTATTCTAAAAGTGTATTAATTCCGGATTAAGCACTTGGGCTTCAGGCCAGTTATTTTACATTAAGAGGGTTAGTGGTCTGCACTCTTGTGGGAGGAGAGGCTGGACTCTGCCCTTCTGAGCTGGGAATTTCTGGTTAAAAGCTTATAGCGCCTGCATATTTGAACTGCTTCTTACTGAAATTGGTACACCTTGTTTGCTGTAGCATAGACTAGATCCAGGCCTGCTGAATCTAGCTTTTTTTGTATAACTTGAGCACTAATCCAGGCATTCTTTAAAGTATTCAATTGTATTTATCACTGCTTGGTAGTAACTTGATTAAAGTGTAGCTATCATTCTAAGTCTTTTGGATTAAGCACTTGGGCTTCAGACCAGTTGTTTTACATTAGGAAGGTTTGTGGCCTGCACTGTGGTGGCAGGACAGGTAGCTTACATCTTTCTAAGTTGGGAACTGCTGATTGAGGGCTCAGTGTCTGTTTTTCTAAAAGTGTATTAGTTCTGGTTTAAGCACTTGGGCTTCAGGCCAGTTATTTTACATTAAGAAGGTTCGTGGTCTGCACTCTTGTGGGAGGAGAGGCTGGACTCTGCCCTTCTGAGCTGGGAATTTCTGGTTAAAGGCTTATAGTGCCTGCATATTTGAACTGTTTCTTACTGAAATTGGTACACCTTGTTTGTTGTAGCATAGACTAGATCCAGGCCTGCTGAATCTAGCTTTGTTTGTATGCTTGTTGTTTGTTTGCTTGTTATTTCCCTGAAACGCTAATTCCACCTAAAACGTGGCTTTTCAGCACTTCTGTGGATCCCTAGTGATATCTGCATTGCTTACTGTACTTATTTCCTTGTTTCACTTGAAAGAAAGTTACTGTTTGTCATTTTTGCATTTAAGTTACCTGTAACACATTGCATTTAAGTTACCTGGCACTTGCTCACTAAAGCAATTATATAAGTCAGCACTAAAAAATTAAAAGAATTACACCCTCACAAACTCCCCTTGAGTACCTTGTTCCCCATTGGCCCTTTTATTTCAATTATAAAGGAATTCCCAAAACTATTCTAGCATGTCCAAAGGTCAGTTGTCAATCTCCTCTCTGGTCCAGCTGGTGAATCTGGGAATCTTGAGGCAATGTTACAACTGCCTCATGTACACAGACAACCCTCTCCTCCTCCCAACAAATTCCAACACATGTGAGAGATGCAGCCATATAGCCAAACTGGAGGCTAAGCTCTCTCAACTCAGTACTGGCATAACCAGTCAGGAGGAGAAGGAAACCACACTCACTACAATTCCAGTCTCACATAGACCTACCACGACAGCAAACCAAACACATAAACACACAAAAACATACTTGGAGGCTCTAAATAAATATCTGCCTAAGCAGCAGAGACCTCCAAATCAGACACCCAAGCAACCGCTACCCCAAATCAAAACACGTGCAACACATAGCTCAGAAAGCCAGTGTGCCGAACAGTCACAGCCATTAAGGCTAAACAACACACCTGATACACTTGTAATAGGTGACTCTATCGTCAGGCACACTGACGTCCCGCTCACCAGGCTGAACAAGGAGAAGGTCATGGTGAGCTGCCTGTCAGGCGCTAGGATCCACTACATAACACAAGCACTCAGGTCACTCCAAGGCAAGTACAAATATGACTCAGTCATTGTCCATGCTGGTGTGAATGACCTGAGACATACCTCCCTGGACTACATGAAAAGAGACATAGAGGAGCTCTCTGAGCATGTAGCCCAGGCCGGTATGACCTTGACCTTGAGTAGCATCTTACCCTCACCAAGAATGATGCCACAATATGAAGACAAGATGATCAATTTCAACAATTGGCTTAAGTATTGGTGTAATTCAAAGGGGATCCAATGCCTGTCAGACTGGGATGACATGCTCGACAAGCCACGATGCTTCGCTAGGGACGGCTTGCACCTGTCACCCCTGTGCTTTCGGATATTGGCAAAGGCTCTTGCTACCCCCATAGTGCCTTTTTTAGGCAAGGCTCAAAAGACAAACCCACCTCCATAGGTATCACAAGGGATAAGAAACTAAGAGTAATGCTACTCAATGCCAGAAGTCTAAACCTCAGGATGCACGCACTCTAAACTCTCCTTAGCATGGAGAACATTGATATCTATGCAGTAACAGAAACCTGGTTCAAGGCTCCCGAGAGCACCCCAACACTACCAGGTTATACTTCATACTATGCTTTTCGGCCCCATAACTTGGACCGAACCACAAAAGGAGGGAGAGTATAAATATTCGTCAAAGATCCCCACACCTCCAGGTTGGTGGCACAGCACGAAGCATCAGAGACTATCCAAGTGCAACTAACAGTGAGTAAAACTGCCTTCTAGTTTATAGCCTGCTACAGACCACCCTCCCAAACTCAGGAACCCCACTCGGCCTTCCTGAGAACACTGGAAAATATGAAGGTCTCTCCAAACACCATTATATTGGGCGGCTTCAACTACCCAAACATAGACTGGGAGCATTACTCTAGCTCCAACACCCTAGCCCAAAGGTTCCTAGAATTTATAAACTCAAATGCTATGGAACAACTTGTTACCACTCCCACAAGAGGGGAAAACATACTGGACCTGATCATCACCAACATGAGGACTCTATGCTCCAGACCAGAAGTGTATCCCTCACTGGTGAGATCAGACCATAAACTAATCTCACTGGATATTCACATCCCGACCCCACCCATGCCCAGAAAACCACAGTGAAAAACTTCTCTAAAGCAAATTTCACACTCCTCAAAACCGAGGTGGAATCCTTCAAAGCCCCCGGGCCTGTGGAAAATACGGCCCAGACCGCAGAATCCTTTATAAACGCATTCTATGAACACCTTCAGGAATGCAAGGATCATGCAATCCCAAATAATACCAAGATCCAATCCTCCAAAGGCAGACGTCCTGTCTGGTGGACCCCAGCCATAAACAAACTATACAATAGAAGGAGGAAGCTACTACATGATAGAGCAAAATCCCAAAAAGGGAAGGCATCTCTGATCAGTATTAGCAAAAAACTATGGGCACTCATAAAATCATCTAAGGCCAGCTTCGAGAGAAAAATTGCACAGGAAACAAAGGATAACCACAAGGCTTTCTTTAGTTATGTTAGGAACCTGGGTGGGAATCCACAGATATGCTCAGAATTGGTCCAAAATGACAAAAAATACACCGAACCCACAGACATTGCCAACATCCTAGCTGACAGGTTCAGTGCAAACTTCTCCCCTCCCACCAAAAGGGCAAATATCTATCCCAGCAGAGTGCTGCCCCCCTGACATCTCAGATGCTCAGGTAAGAGCCGCCCTCTCCAAAGCAAAAAACACAGCATCAATGGGACCAGATGGTGTCCCAGGCTGCGTCCTACATGAACTCCAAGAAGAGCTAAACCCAAACATAAAACTACTGTTCAATCTCAGCCTTACTACAGGATATGTTCCCAAAGAGTGGCGTACAGCAACAGTGGTCCCTCTCCACAAAGGTGGTGCCTCAACAGATCCTGGAAACTATCGCCCCATAAGCCTGACTAGCTTGGTCTGCAAAACTATGGAAAGGATCATCATGGACCTCATAAATAAAGATATTGGGGACCTACAGACACTGGATCCCACCCAGTTCAGCTTTGTTAAGGGCAGATCCTTGCTCTTAAACCTGGTTGATTTCTTTGAAACAGTCACCAAGGCCATTGACGAGGGGAAGGTGGTCCACACAGCCTACCTGGACCTCGCAAAAGCCTTCGATACAATACCCCACTTGGGCATTATAGATAAGCTCACCAGCTTAAATATAAACCCCTATGTCACTAGATGGGTTGCAAACTGGCTCAAGGACAAAACCCACATGGTTAGAATTGCTGGAGCCATTTCAGACTCCAAACCAGTTACAAGTGGTGTCCCACAAGGCTCAGTCCTGGGACCTCTCTTGTTCGGTATATATTTCTCGGAGGTACAGGCCAACATGGAAGGACTGTGGCTGACCAAGTTCGCAGATGACTGCAAACTGGGTGCCATAATAGACTCTCCAGCTGACACAAGCATCCTCCAAAAGGGCCTCATAGAAACAGACAACTGGTGCCAGAGCCATGGCCTCAAGCTAAACGCCAAAAAGTGTATAGTCATCCCCTTTGGCAAAAACAAAGTGCCCACAAATTACCACATAGGTGGTAATCCATTAAGTACAGAAGAAGTAATTAGGGACCTGGGGACCCAAGTTGATAGCAATCTCTCATTTGACAACCACGTTGCCAAAGTGGTTAGAAAAACATTTTATATAGCTCACCTAATCATGAAGGGATTCATATCTAGATCAGGGGTGGTCATCATGCCTCTTTACTCATCCCTCATCAGGCCCATAATTGAGTACAATGCCCCTTTTGGGATGTACCTTACCAGACACCTGCAGCAACTGGAAAGACCCCAAAAGTACCTCACCAAGAGGATCAAAGGGCTCAAACAGATGCCATATGCTGCCCAGTTAAAGAAACTCCAGCTCTACTCAGTGGCATGCCTCCTGCTCAGAGGCAATCTGTGATTGATGTATAAAGCCATGTCCAACCCAGAATTAATGGACATGCTGCACCTCAGAAAATCCAAATCCCATCGAGCTACGCACTCGAGAGACTTGAACCTCAGCACTGAAATAAATAGGACATGCTGGAGGGACAGATTCATAACCCAGAGGCTCCATTCACTCTGGAATAAAATCCCAGTCCAGGTTAGGCAGAGTCCCTCATTGACTCTCTTCAAGAGGAATCTTGATGAGTGGATGGGAGATCATAGGTTTACCCCGGGTATCACTTCTGTGTCACTGTTAGACAGAGGCACAGTATACTAACCTCAAAAGGGCATAGCAAAATTTATTTAAAATGGGTGTGAAAGCCAAACACACTCTGGCTAGGCTTATAAATGCCCTAGGGCAGATAGCCTAGTATGAACCTATGAACCTATGAACCTATATATATATATATATATATATATATATATATATATATATATATATATATATATATATATATATATATATATATATATATATATATATCTACACACACATGTACTTACTGTAGGCAGTCTGGGCTTACTTGCTGGAGTACAGAGAATACATCTACAGCATACTTCCTTCTAGTTATAGTACCTAGCTCTGACTGTGCACCAGGTGAGAAAACAAACTCCTGCTCAGGTGTAAGCCCATCACAAGACAGCTTTCATATAAAATGAAAACCATGCATCTCTCTCTGCATTCTTAGGTATATTAGTGACTTATTAATGGCAGTTCTGCCCCTTCCACAAATGACTACCAACTGCTTTTATGTTGGCAGTCATTTGAATTCAAAGGCATTCTCAGTGTGCCTATAATCTCATTTTCCAAACAGGAGTAAGCCAAGCTCGCTCATAACTTATATGAGGATACTGATATCATGTAAGCAAACTTATCTCTTTTTCTTCATTTGGCCAGAGCAGTCTTCTTTGGTGTAGTTGTTTAGGACACAATGGACTTTGATGTATAATAAATGGTGCTAGCCATATATATCCTTGTGTGAACAGGTGACAAAAAGTACCAGGCTTCTACATCACTAGTACAACAATAACTGCTATTTATTTATTGTTCTACCAATCCTTTGTTGACCAGGTAAGCCCCACTATGCTGGTAGCCTTTTAACAGTTATACTACTAGGAGAGCATTGGACAGGGCATCAGGGAAATTCCTGTAGTCTTTTCATTTGGGGCCATGGGATCTTGTACATCCACCTGAGCTACCACCAACACAGGCATTTGGGGCCTTGGTTTGATATCTAATTCAAAAGATGACACACTCAGAAGTGCAGCACCCTCTTTGTGCTGCAATGTCAACAGTCCATCTACCTGGGATGGGAAAATAAACTAGAGCCTTCAGCACCAAAAGCTAGTTGGCTACCTGTTGCACCACTGCCGCTATATCTTAGTACCACTTTCAGCCATCCAAGAAAGGTTGCATGACAGAAAATGATGCAGACATAGAATTACATCAGATCAGATTATGGACCAGGAGCCCCAGGACAGTCTCTGATTGGACTGACACATGTGGGCATTGGTTGAACTGTATAGCCCAGCAAACAGATAGGGAGGAAAGTATGGGCTTCTCTCATCAGTGGGTACTAAGACCTTGTGAAAATCTTAGCATATTAGGTATAGGAATCTTCCAGGTACATGCAGGGCACAGATGGGTATTTCAAAGGCACCAGCCTATGGAATACTTAAGATTCCCCTTTATTCATTGCTGATATCTGTAAATAAACATGTTTAACTCATTACAGTCAGGTGCATATAAATGTTATAACGCCTTGCCTGTCATGTTCATTGGGGACATTGTTGATCATGGACATGCATTTTGGTTTACTGAAGTTAGGGCATGGCAGTGGTGTTTCTCTCTCCCTTGGGGAATTTGCAAACAAACATATTTTTTTTCTCTGAAGCTGAATGTCACTTCAGCCATGTGTCCCCAGTCAAATGTACCACAGGGAAATGTCTCGCTGCCTAGGCACCTGAACCCGTTATAACTTCACTTGCATCCCTGGAGTGCTGGACACTGTAGATTAAACAAATAACAATAAAGGCCCCACCTGGTATCTACAGAGAGTGTTAAGTTAACTGTACAGACTACTTTGCCATCAACCTTCAAGTAATGTGCCTCATACATGTAGGCAGCTCTTGATATCAGTGAACAGATATGCTACACTAACAATGTCCATAACTCCTACATATGTCTTGCAAGTCAGATATATTGTTGTCTCCTGCATATGAATATTCTGTAGTGCTACCTAGTAGCTAAATGCAGACACACTGGTACTACCTCATGCCTACAGCCACACAATATGCATACCTAACTTACACCCTCCCTGTGTGACTATACTGTGTTGTAAGTAATGCAGGATATCCCCTTGAGCCCTGGATGATGATAACATCAGTAGTGAAGTAACAAAGTATGGCCCAACTCCAATATAAAACTGAGCATGCCCAAGCCTAGAATACAGTGATGCAGGTGTTCAGCCTCTTAAAAGCCAGTTATTTTGCCTTGTACATATGGGTGTTCATTACATTATGCTCCTGACATAGGTCTTTACAGCATGCTGCATGCTGCATAATATGATAATAAGGAAGTAGGCCACCCAATAAGCAAAACCAGGAGGCAGAATACTCACAGCAGCAGCAGCAGGCCATGCCACAGTGTTCAAAGCAACATCCGCCAGCAGTGATGACCATGATACCTACAGACACCAAACAGTGGTCTTACCACCACCACCAGACAGAGTCGAGCAAATAGTACATCAGTGCAGCTGAAGTGGCAACATCTAGTCAAGCTCACTGGAATCTAACAACTACATAGTGACTGTGTGGTATCATACAGAATAAAATGATGAATGCACTAATTAAATGTTTTGCTGTGCAATGCATAATCGAGTCATACTGGACATCAAACATTTCACACCACCCAGATAGATGGCTGGTATGTATCACAATTATCACCATTTGTGCAGGTGTTTAGGCACACATGGATACATGGGTGTCTACACAACCTGAGAATATGCGGTTAACAGCTATTGAAGATGGAGACGGGTGTCACTGGGGAAGGGTGACATCAGTGTCATACACAGTTTCCTCTGAGGGCTATATGATGGAGTTATCTTGTGCCTATGCACTATAGGGATTGTAATGACCAGATGTTACAAGACTAGAGGGCCTCCTGGACACTGAAGTGGTGGTTCTGGTGGAATATGACCTGAAAGTGAATCATCAGTTTTTTACAGCTAGTGCCTCTTTGAATGGAGTATCCTCATTGTGGGGAGTGGGACTGTGACAACCTCACAAATGCAGACTGTGTTCTCTGTAATGGCATTACTCTGAATCTGTGTCTGATATGGCAATAAGTGAACATGCTGTCCTTAACACAGATGTGGCCATGGCAGTCACATGTGCCACCATAGTCCTCAGGAAACCTATCATTGTATTATCTGTGGACTCCATGGAATCCTGAAAGACTGGCAGTGCTGAATCAAATCCTCTTGGAGGCCATGCACAATGACAACTGTCACCATGTCAGCATCCATAGCTGCAGTCTCTGCCTGCATTAAAGCTCTGTACATCTGTTGATTGATATTAAGAGCTGTCAGCATATATGACAGATGCTGTGACATTGTAAAGTGCAAGTAGAAGGAAGGGACCCACAGTTTAGCAACCGAGGAATTCTTTATTCAGGAACAACAGTTTAGCGCTTTCATCTTGGTTAAAGACTTCATCAGAACTGTTGAACATCATACTCATAGCCACTAAACAATCAAAAAATATACTAATCACATGTTAAAATCAACCAGTGATGAACATACACCAATGAATCAAATAATTATTTGCAACAATCAAAGTGGCAACACACAAAAAACATGTAAAACAATGTTATAACAATAATACCATATTGTAAATGGTCCCTGGAATAAAAACAAATTAAGTCAATTAAAAATGTCATATTGTGATGTTACTAAATAGACATATAAATGAACAACCACGCTAACCCCAAGTCACTCTTCAAGACTTCTAAGCTTGAGTAGGTGGTAAATAGAACAACTATCATTAAGACCTAGAAACCGCAATGCATTAATCCACAAAATCCAAATTAACTCATTCCTACTCAGGTGCTCAGAAGTCTTGAATGGTGACTTGGGGTTAGGGTGGCTGTTCATTTATATGTCTATTTAGTAACATCACAATATGACATTTTTAATTGATTTAATTTGTTTTTATTCCAGGTACCATTTACAATATGGTATTATTGTTTTAACATTGCTTTATATGTTTTTTGTTTTTTGGGTGTTGCCAGTTTGATTATTGCAACTAATTATTTGATTCATTGGTGTACATTCATCATTGGTTGATTTTAACATGTGATTAGTGTATTTTCTGATTATTTAGTGGCTGTGAGTATGATGTTCAACACTTCTGATGAAGTATTTGACCAAGGTGAAAACGCTAAACTGTTGTTCCTGAATAAAGAATTCCTTGGTTGCTAAACTGTGCCTGCCTTCCTTGGTTACAGTTTTTGGCTGTTGATTGTTTGTAAAGTGCCAGTAGCCCTATCAAGCTGCCATGCCATGGCTATGCATATGTCCAAAGCAGTATGATGGTCAATTGTTGGTGGAGTAGTGGAGGTGCTGTAACCCACAGACAATGCCCCCGTTGTTACGGATGGTGATATCCCCATGCTATTCATCCTATACAATTGACATTCCGTACTGTGGGCAATGGGTGTAGGACCACCCAGCTGAGAAACAAATACTGCCCATGTGTCCTGGGACTATGATTTAGTCTGTATGTTGGCTTTATTGTCAGACTTTGTGGAGGTGCTGATCACAGCCTCTTGTTTTTGCACAGCCTCTCCAACTGTTACTGTATCAGTGATCTGTCCCGTTAATGCAGAACACAAGAGATACCAGATTGATGACAGCTGCCTCTACAACATGTGGCAAGCTGCAATGTGCATGCACAGGCTGGTGAATGTATGCAGGCAAGCAATGTACACATCTGTTCTGGTGATTTCCTGAGTCGTAACATCAGAAGTACTTAGGGGATGCATCTGCCTTGGTCAGTATGTACTCCTAAGAGCCAGACTGCATAGAATTTCTATTTCTGCATAACATTCCTTATGGCCAATTAATTCTGTGTCACTCTTGTGAGACATGTGATGTTCAATGATTTCTGAAATTGATGTCACTACACAGTCTAATCTACACTTGCCTTTCTCACCTTCCTATAGTGATACCAGGAATGTCTCATCATCCATGATGCTTGCAGTGGGAGATGGTCCTCCTTTAGTTGCAGATCAGTCAGCTACTGTGCTGCATGACTTCTGAAGACCCACCATATCATATTGCTTTGCTTCCAATGTTGCTGGGTTGTGAATTTCCTACCACCCGCCATATTAATGTCTTGGACCACTATGTCCAAAATGTCATCTTGGAGAGGCTGTTATACACTCCCCTCATACTAGTAGATGTTGCTCATGAGTATTCCGTGTCTGTAGCTGGTTATCATTCTTCACAAGGATGACTTTGGATAACCACTTCCATCTGGCCTTCATGAATGACATGTCTACATCTAGGAAGAGAGGGGAAGAAGAGAGAAGAGAAGAGAAGAGAAGCAAAGAGAAGAGAAGAGAAGAGAAGAGAAGAGAAGAGAAGAGAAGAGAAGAGAAGAGAAGAGAAGAGAAGAGAAAAGCCTGCAGTGATAGGACAACAATGTCTTGGTAGAACAGATGAGCTGTGACACACATTGTTTGGATTGCCACTACACAACAGGGCAGGATTGCACTGCACTCTAAATGAAATAGAGTCACATATGGTATAGACACAGCAGTGTCTATACCATATAAATGAACTCTACTACACTCTGAAGGCATCAGAGGTCACTTATATGGCATAGACACTGCTGTGTCCAGGTGGTAACTAAGGTAATCATGGTAAGAGGCAGACCCAGGCATGTCTACAGATAGAGTTGATAATATACAAAGGTCCACACTTTAATGTAAGGAATGAGGACATCACTGGCAGCAGAGATGGAAATATACAGGAATGCATATGGCACAGGGTGCAAACTGAGCTGGCATGGTAGTGAGTATGGATATCCACTAAAGATGGCTCATTTGTAGGTGCCCACACAATATGTGCATGGCAGCATTTGGGGATCGGGGAAGCAATTCCGCTATTGTGGCTTGTGGTCCTATTTATGCAATTAAATATCTGTAGGCACTTCCATTATACAATATACATGCTAGTAGATGGTGCAGGCTGGCACAGTACAGATCGGTATTGGGATACCCAATATAATAGTATTACCATAAGCTTTACCCAGGCAGATATATATATATATATATATATATATATATATATATATATATATATATATATATATATATATATATATATATATATATATATATATATATATATATATATATATATATATATATATATATATATATATATATATATATATATATATATATAAAACACCAATGTCATACATTATAGGACTGAGTACAAGAGGAGTGGAGACTGTCTTTTAGTTGTGGTCTGCCACCCCATAAATAAAGTGGTATGAAGACAATGATTGGCTAGTCACCCTATTCATTCCCTATTGGGCAAGTGGTAAATAAGACAGGTAATGATCCGTTCAGCAGTTGGGGTACTTTGTATTTTTTTTATTTTTTTTCTCCATAACTGAGCACATACTAGCAAGGTACTGGAAGGGAATATGCAATGGGCTGACCTCAGAGGACATCCCTCTTTTCCACAAGTGGTGTTGCCTCAAAGGAATCCTGACCATTTCCGTGCAGCAGAGTTGGTTGTCTCTCAGCCTCCATCATGGAGAGTGGACCACCGAGTGCATTTCCAAGTATACACAAACACACCTTCCGTCTGGGTGAAGTGAATAGGTTATGCTTCATCTCTTCACCCCCAAAACTGCTAGTACAGGGATGGGCCTGTAAATAAAACTTGCAGTGTTAAAGATTGTACTGCATTTCATTTTTCTGTCTATTTAATTGTTTCATTGAATATTGTGTCTGTGTCTCTCTGGAGTTATTTATTTTTCTATTTAATTGTTTCATAGAATACTGTGGTCTCTCTCTGTCTCTGCAGTTAGTTTCTTGCCCACTCTCCCTGTTCTTGTCCTGGTATTAATCTTGGTGGCTTTGGAATTGCCCGCCCCTCCTGTAAATTTGTGTTTGAACACTCCTCCTGGGTCTCTCTCATTTGCTCACTCAACCGAGTACAGTGAGATCATATTTTGACTTTAGACACTCCTACCAGTCCCATCTGTTCAGCTCATTCCCAGCTCTATTCCAGTCTAGTGTCACCATCTCACTCTACCTAATACAGAGAGAACATTTGTGAAGGGCAAGCCACTTAGGTCCTTAATTTTGAATTATCTTCTGTTTCTCCCTTCTCCCTTTCTACTTTCCAAAAAAAATTCTAAACTTGTTTCCTGCCTTTCCTGTAACTAGTCTAGTCCATATACAGATTTGCTGTATCCAGGACTGTTTGTAAGCTTCTGAGCCCCTCAAGCCTTTCTGTGTTGGAGGGAAGCCTTCTAGCTTATCAGTAGGAGTGGTAAGCACTAGGTAGCCTATCTAGCACAAGAGTGGTTTCTGGCCCAGAAATTGTAGTTTATTGGCCGTTTGGTAGTTTCTCGATCTCTTTCAACTTTCTGGTTTAAAAGCCCACATTTGCACTTGTTTCCCACTTTTCCTGTAAGAAATCTAGTCCAGATACAGATTTGCTATATCCAGGACTGCTTGTAAGCTTCTGAGCCCCCCCAAGCCTTTCTGTGTTGGAGGAAGCCTTCTAGCTTATCAGTGGGAGTGGTAAGCACTAGGTAGCCTATCTACCTCAAGAGTGGTTTCTGTCCCAGAAATTGTAGTTCATTGGCTGTTTGGGCAGTTTTTCCATATCTTTCAATTTTCTGGTTTAAAAGTCCACATTTGCACTTGTTTCCCACCTTTCCTGTAACTAGTCTAGTCCATATACAGATTTGCTGTATCCATGTCTGTTTATAAGCTTCTGAGCCCCCCCCCAAGCCTTTCTGTGTTGGAGGGAAGCATTTTAGCTTATCAGTGGGAATGATAAGCGCTAAGTAGCCTATCTACCACAAGATCCAGGTACAGATTCTTAGTTTTAGCACTTGAATTTTCTAATTCGTGCTCAGCACTTGTTCAGAACTTGTTGTTAGCACTTAGCACTAAATAAGCTACAAATTACTACAGCACTCAACCTTCCTCTTTACCTAGAAGAAAACCGTTTTTGTACTTACTTTCCTCACTTGCTTAGAGGAAAACAGCTCTTCTATTCACTTTCCTCACTTGTCTAGAGGAAAGTATTTTTTTATTCAGGCATGTCCAAGGGTCAGATCCCAGTGTTCTCCCCTGTCTATCTGATGAATCTGGGCATCTTGGGGCAATGTAGCAATTGCCTCATTTACACAGACAACTCTCTCCTCCTACCACCCAGCACCACAACCTGTGAGAGATGCACTTATCTAGCCAAATTGGAGGTAAAGCTCTCTCCAACCAAGACTGCACTTGACAGTCAAGAGGAGAAGGTAAACACTTGCACCACACCACACTCATCAAATAGTTCAACTAAACCTACACCACCAAAATCCACACATAAAAACACAAAAACATTCACTGAGGCTCTCAATAATAATCTGCTTAAGCAACAAAGACCTCCAAAGCAGAAATGCAAGCAACCTCCACCCCCCAACACAACCTAAATGACACATAGCCCACAGACACAGTGTGCCACTCAACCACAGCCCATAAGGCAAAACAATGTACCCAACACACTAGTCATAGGTGACTCTATAGTCAGCAACACTGATGTCCCACTCACCAGGCTAAACAAGGAGAAGGTTACTGTCAGCTGCCAGGATCCACCACATAACCCACGCACTCAGGTCACTCCACAACAAGTACAAATATGAATCTGTCATTGTCCATGTTGGTGTGAATGACCTGAGATGTACCTCCCTGGACTACATGAAAAGAGACATGGAAGAGCTCTCTGATCTTGTAGCCCAGGCAGGTATGACTCTAGCCCTGAGTAGCATCCTGCCATTGCCCAGGATGATACCGCAGTACAAGGACAAAATGATTGACTTCAACAATTGGCTAAGCTTCTGGTGTCATTCTAAGGGGATCCAGTATCTGTCTGCCTGGGAAGACATGGTTGATAGACCATGATGCTTTGCCAGAGATGGCCTTCACCTGTCACCCCTGGGATTCTGGATACTGGCTAAGGCTCTTGCTGCCCCTATAGTGGCTTTTTGTAGGCAAGGTTCAAATGACAAATTCACCTCTGTAACAGCAACAGGCAAGCAAAAACTGAGGGTAATGCTAGAAGTCTAAATCTCAAAATGCACTCCCTCAGGACACTCCTTAAAATGGAGAACATCGATATCTGTGCAGTGACTGAGACCTGGTTCAAGGCTCCAGAGAGCACCCCTGCATTACCAGGCTATAACTCATACCACACTTTTCAGCCATCTAACCTGGACCAGAACACCAAAGGCAGAGGTGTGTACATCTTCATTAAGGATATCCACACCTCCAGGCTAGTTGCTCAGGATAATGCATCCAAGGTTATCCAAGTGCAACTAACTCTGGGCAAAACTGCAATCCAAATTGTAGCTTGCTACAGATCCCCTACCATGCCCCAGGATTTCCACTCCTCTTTTCTTGATATACTGGAAAATATTAGGGTTCAACCAAACACCCTAATAATGGGCGATTTCAACTACCCCACCATTAACTGGGAAAACTACTCGTACCAACTCCTTCACTCAACGCTTTCTGGAATTCATAAATTCCAGTGCCATGGATCAACTTATCCACACCCCCACCAGAGGCAACAATATCTTAGACCTAGTCATTACCAACATGAGTGACCAGTATTCCACACCTGAAGTCAACTCTTCGTTGGTTAGCACCGACCATAAGCTAATCACCTTAGATATCCACATCCCGTCCCCACCCCCCCATTAAGGAAATCATGGTAAAAAATTTCTCCAATGCCAACTTCATGCCTCTTAAGACAGAAGTGGCACCCATGCAGATGGACAATACAGTTATGACTGCTGAATCCTACACAGATGCACTCTATAAGCACTTACACGAGTGCATAGATCATGCTATCCCAAACAGAACCAAGACACTATCCTCCAAAAAAAGGAAGCCAATCTGGTTGTCCCCTACCATAAACAAACTCTACAACAGAAGGAAGAAACTGTTGCAAAAGAGAGTAAAATCCCATAAATGGAGTAGTTCCCTGGTCAGCCTCAGTAAGAAGCTGAGATCCCTTATAAGAGCCTCCAAAGCTAGCTACGAAAACAAAATCGCCACTGATTCTAGGGACAACCACATAGCATTCTATAGCTATGTCAAGAATCTCAATTATACCACCCAGATCTGCTCTGAGTTACAGCACAACGGCATGAAAATTACAGAACCAACTGATATTGCCAAAGTCCTGGCAGATAGATTCAGTGCTAACTTTACCCCCCTCTCACCTCCTAAAGGGCCCATAACTATACAGAAAAAATGCAAAGTCCCTGTAATCACAATTATGCAGGTAAAAGCTGTACTCTCTAAAGCCAAAAACACAGCATCCATGGGACTGGACAACATCCCAGGCTGCATTTTACACGAACTTCAGAAAGAATTGGCTCCCCACTTAAGCACCATGTTCAATCATAGTCTCACATCAGGCTTTGTGCCCACTGAATGGCACACAACAACAGTTATCCCACTCCACAAAGGGGGAGCCACCACTGATCTCGGGAACTATTGCCCTATTAGCCTGACGAGCCTGGTCTGCAAGGCCATGGAACATATCATCATGGAACTCATAAACAAAGACATTGGTAACCTCCAAACTCTGGACCCCACCCAGTTCGGGTTTGTGAAAGGCAGATCATGCCTTCTGAACATGATGGACTTTTTTGAGGCAGACACCAAAGCTGTATATGAGGGTAAGGTGGTTCAGACAGCATATCTTGACCTTGCCAAGGCTTTCGACACCATCCCCCATTCTGGAATTATAGCTAAACTCACAAAACTAGATATAAATCCCTATGTCACAAGATGGGTTGCCAATTGGCTCACTGACAGAATCCACACTGTAAAAGTTGCAGACTCCAAATCTGACTTCAAACCAGTGACAAGTGGAGTACCACTGGGTTCAGTCCTGGGACCTCTCCTGTTTGGTTCCTACTTCTCTGAAGTACAGGCTGACACAGAAGGCCTTTGGCTAACGAAGTTCACAGATGACTGCAAACTAGTAGCCATAATCAAGTCCCCAAATGATGTGGATATCCTACACAAGGGCCTCACTGAGACAGATGCCTGGTGTCAGAGGCATGGCCTCATGCTCAATGCCAAAAAGTACATTGTCATCCCCTTTGGTAAAAAGTCTGTAGCCATGAACTATCACATAGACGACAGTCAACTTAATGCCAAAGGTGTGATAAGAGACCCGGGGACCCAGGTGGACAGTAGTCTCTCCTTTGATAATCACATCACCACAGTAGTCAGAAAATCTTTCTACATGACATTTCTCATCACAAAAGGGTTCTCATCTAGGAAAAAAGAGGTAATTGTTCCCTTCTATTCGACACTCATTAGACCCATTATAGAGTACAATGCCCCTTTTGAAGTGTACCTCACAAGATATCTGCAGTAGCTGGAAAGGCCACAGAAGTACCACACAATGAGGATTAGTGGCCTCAAACAGATGTCCTACACTGACCATCTCAAAAAACCCCAGCTTTACTCCATGGCATATCGCCCACTCTGAGGTGATCTCTGCCTAACATATAAAGCTATGTCAAACCCAGAGCTGTTGGACATGCTACACCTAAAGAAATCACAATCCCTCTGAGCTACACGGAATAGGGACCTAAACCTTGTCACCACAATAAACAGGAAATGCTGGAGGGATAGGTTCCTGTCCCAGAGACGTCCCATACTCTGGAACAAGCTACCCATCTATGTCAAGCAAAGTTCCTCATTAGCACTCTTCAAGAAAAATCAGGATAATTGGATGGGAAATAGGAAATATACTCCAGGGATCACTTCTGTGGCTCTGCTCAACAGGGGCATAGGAAAATAACTTTCTTGAGTGGCGTAAGCCAGGGAACCTTGTTGGCTAGGCTTACTTAAGCCCTTGGGCCGATAGCCTACTACCTACCTATAAAACTATGAACCTATCAATTACCGGCATTTCTCACAGAATCTTATCCATCTGCATTATAAAACCACCTTGCAGTACCTTGCTAATACCTGCTAGCATTAAACCTAATTCTGCACCTTACTTTAGAAAAACCCTTTCCATAATTCTTCCACTAACCAAGTCAGACACACACACACCAACACACAACGCAATGTAAAAGCTATCTCCTAACCTAGTCGCCCCTCTAACCTTAACCCAGAAGCATTCACACAGCACTAAATCTATACCTAACCATTACCTAACCTCCATATGATTGAACACATATTCCTAACTTTTAATGCTGACCCTTTCAGCATTACTCCACTTATCTGCTAAACACACAACACACACCACACACACACACACACACACACACACACACACACACACACACACACACATATATATATATATATATATATATATATATATATATATATATATATATATATATATATATATATATACAGTGGATGTAAAATGTTTACACACTCCTGTTAAAATGCCAGGTTTTTGTGATATAAATAAATGAGACCACAATAAATCATTTCAAAACTTTGCCCACCTTTAATGTGACCTATAACCTGTACAACTGAATTGAAAAACAAACAAATCTGTTAGGGGAACAATATAAAAAATAAAAAAAACATACAATAAGCTGGTTGCATAAGTGTGCATACCCTTAAACTAATACTTTGTTAAAGCACCTTTTGATTTGATTACAGCATTCAGTATTCTTGGGTAGGAGTCTATCAGCATGGCACATATTGACTCAGCAATATTTGCCCACTCTTCCCCAAACTTCTGTGCAAGAATAGCTTATTCTTGCATGGAATGGACCATTACCATGCAGCACGGCAGCGTGCCATGCATATTCATGAAGGCATGCTACCATGCTCTAATACAGACATGATTCCGTGTATGAGCGCAGGGGGTGTGTCTCAGAGCAGTGCTCTCACAATACACCCCCCCCTGCACTCCATAATTGCCATACAGCAATGTAAAGTAAGCAAGAGTATCCACATACACCATTACCTCTCAATCTCAGAAGAAATCTGGACAAAGCCATAAAAAACAAGGGGCAAATATGAAATATTGCTCCCACAAACTTATAAAGTCTATAGAATGACAGGCTTCACATTAGCATGAATTTTCAAAACTGTATGAAGTGTAAAACTCAAATGGCCGTCATTATTTCCTAACTGCAGTCTTTAATGCTTTGCCACTAATCTGCCAGAAAGCCACAATTGTATGAAAAATGGACCAAAAATATAAGGCAAAAATCTGGACATTCTGTGAAAATATGTACAGTTGAGAGGTATGGTGGACACTGTTACTGTCTGTGGAGCATACCTCTCAAATGCAAAGTCTGTCATGTCATCACCATTTGAAAAGCACAGCCCCCCCCCCCCCACAGATAATGTTGCAGAAAGCAATCTGCATACCCCATACATTAAAAAAATAAAATGCATCTGGTTATTTTTTTTCAGTCTGGAATAAAGTTTAAGTGTTGCTGAGCGGGTATGTGCATTGCACAGTTCTGCTCAGCTTAGCTTACACATCACAAGGAGCTAAATAAGAATATACTTAAAAAGTAGCAATGTGGGAATAGTGAAGTGGTTAGAGCATTCGCTTTGCAAGTTGTCATTCCTGGTTCAATCCTCACTAAAACTAGTCCGCATTTTACATGTAAAAGCAGTACATAATTTTTGTAATTAGGAAGTAAATGCCATATATTTGTTAACCAGAGTAGTGTAGTAGGTTCAGATGTGAGGTGTTAGTGTGATAAATTTGTGAAACCCCCATATAAACACAAGTGCCCCATACAGTATAGACACACAAGAATAAATGTAATGAAAGCACATAGGGGGATGTCAGGGAAGGTAAACTAAATTATAATATGTCAGGAATGATGAATCAATCCCATACAGCTGATAGTCTATAAAATAAAACTTAAGCAATGCTAAGCATTGCACAGCTATGATGACCGGGTGTAAGCATTGTTTAAATATGAATGGTAAGCAATGAGTAGCCCAGATAAGTGGGTTTGCCCATTGGTAAGCAGTGCTGAACCTGTCCCTTTAAGCACTGCTAACCTTAGCTAAGCAGGTTTACCCATAGCTTAGCTTAGCTCAGCATATTCAAAACAATCCAATCATGGCAAAATGCGGGAAATTGGACATATTTAAACATTGCAGGTGGGAATCCAGCTCATAACCAGTTTTAGCTTTCCACTATAGGCAGTATGGATGGTGTTGGAGAGGGTATGCACTTTCAGGCACAGTGCTGGAGCATCCAGTCGTCCAAAGTCATGGTAAGACTCCTTGTTAACAATCATGACATGAGACTGCTGCAGGACCAGAACCAGGGCTCCCAATACAAAGCAGAGGCCTGGGAAAGTATTTCCCATGATCTCACCAGTGCCACTGGCATCTGTTGGACTGGTGAGCAGGTCCAGCACCACTATGCTAACTTGAAGCAGAGGAAGAGGGAGCTCTTGGACCAGTGGGTCCAAGAAGCACAGCAGAGGGGTGATGTCCCAGGCATGTGTAAGTATTCATATCAATAATGGTTTAACAAAGTCCAGCCTGTGTATGTGATGGATAGGTATGCATAAATGTTTCTCTGTTTTCTTTACAGCTCCAGCTGAGTGGGCTGTAAGCCAGGAAGCCCATCCAAGCAGGTTGCAAAGGCTGCATCATGAGGCTGGTGAGTAACAATCTAGTTTGTAGTATTCATCCAAATATATATAAAGGAGTAGAATGTCACCTGGCAGTATTAAAATGGATATGGTTAGTACTGAATAAACCAGACAATATTACAGTAATAGTCTCATATAGGTTATATATAAATAAAACTGTAACTGCCTGTCAGTAAAACACAAAACCCTGTACTGGTTGTGCTTATTCTGGTATTGTATGAATTGAAATGTGTAAAGTTTATGCACAGCAACTATAGCTCAGAAAGCATTATACAATCAAGTCTCATCTGACAAAGTCAGTGCCTCTGTAAGACATGAGATTAAACTGATATGAAAAGTTTCATGCACCAAGATCTGATATCTGAATAGTAATGTTCTGTTAACCATTGTTTTTCACACTGTGCTATGTCAAAAGGAACCAAGAGAGAATGAGCTAGAATTTATTCAAGGAAGAAGCAAAATGTTCTCAATAACTTGTTCTGATGAAACACAAACTTGTTGTATTTTTAGCAGAAACAGCCAGAGTTTGAATCCCGGGAGTGGTAGTAAGCTGTATTCATACTTTCAACAAGGATTTTGTGAATATGTGTAGAAACAGTCAGGTAGTGTTAACATAAATTTCCTCCAGAGGTCTTACAGGTAAGAGAAGGTAAAAAGTAGCTATAAGAAGAATGTAGTTATACTGTGTCTAATACCAATGGTCCAGCCCCAAGGCTGCAAATGACAGCAAGATAAGTACACACATCAAGTGGTCACCCCCAAGAAATTTTCAAAAGAGTCATGCTGTCACAGCTACTGGTCCCTGCTGCCAACAACCAGGGTTACCGATAGAAAGCAAGGCAGAGTATGGCAGTAGCATGCACACACACTCACACACACACACACACACACACACACACACACACACACACACACACGCACGCACGCACGCACACACACACACACACACACAGTATGAGTGCACATATGTAACCCTGACTATGTGAATATGGGTAGAAATAGTCAGGTGATGTAAACAAAAATTCCCTTCACAGGTTTTCCATGTAAGAGAAGGTATAAAGTAGCCATAAGAAGACTGTAATTCTACATTGTGTGCAAAGATACCACTGCCCAACCCAAGGCCATAGGTTGTTGTAATAATGCCTGTATAGTAATGATTAGAGCAATGATTATTAAAGCTGTGACCACTGCAAGAATCTACATTTGTTAATTGACATCTCTCTCTCTCCCCCACCTTATCATCACCAATAATCTAAACACATAAATGAACAGGTATGTTTTCCACCAAATCTACCATTGGGACAGGTGTCCTATTGTTCTACAAATGCTGAAATGTATTACAATTAATGTTCCCTGTTAAAATACTATCACTGGTTGCCTGTTGCTATCAATGTAACCTGCATGCCGGTGTAATGCTCACTGTGGTTCCATATATGCATATGTTCTGTTTGCTATGCAAATATTCCAAATCTGTTGATTTGGGATAATGGGAATATTCATGCATGCTGCTATAACTATTCCTGGCATGTATTTACCATTACTAACCAACATATGTTCTAAAACTGCAACACCATAGCATGACTGGGAAGGCCGATTCCAGTGGATCCACCTCTCCCACCTCATCTGGCCATGGCACCAGGCCCCAGCAAGTCTGGGACCCACCCCAAGACCTCCTTGTCTTCTGGTCCTGCACCACCTTTGGGTGGAACTGCTGCAAAGGATGGGGCTCATACCCCCCAGGCATGGGCGCAGAGAGGATCCTGTCACCCAAAGCCAGGTCCGGGGTCTGGTGCACAACAAACTCGACAGACAATTGGGAGAAATGCTAAGCCAACTTGATGGCCACGTTGCACATTTAGAGGGTCAGCCTACCCCTTCTGCTCATACCCCAGCACAGCCACCTTTGGAACCGTGAAGGTGCAATGGTGCTGCCCATGGGTAGGGACCTCAGTCCCACTGTATCCATTTTGGGGCTCATGGGCTTCTGATTACCAAACACACCTTCCTGTCCACGGTGTTTGCACCCCCCCATGTATCATATACCTTCCCTGTATGCTGTCTTGTCTTTCTTGTCTGTCTTTCTACCAAATCTACCTCCATAAATATGCCTACTGCCCTTCCCCAACATCCCACTCTCACCTTAAAAAAGGGGCAATCTGCCCCCCCCAATTTTTGCCTCATATATAGCTGTCCATTTCACATATGTGTCCACTGGACACATGTAATCTGGTCTTGGCTTCACAACACATTATTGTTGTCCTCACCCCTCTCTCAGGGGTTTGAGTGTCCAAATATACCTCCAAATTCAGTATATATGCACAGCTGTTGCTGTAGAGAAATGGACAGCTATGGACTTTCCCTACAACCATCCTGCACATCCCTAGCTATCTTTGATATTTTGTTTTTCCCTCTTCGTGCCCCCTTTTTCACAACTTTCCTATCACCCCTTTTTTCTTTTCTTTTAAAGAAATTAGCACAGGAGTAAGTGGGAGTAAGCCTGTTTGCCCAGTGCTAAGCAATGCCTACACAGATTAAACACTTTTAAGGCTAATTGTCAGCATAGTTAACCAGACGTTAGCATTGCTTACCGCTGCGCAAACCCATATAAACCCACCTATGACTGCTTAAAAGTGCTTTAATCACTTTTTATCCTACAGCCCTTGTTCTTCCCAGCAACAAAATAAGCAACCCTTGTAAGTCTTGAACCAAGGACCCCACCAACCATAGCCACAGGTATTCACCACTAAGCCATCTGAGTTCTAGATAAGTCTGACCTTTTTTCAAACATATCATTCAGCACAGTCATTCAACAGTAGGGAAAAGGTTTGTTAACATTAGTCAAGTTTTGTACACCCACACACATATATATATATATATATATATATATATATATATATATATATGAGTATGGAGATGTATAAATATATATATATATATATATATATATATATATATATATATATATATATATATATATAAATATTAAAACATAATATATGTGGAGATATGCATATAAAATATAGACATATATGATATATATATATATATATATATATATATATATATATATATATATATATATATAAAAGTAAATAGATGCATATATATATATATATATATGTATGTACCTAAAACAAATTTCATCTATATATATAAATATATACATATAGCTGAATATGTATATATATATATATATATATATATATATATATATATATATATATATACATACATAAATATACATAAAAATATAACAGCTACAAACACGTGCAATCTGAGGGTCATGCTGCTGTCCAAGGGCTGTCAAAATGGGTGTCAAGGGGCCCAAACTAGGGACCTCTTTTAATTATTGCCCTTATCCCTTCCTCCCCTGCAGCAAGTGTTCTGCCTTGCAACACAATAAAAAGTCATACCACGTCTTGAACCCAGGACCCTGTAAACTACAATCAAAACAATGTACCATTACAGCATCTGAGCTCTATAAAGTGCTGATGATTTTTCAAACATATCAATTAGTACAGTCATTCAGCAGTAGGGAAAGGAGTCTGTAGAATCAGTCAGGTTCTCTATACATGGTTATATGTATGGAGATGCATATATGTGGACAAATCTATACATAATATATATATATATATATATATATATATATATATATATATATATATATATATATATATATATTTAGAGAGAGAGAGAGATACATCTACATTGATATCTACATATATGCATATATATGTATATATATATATATATATATATATATATATATATATATATATATATATATATGTGTGTGTGTGTGTGTGTGTGTGTGTGTGTGTGTGTGTGTGTGTGTGTGTGTGTCGACATAAATATACATAAATATATAACAGCTACAAACACATGCAATCTGAGGGTCATGCTGCTGTACACTAGGAGTCTAAATCTGAAAATGCTCTCACTGGAAGTATTCCTTAAAATGGGGATGATGACAACTGTGCTGTAACAGAGACCTGGTTTAAAGGCAGCAGGAAGCACCCCTGCACTACCAGCCTATAACTTATTCCACACCTTTTGGCTACAGAACCCAGACTGAAGCTCCAAAGGTGGTGGCATTTCCATATTCATTAAGGATGCACACACTTCCAGTGTGGTAGACCAACATTATGCATTACAGATTCTGCAGGTGTAGCTAACATTTGGAAAGACAGTGGTTCTGGTTGTAGCCTGCTATAGGTCCCCAAACATGTCTCAGGACTCAAAATCCATGTCCCTAAACACCCTCGAGAATATTAGTGTTCAACCTAACACTTTTGTACTGGTTGACTTCCACTTCCCCACCATTAACTGGGAAAGCTACTCATGTTCCGATGCACATGCGCATCACATCGACCTGGTCCTTGCTAACCTAAAATGACTTTTGCTGTACACCAATGGTCAACTCTTCCCTTGTTATATCTGAACACAAATTAATCGCCTTTGGAAATCCACAGCCCTCCCACCCCACCCCACCTGCACAGGTAACCACCATGAAAAGCCTTTCTAAATATAACTATGGCCTCCTAAAAACAGAGGTGGCTATCCTCATGGCAGCCATACAAGTAGAAACTAGTTGCATGACTGCTGAATCAAAGAACAATGCACTATGACCATGTACACAGATGTATGGATACCACCATACCCATTTGAATCAGGACCCTCACCTTCAAAAAAAGGAAGCCACTTACGTGGTCCCCGGCCATAAAGAAACCATACAACAGAAAGAGGGAACTGATATAGAATTAGGTGAAGTCTCAAGACAGGACAAAAACCCTTATCAGCCTCAATTAAAAGTTGAGATCCCTCATCAAATACTGCAAAGTAAGCTGTGAAAACAGAATTGGAACACATAGTAAAGACAACCACAAGACTTCATACAGTTATGTAAAGAATCTCCATGGCAATACCAAGATTTGCTCTGAGCTACTAGACTGTGGTACCTCCTAGACTGAGCCAACAAATATTGCCAATATTCTGGCTGACATATTGATTGCAAACTGTACCCCTCCCCCCAATGGACCAATCACAATACCAGTACACTGCCAGGCACCCAGTATTACTGCTGCACAGGTTAAAACACCACTGTCCAAGGCCAATAATACAGCTTCTATGGGACCTGACAATATCCTTGGCTGTGTTCTACATAAACTAGAGTGACCTGGCACCTCACCTGAGTGCCCTGTTCGAGCACAGCCTCACCTCAGACTTTTCCCCTACTGAATTATGCACTGCTACAGTCACCCCTCTCCACAAATGATGTGCGACTGCAGACCCTGGGAAATACTGCCCCAACTGCCTGACAAGTCTGTTATTCAAAGCTATGGAATGCATCATCATGCACCTAATAAACAGGGATATGGTAATCAGCAGACTCAGGATCCCACAGAGTTTACTTTTGTGAAGGGTAGGTCATACCTGCTCCATCAACTTGGTCATCTTCTTGGAGTCAGTCACCTGAGCTGTGGATGAAGGCAAGGTGGCACATACAGCCTACCTTGCTCTGGCCAAAGCCTTTGATAACATTCCCCACTCAGGAATCATGAAACCACTCTCTAAGCTAGGCATCAACCCCTATATCACTAGGTGGGTTGCAAGCTGGGTCACAGATAGGACTCACAGTGTGGAAATAGCTGACTCCAAGTCAGACTGCTGAGCAGTCATAAGTGGAGTCCCACATGGTTCTGTCCGGGGTCCTCTCATGTATGGTATCAACTTCACTGAATTCCATGGCAAGATGAAGGGACTCTGGCTGGTAAAGTTTCAAGACAATTGAAAGTTAGGAGCTATTATTAACTACCCAAGTGATGTTGGCATCCTACTGAAAGGCCTCACTGAGACCAATGACTGGTGTCAGAGCCATGGCCTTAAGCTCAATGTCAGAAAATGTGTTTTAATCCCCTTTGGGGAAAACCCTATTCCCATGAATTACCACATCGATGGTAGGCCCCTGAACAAGGAAGGTGTTATAAGAGATCTGGGTACACAGGTTGACAGCAATATCTCTTGACCACCACATTGCCACTGTAGTCACAAAGTCCTTCTATGTGGCACATCTCAGTACTAAGGCATTAGCATCCAGAAAGGAAGAGGTCATTGTCCCCCTGTTCTATTCTTGACAGAGTGACACAGTTTGTTTCAGCATACATATTCTGATGGATGTGAGGTAGGTAAATGAAATGTATGTCCTCATTTTCTGACAACAATCATATAATTACAGTGATTTTCCAGAGAAATTATAATAATCTGTAAAACAGAGCAGAAATATGAGCAATAAACCTGGACATCCTGAAACAATCCAGCCAGTTGACAGGTATGCTTAGAACTCATACCTAGTGGTGGGTGAAAGCCATGAAAATAGGGATGTATCTAAAGTACTGGCATAGATAAGCTAACACAGTTGCTGTAGTAACACCATCCTGTGTGCTCTAATATATCTGTAGTAAAATAGCACAAGTAATTGAATTAGGAAATCTGCTATGAGCAATTACACATGTATTTGCAACTATATAAGGCACTATGGGGATGTAGCAGCACTGACAAATATACACCAATGTGAAAGTGCATACCAACAACCAATATCACCACAGTCACAGTTACATACCGGTAAGTCATGTTAAGTCAAGTGAACAGTAGGGTATACACACTGTGTGAACAAATACATCATTGTTTGCCACGCACACACTAGCCCTGCATATACAGTCCCAATTCTCAATGTAGTCTTAATCCTGACCTTGGTACAGGGCATGTCTCAGTCTTCCCCTACAAACACATACAGCCAATAGATCAGCAGAAACTGGAACAGCATGCACAGTCAGATAAAAAAGGAGCCATAACACTTACATCCACCCCCCTCCATACACAGCCCAAATAACATGTACTCATGACATATGTACACAATCATGACAGTCTGTTAACAATGGTCAGACATACACAGGCCTCTCACATGTACAGTTCACCTCAGAATGTACAGGCTCAGGACTCATATCTATGGCCTTTTCCCTGACATGTCTGTGGGTCTACTACATCATTGCGATGGTAGCAGGAATGAAGTCAAGAAATAATGCTAATAAATACATTTGTGCCTCATTGACATATGGACAAAGCCTGACATCATTTGGGGACAGAAGCACAAACACAGGAGTAGCTGTCATACATTAAGACAGTTGCAGATGTTACTGGGTGTGTTGTAACATCCTTTATGAGGAAAATGACATTGGTGATACCAATAGATGTGAGTATTTACTGACTGCATTCCCCAGAGTCCACAACTGATTTGCCAAGGACACCAACTGTCTGGGGAACAGACAAAACATAACAGGCAAACATGTGGCCAGTCTGTGGACAGTGTGCCAGTGGAGAGGTATGTCAGAGACATATCACTGCTAGTCGTGAAGTCACTCACTAAATGCATGTCCACACAAAGCCTGTCAATCTATCAATCCACCATGTGTATAACAGCATTGATGACATAGAATTTGTTCACAAATTTGGGGATATGTCCCCCATGTTGTTTGGCTGTCTCCACATTTCTTCTCCTGTAACATATTGCCACCTACTGTATGTGAATCTGTAGCCCACCACCTCTGTAATGTCCCTCACACAGGAAAGGAAATGGAGCATGGCCCACATTAAGGAATGTCCCTTATGTCAGAACTAGCAGCAGCGTCCAGGCCCACAACATAATGCTATGTGGGCACCTAGATAGTTTAATGGGCTTAGCAATACCTGACATTTGCACATTTGAACAGAGGACAGACAGAAAGTAGATAGCCAACAGGTTATGCATTAGGATGAATGTTTTGAAAGATAGAAGTCTGAACCTGAAAGGTATTCCATTACTACATGACAACAGTCCTCATTGACATCTGCAAAAACATAGCAGTTAATATCAAAATATCAGATCAATATCCTATAGGAGATACATAAAAACATACAGCTCAAACACTATGAACAAGATAGTCAATACTCAGAGTCCCAGCTTTGCATGCAGGGGTGTATGGTTCTAGGAATACAATCTGCACTCTACTTTTGCTTGGAAAAGCACTGTTAAAAGTACTAACATAATGCTACAATATATGTTAAACTATTTCTGTCAACCAGTGCACTGTAGCTGGTGTAACATGCAAGTGTGACTGCATATAACCTGGGATACTACCCATGTATAAAACAAATACAAATAAAAATGATTGTGGTACTACCCATGTATATCCAGGTGTGCCATACAGTATAGCCACACCCCTGGCTATTGTACTGACAGCACATAGAAGCATGTTATGCACAGGAAGTTAAATACACTTGTTAAAAATGTCATTACCCTGTTATTCTATCAGACTGTAATGTGACTAATGGTTACCAGGGCTGAGCTATGCTTAGCAGGTTTAAGCATTGCTTAAATGTAAATGCTAAGCAGATTTGCGCACTGGTAAGTGAAGCCTACACGGTGTAAGCACCTATTCATTTAACCATATGTTAGCACCACTTACCATTGCACAAACCCACGCAAACACACTTAAAGCTGCTCAAAACTGCCTTAATCACTCTGTATCCAGCAGTCCTTGCTCTGCCAAGCAACAAAAGAAACAGACCTTGCAGGTCTTGAACCCAAGACCCTGCACATCATAGTCAAAGCAATTGACCAGTAGGCCACCTCAGATGTACAGCTTTAGGATGTTTTCTCAAATATACCCTTCTTGCAGCCTGTTTACAATAGGGAAAAGACACTGCAATATATATATGAAAAGATACATATACATAGAGACAGAGAGATGTATGGAGATACATATATGTGTATAACAATATATAGACATATTATTAATAAATACTGATGTGTGTGTGTGTGTGTGTGTGTGTGTGTGTGTGTGTATATATATATATATATATATATATATATATATATATATATATATATATATATATATATATATTTATATATATGCATACATGTCCCAAAATGCCCATACAAACATATGCTGCTGATAGACCACCCATAACCGGGGCAGCATGCACAGCTGGATACAAAAGGATCCATGACACTCACATCTGCCCCCCCCAGTCCAAATAAATAACACTGCTACAAAATCATGATAGGCCATACACAATGGCCAGGCATACAACAATCTCTTAGCAAAACAACTAAAATGACTGAACATAGCAAAGAGAAATACAACCAGCCAGTAATTTACACATGTTTATTATACTCTGATGTCTTGGCCAAAGCCTTCAAGGAGTAAAACATTACAATAAATAATTGCCTTAATCACAAGAAGCAGTTAACACTTAATTACATAATTAAATACACAGCCTCCAATTACACTCCTCAATTAACCTCCTAAGGGATAAAGTATCACATTTAATATTGATACATTGAGTCTGTACATTACAATTATCATTTTATGAATGTTTCGTCAAACAGAGGAACAGACTTTTTCCAAAACAATAACTTGGAACCCATTACTGTCCTCATAGTGAGACTTATTCAAATATATGGCTATAGAACTGTCATCTTTCTTATCAGTAATATGTCTAATGTGTTCTAACAGCCTAGTTTTAAAACATGTGTTGTTCTCCCCCACATAAGATATGTTACATAGGCATCTAAGAGCATTCTCTATACACCAACCTCTTGAATGTACAGACTTTAACATGTTTTCCAGCCTTTCCCCTGAGCAGGAATGACAGTACTAAATAATGATAGACCATTATACCTATCAACCTCCTACTGTATGACATCCGGACAAAGCCTGATGCAATTGGTGGACAGAGGCCCAAATACATGGCCATACTTGAAATATTGCTGTTATTGCTGTTATACACTGAGAAAAAAGTTGCTGGTGTTACAGCGTTTGTTGTAACATATATTTTTCTGAGGGATATAAAGTCAGAAAAACAAATGGATGTTAGCATTTACAGATTGCAATCACCAGAGCATGCTACTGACTTGCCAAGGACAACACCTGTCTGGGGAGCAGACCAAACATAACAGACTAACCTGTGGTCATTATGTGGATAGCCCTACAGTTGAGCGCTATGCAGAGACATAACTTTGTCAAACTGAAACCCATGCAGAAGTAGAATGTGCAGACAAACCCTGTTAAACTAGCAGTATTCTAAACATATAACAGCAATACTCACATTCTACCCCTAAGTCTTGAACCTTCTCCACCATTTAGTTGGCTTGTCTCCGAGGTAGTAGCTCACACAACTCCAGGATGTCTTCCTCACAAGTAAGGGAAAGGGCCAACACCCACATTGAGTACTCAATTATAGGAGTGTGTTGCCATGACATTGGCTATTGGAAGAACTAAACAGCTGCTCTGCATGCAATTAGCAAATGGGGAACACCAACACATGCACAGGCCATCACCTGGTCATGAGCATCACCTACAAAATCCATGCTGCCACCTATTCAAACTAGCTCTATCCCTGTAGCACAGAGAGAGAGAGAGAGAGAGAGGGAGAGAAGAACGAGAGAGAGAGAGAGAGAAAGCAAATAAAACATAAACCGGAAAAGAGAAGAAAAAAAAAGATGTAAGCATGTAATTGAATGTAGTACTTGGTCTATAATATTGGGAAATATGATTTGGAAGAATATATGTCCCAACAAGACTTACTGTAGTAATGTCCTGCTGAACAACTGCTATGGCCATAGCATCTGGCCCTCTCTGCAGTGGGAGTGATCACAACCATACCTCTCAACTGTACAGATCTTCACAGAACGTGCAGAATTTCCCATGATAGTTTTTTTGTCTGTTCCACCTGAAATCTGTACTTTTCTGGCAAATAGCTGAGGATTGAAGTCATCACATAATGACAAGCACTTGAGTTTAAGACTCCTTGTCCTTAAGAATATTCATGGTAAAGCAAAATGTATCATTCTACAAACTTCCTAAGTTTGTAACCGGAATATTTAAAGTCTGTCCCTTTTTTTCCCCCCATCATTTTAGGCTTTGTCAAGATGTGATGGTCTAAGAGGTTGCGAGGTAGGATCACAGCTCAGGAGCCTGACTTACCCTGGGAAAGGGCAGCTCGCATATGACAACCACTGGGGTGTCTGTCAAACAGTTATGATTGTGCCACTGCTAGGTAAGTTAATGGGATGTTGTCCATATCCATATGTTACCTGAGAATATGAGTATGATACATGTTTGTTTTGTATAGCTAAGAGACCTATATTGGGCATGTGAATAGTAAAGTGCTGTTGCAGACGTGTGTTGAACTGCATGTGATATATTGAATTAGTAACATTCAACTGTACAGTGTTCTGCTGGACATTAAGCACATTTGTGACTCATATCTGTAGTCACATACACATATACCTGTGTTATATCAGTCAAAACATTGGCAAGTCTGTGAGCAATGACAATGTAACATAATAGCCTACTTAAGACTGTTGGACATCTTCCAGGTTATCACAGTGATGTCAAAGCTTACTGTGCAATCAACTTACTAATGTATGGTGCAGCTATATTAACACAGTATCAATACTGATGTCTCTTTTGTCACCCATTTATGTGTGCCATTGTCCAGAAGTATGGCTATAACAGGTTGAGAAGTATGATTGACCAGCAAGACTGTAAATACAGTGTGCCATAATAACATAGAACAGAAATGTATACCAGATATCCCCTGAGCACATGTATGTATACATGTGTCCAGCTGGAAAGCACAAACCTAATCACATGGGTTTCAAGCAGTCAGGTACATAGGTTGTGCATGTTGCACATGTGTGTAATATCAGTGTCAGTGCATGCAACAAACATAAATGTGTACAGCTACTGGTTGTTGCATTGCCCTGACACTGATATGGGTACTAGAGTAGGGGGTCTATATTACATCGTCAAACTCACAGGTGTTTGAACGATGTAATATCGAACTGTTAAGTCTGAAACCTAAAAAGTACAAAATCACAGAACAGCGATTTTTTTTCCCAGGGGAAAAAATCACTGTTCTGGTACAAAAAAAAAAAAAAACACGTACACTTTAAACTTAATCTAATGTGGGGGGCTTTGCCCCCACACCCCCCAATGTGGGGTCCTGTGCCCCCCACACCCCCTACTTAAATAACCCCAGTTGTATAGCGAGATATGCACATCAACCACACTCCTCCCCTCAGTAATGGTGAGCATGTACATATTGCCTACTGATGGCAACATCAGCAAATCTCCATGGAGCATAATAACATCACTGTCTGCCTCATACATGAACTCAGGCATGTGCTCACAGCTCCATCACACACCACAGTCAAACACAGAACTGACACCATCCACACAGCATCCACATGGAAGATGGCCACTGTCAACCCTCTAAATAGAAATTAATGGAGAATAGAGGATTATGAAATTAAGTGTCCAACATTGGGGGGGAATAAGATAGCTCATGGCCAGGAGTGTAATGCAAGCTGCTATAGCCAAGATAGATTGATGGGTTATGGTGTAGTTTGGATTATTTGCAAGTAATATCCACTGCAGATGTCCAATTTGACAACCGTATGAGGTCGTGACCTTTTTCCTGTTTATGTCTTCCAGGTAACATGGACTCACTTACCAGCATTCTCTGTTGGGGAAACTGACATCATCACCCAATATGTGATCGAACATTATACCCTGTTATTTGGATGGAGAGCACAAGATGTGCGGGAGAGGACTGCCCTGTGGAGTGATCTGGTCCACAGTGTAAATGATGCTGGCCTGCATAGCAGAACTTAGGAGAAGGTGCAGCATCGGGCCTCTGACCTCTACCACCATGCCCGTCAATGGGCTGCTGCTGTAGTGAGGGATTGGCTAGCCACAGGTGGGGTTCAGCCATCCAGCCCCCACTGACTCCCACTGAAGAACTCCTAGCCAACTTTGGGGCACCTGCCCAATGCACAAGCCATGAAGCCAAGGATATCATTGAGGAGTTGGTTGCAACCACATACTGGACAAGGAGCATGTAGGTAAGGGCCTAGTGGGGATTACTACACTAATCTATCAGACATACATGTATCTGTATTGTATCTACATTCATGTGTCAGGTCCAACTGCAGTTGTGGATGGGGTTTTCTAATGCACAGAGGTGTACATCTATGGTGAGGACAGAACATTGTGTATTATTGGAGTTAGTACTGTAAATGTGTAGACATGCTGCATCCATCCTGTACCAAGGCCACATGTGAGTCTGCTTACAATACCTCCCTCTCACAACTACCTAGGACCCCCTGGTCTGCATATGGGACAGCAGCCTGAAGCTGGTGAGTATGACATTGTTCTGTTGCTGTCTGGCAATACCCCAGGCATGTGAAGGGCATGTAATTTACCATCCACACAACTATCAGTAATAGCTATATTGCTTTATGTAATAGCTATATTGATTTATGTGCATGCTCACTTGTGTTGGGGTTTACTGCATTGCATCACAGTAATCACCACTGGGGCCTATCTGATGTGACTTTAACATTACTGTAGCATACCTCATAAGTTGTCAGTGCCAAGACATTTGGACAGAGGCCAGCAAAATGGGCTGGACAAATGGCCCAAGGTAGGGACATGTGTGACACATTAGTGGTATACAGTGTATATAAATTGTGTACACACCTCTATTAAGATGCAAGGTGTTCTTGTAATATACACATTAGGACCATGATATGTCAGTCCACACCTCTTCCAGCCTTTAATGTGACTCATGGCATGAACGGTTCACTTGTAAAACCAAGCATCTGGACTCGTGTATTGCACCTACAAGGATGGCCACCTGTGAGTGTGGCAGACGTCATATCCACATGATGTTTCAGTCAGCTATGATACCTCATGTGCCAGTACACTCAATGTGGCCTTTTTGGCTACAATATCACATACATGGGCATTGTTAAGGCACACAGACCACTTCCAAACATGTATAGGTTGCAAACATCTGGATATTCCAGACACATCTGTACAGAGGATTGTACAATGGTTTAACTTGCTGTATGTGAGGCAGATGCTGTTACCACACCATATAAAGTAATGGCAGAGGGAGGTGGTCACCAGCCGTGTATGGTACACACATCAAAATGGTATAAGCCACACAAGATATTATCCTCAAACATACAGACACACACACACACACACACACACACACACACACACACACACACACACACACACACACACACACACACACACACACACACACTTTCCAGTATTGGGATTAGAACATCTGCCTATCTAGATATTTCTACTATAGTGCTATGCAGTTATCAGAAACACTGCAGAGATTATACATTTCCACTTACTTCAAAGGTACTTCTAAGGTGGATGACATAAACAGGACTACTAAATTGGAGTGAGGGGAAGTGTAAAGGGTTGTACACAAGACAAAATGGTAAAAACCAGACAGTACAACACATACACATGCACACACACACACACACACACACACACACACACACACACACACACACACACACACACACACACACACACACACACACACACACACACACACACACACACACAAAATGCCTATCTAGTTATGTATACTATAGTGTTATGCAGTTACAGCATGCACTACAGAGCTTACTGAACTTTCACATGGCCAAGGCTGCTGATAATTGCACAGCTGAGGTTAAGTATTACAGGTGGCAGAAAGTCTGCCTTCAGTTCCACCCTTACATCATGCTAGTTCTTTCTGTCTTGCACTTCAAATAGCATTATGGCTTGCATTTCACCGGGTTATTGTATCAATAAGTGTGGCACACCTGGAAGCTGTCAGCAGTACTCATTCATCACAGATGTAGCCCAGTACTTACTAGTTATGTCCACCCCTCCTGGCATGATTGAAGGGCAGTTTTCTGTGCTTTAACCCATTAACCTGGTGCACATGTCCATTCTGAGGCACTGTTGCAACTGCCTCATGTACACCGACAACCCTCCCCTCTAAACTCCAAACACTCAGACCTGTGAGAGTTACCCGTAATATCACCCAAAGTGGACATATGCACCCTCCAGCAAACACTGGACTAGCAGGTCAAGAGGATAAGATCAACACCTGCACCACACCATGTGGAACACATAGCTCACCATGACACCCTCTTTGGTAGCCATGACATACAGTGAAAAGCCGCACACCCACCTTTACAGAGGGACTCAATAGACATTTACCAAAACAGCACAGACCAGCAAGATAGACACCAACTCAGACACCACGACATGGCACATGCCAAGGGACACATATTTAGCCTACCCAGTGTGGCCCTCAACCTAAGCTCCTAAGGCTAACCACCTTGCACAATACAGTGATTATGGGTAACTCAATACTGAGGTACACAAATATCCCACTCACTAAGTTGAATATGGAGCAGGTAACAGCCAAATATCTATCACATGCCAGCATCCAACACATGACACAACCTGTCATGGCACTCCACAACAACTACGAGTATCACTCTGTATTCATATGGGTGTGAATGACTTGGGAAACACCTCCCTGGACTACATGACAAGTGACATGGTTGAACTCTGTGATTATGTGGTCCAGGCAGGTGTGAAAGTAGCTCTGAGCAGTGTACCTCCATCACCCAGAATGATGCTGTGGTACTATCAACAGATGATTGACTGCAACATTGGCTTGCATGTTTTGTGGAACTGCTACTGTCTTAATCCGGGCTAGCTATCTCTCTCTACTTACATTGTTTCCCAGTCTTGGGGCTTCAGGGATATCTACTGAATCATAGAATGAATATATTGACAGGAATAAAACTTCCAGCTCTCCACGTTGCTTAAAAACTTCTTAAATTTATTAAGTAGAACAAACAAAAGGTTAGCTTTCATTATATTACTATACGCTTCTTCAGACAAATTAGATATGGAAGCAACTGCTTATTTATAGAGGCATAGCCAGTGAAATTAAATAATTAATCAATTAGAAACACAATTAGGAATCATTTAAACATTGTGATACATTCTAAAGAGAGAATGCTTTTTAAAGATGTAGCACTGAAATACAATGTAAAACTTTTCATACAGCCTAAATATATGTTTAATGGCAAACAAGAATTATTTAAAAATATCAGACTTAAAAACTAGTTATTTAAAACCACATTATCTTCCTTGTTCTTTACTTGCAAAATAATGTTACAAGTTTGTAATGCACTTAATTAATAATTCCATAAAAACTTTCGGGTAGTTATTATTGTAACCCATGAAAGTTAAATACAAAGTGCAAGGAATACTTATCAAAATACTTTAATATACAAATATAAATATATAAATATATATAAACATAAATATATAAATATATAAATAGAAATATATGGTCATGCTGGATGAATAAATTAATCAAGTACAAATATAACCATATGAATATATATAAACATATATGAGTACATTCATATAATGAAATTAAATAAAATATTAAATAGGATGACTCAAAATGGTTGAGCCTTCAAACTAGTGAAGATATACATTAAATATTTTGTTAATAAGGGTGAAAAAATATATGAAAATATATAAATAAAAAACAATTCTTTTAAAAATATTTAAATATATTTTCCCCGTAGTGAACTTATAGGGGATGCACCCGTATGCTATAAGAAAATTATAAAATGTCAAACAATATGAATAACTTTTGAAACTATCACAGTAAAATCTAAAGCATAATTAGTTCTATCTTTTAACCAACTATAAATAGTAATATAGTGTAATGAAAAGTGAACTGCTGAGGTAATCTATATAAGCAATATTGAAAAAACACATACTTGAAAAACATAAAACCTTAAATATACATTGTACATGTACATTTTTTTTCCTAGAATGAATATATTATAATTACTAACCTTACATTGATTTGATTATTGAAAACTAAACCTTACCTGTATTACTTAACTAATATTTGTTTTTTTCTGTGACTTGATGTATTGTTTTGTCTGGAGCTTTTCTCCCCGGGCCTCCGCTGAAAATGGACATGTATCCAGTCGGATCCTCCCGGTTAACAAATGTAAAATAAAATAAATAAAATAAATTTTGTGTCATTCTCAGGGGATCCAGTATCTGTCTGCTTGGGATGACATGATTGACAGAACCCAATGACTTGTCACAGATGTCTTACATCTGTCAGCACTGGGTTTCCAGGTACTGGCTAAGTGTCTTACCACCCCTATGATGCCTTATTAGGGAGTGTTCCTAATGTAATTAGCACCATAATGGCTAGACATGTATGCAATCTGAGGGTCATGCTGCTCAACAGTAGACATCTAACTGTCAGGATGCAGTCACTCATAGCACTAGTTGGAGTGGAGAACATTAACATGTCTGCTGTAATGGAGTGGTGGTTTGCAGCAGCAGACAGCAGCCCTGCTGTATCAAGCTATAATGCATTCCACAGCTGTCAGCCCCCAAACATGAACCACACCACATCTCTACAGGTGGTGTTGTCTCCATATTTATTATGGATAAGAACACAAAACATTCTAGAATGCAAAGAGTCTCTTTGGCAGTTATATCTGGGAGCTGATTGTGCCCTGGTTTAAATGAGTCTATTAATATGAACTGTTTTTTGATTTTGGGTCAACATTAATAATGTTTTTTGTATCTAAAATACATATATTAGAGATTATACACAAGTATAGTGTTTAAGTTTATAATACAAGTATGTACTTTTTGAATATACATCTAATATAAGAATATTTATTAATCATTTTTTATATATCTTTAAAGAATTTTTTAATTGATGACATCATTGAACATGTGATTTATTCAATATGTATATATTGTATGTGAGTGGATGGTTTAACATTTCTGAAGAAGTTCACGAGAAAATAAATGTGAATGAAAGCGCTAATTTATTGTGTCCATAATTTCAAGCATTTGGATTCAGCACAGGCTTTTTGTTTTTAGTTACAAGTTTGGTTTACTGATTGTGTTCCAGTTTTCAGTTTTTCATTAGTTTTGCCTGTGAATTATCTTGGCTTTTAATTATGTCACAGGACACTTTATTAAACCTGTCTATTCATTCTGTTCCCGATAATTTTGCTCTCTTTTCTGAGCAAATAACGAGTGTTATTACCACTGCCATCTACAAGGGATAAGAAGGTGCAGTAATCGGTAGTAGCAGATCCTTTGAGGGAAATTTTGGTTCCGGATCAAGTCGGAAAGTAAAAACCAACGTACCTGAAATTTTGGGGAACGAGAAGCAAGCTGAAGAGCTGCCATTATGTTCGAATGGCGTTTTGGATTATATCTTACAAAACCAAAGTAATCCGTTCGCTGAAATAACTCAAGTTGAAGCTACCAACGTTTTAAACGAAGAGACATTTTCCAGCTCTGTTGTAGAGCAAAAAAACTGTAAGCAGACAATTTACGAATTAGAAAAAATGACTTTGAAGTACGTAATATTGGACACTGAAATTTGTTATTTGAGTGAATGTGTTAAAAGAAAATATGTTCCGCAAGGTCTCAGGACCAATAAATTCCCTAATTGTGTTCATTTTGGGGACAATTTATATCATTTACTTGTCGACACATTTAATAATTTTGGTATCACATTTATGAATATTTTAATTGAACATTATGTCAAACAAATAGGAGAAGTTAAAAGTAAAATGAATGATTTAGATAAAAAAATTAAAAACTTCTCCTGTTTTTCTTGTTTTGAAAATTTGTATTGTGGCATTGCAGCTAAGGCAGATAGGCAGAGAGCCACTATAGTGGCTAGGAAGCAAAAAAAATTTAAGAGGGATGTTACTGCTTATGCTAACACTGCTTATTCCTTGAAAAATGGCAGAGTTAATAAAATATTTAATAACAATGTCAACACTGAGACAGATACTCAGGTGAATATTTCCAGTGTGGTAAATGATAATAATGATTCTTCTCCTAATATAGGAGACAATAACAGTGAGAGAACAGCAAGTGGGCCTAAAGTGAATGTACAAAATAATAATGAAGATAATGTTAACCCTTGTAATAGTCAAGGAGCAAATAATTTTAATACTAATGCTCCTTTTTTGCTGGACAAACAAGGGAACAAGAGAGGGCCCACTTGGTCCAAAGTTGTTCAGATCAAGGGCAAAGTGAAGACCAAAGGGAGGAAGAAATGGTAAACTTGTTAAATTCAAGTGAATATGAGATACAAATTCATAATTTGTCTAAATTAGTTCTCTCTAAGTCTACAGTTGAGCTTACCAAAAAAGTTTTTTCATTTATTCCTGGAAATTCCTTTAACATAGCTAGAACTTTAGTTGATTTTAGACTTACCTTCAGGAAACTTAATCTAAGATATATTCTAAATGATATTTCTTCTCAGGTTCCTACAACAGGTCCTGAAAAACCTAGCATCTACAATCCACCATTTTTAGGTACGCTGCAAGTATTTCAGAATTTATGTGAGGCAGGATTTAGATCATTAAAACATAATACAAATGTTTGGAATTTGGAAGAATCAGAGGTAGAAGCTCTTAAAACTCTAAGTAATAATAGGGATGTAAGATTAATGAAGGCAGACAAAGGAGGTAAAATAGTTTTAATGAACACTGAAATTTACAATTTGTCTATTCAAAACATGTTGAAAGAGGATAAAACTTATAAAAAAGTTGAAGTTAATTATGTTTCACAAAGTTTTATTAGGTTAGATACTAGTCTTTTTGATATGTTCAGTAAAGGTGAATTTGATTATCAAACTTATACTTATTTACTGGTTGAACACCCAAAAATGGCACATATGTTTGGTATTCTGAAAATACAAAAAGACAGTATTAATCCTCCTTTTAGACCTATTATTTCTGCACCAAATTCAAAAACTGAACCTCTTTCCAAATGGTTGGATTTTTACCTGAACCCTGTTATGCAAGCTTCTAAGTATTATCTTATAGATTGTTGGCATTTATTAGAATTGCTTCGAGATATTGATAGTTCAGGAAAGGAATTTTATTTTGCCCCCTTAGATGTAGTGTCCCTATACACTTGTATCGATCAAGATACAGGTGTTGAATACATGAGGGAATATTTATCTTCCACAAACAGTTTTAACAACACCAAAATTAACACTATGTGTAGTTTGATGGAACTAATACTTGACAACAATTTCTTTTCATTCAATAAGGCAATTTATAAGCAAATTGCTGGAGTTGCAATGGGTGCTAAGGTAGCACCAACATATGCTAATATTGTAATGGCCAATTGGGAAAGCAAATTTATTGATAACAACACATTTAAAAATAACATATTGTTCTATCGTCGATACATAGATGATTTGTTTTTTCTTTGGCATGGCACTCTAGAAGAATTTGAGAAATTTGTTGATTTTTTGAACACCACCACTAGTTTTTTACGGTTTTCCTCTGGAGAATTTGGAGAGAGTTTAAATTTCCTAGACTTGCATTTATCTTATGACATCACTTCTAGGGAATTTAATAGTGGAATTTATAGAAAAGCAACATTTGCTAACCAGTATTTACATAGAAATAGTTTACACCCCAATCATATGAAAAAGGGAGTAGTGAAGGGACAAATGATTAGACTTAGTAGGTTAACATCACAAGATACTAATTTTTGTCAAGAGATAGATTTGCTGACATCCTTTTTCATAGCTAGGGGATATGATTCCTTTTAGATAAAAAATATTGTCCAGGAAGTGCTGGTACTTAGAAAAGGTAAAGCTTCCCCTATATTAACAAGTCAGTCCAGATCTTCTGTGGAAAGCAATAATAATATTAATAATAATACAACTAATAGATTATTTGGTGAATCCGAGAACAATTTTTCATGTGCTTTTGTTTTGCCAATTACGAATGAAATGTGGTGTATTAAACAGATTATTGTTGACAATTGGAAGGTACTTTTAGGGAACCAAGATTTGATTAAAATTATAGGTGATAAAACAAAATTTATTTATAAAAGGATAAGAAATATTAAAAGTATATTAGAATGGACGACAAATTCATGTAGAAGTATTAAATACGTTAGTATTAAAGCAAAGGGTACTTATGCATGTCAAAATTGTAGACAGTGTAGATTTTTAAGTAATTCTTCTTCTATTTATTTTCCACACATGAAGAAATCTTATTGGTCTAACAGTTATTTCACATGCAGTACCGAAAAAGTGGTTTATACAGCCCAGTGTTCTACTTATTTTAGTTTCTACATAGGTATGACTACAAGATGTTTCCGTATAAGAATTAGTGAGCATCTTTTAGCAATAAAGAAGAAAGATTTAGCCAATGCATTGGCTAAACATTCCTTAGTTTGTACTAATTTTAAAAAATTCACATTTTCAGTTTTAGATTTTATTTCTGCAGGGGCTTTTATGGGTGACATCAAAGTTCTCCTAGAATGCAAAGAGTCTCTTTGGCAGTTACATCTGGGAGCTGATTTTGCCCCTGGTTTAAATTAGTCTATTAATATGAAGTGTTTTTTGATTTTGGGTCAACATTAATAATGTTTTTTGTATCTAAAAATACATATATTAGAGATTATACACAAGTATAGTGTTTATGTTTATAATACAAGTATGTACTTTTTACTGACTATAAATCTAATATAAGAATATTCATTAATCATTTTTTATATATCTTTAAAGAATTTTTTAATTGATGACATCATTGAACATGTGATTTATTCAATATGTATATATTGTATGTGAGTGGATGGTTTAACATTTCTGAAGAAGTTCACGAAAAAATAAATGTGAATGAAAGCGCTAATATATTGTGTCCGTAATTTCAAGCATTTGGATTCAGCTGAGACAACAGATATTGGCCACAGTCTTGGCAACACATTCAGTGCCAGCTTTACCCCTTTCTCCCTCCACAAGTGAAGTGCTGAATGAATATGTTCTCACATGCTGTATCCTGTTTCTGTTCTAGACGTCTGGGTGTCACCAGGATGTGGCCCTGCAGCAAGCCCAAGGGGTATGGCAGTGTGGTAACACATCCACAATGTCTTAGGCAGGGTACAGCTGTATCTGCATGGATTTCCCAGGTCTGTAACAGTAATTGTATATGCCTCACAGATTATAGTGCTGAGGATTGTACATAGGTATATGTTGATTTACAGCATCTGTTGTGGAGTGGAGAATGGTACATGTTGTGGTTTGGACACACCTCTGATTGCTAATAACCACAGCCACAGGGGATATTCATCAACCAAACACACTGAGATTACTATTCACACACACACACACACACACACACACACACTCACACACACACACACACACACACACTCACACACACTAAAACACAAATACACACACACACACACACGCATACACACATGCACACACACACACACACACACACACACACACACACACACACACACACACACACGCACACACACACACAAATACACACACACACAACTGAGATCCATAGGTTCATTGCTTCATAGGTGCGTAGTAAGTTAATGGGCTTGAAAGCTCTGCAAGGCTAGCCCAAGGGAATACCCTGGCATCAGGCCACATGACAATAGTCCCAGTGTGGCTCAGGAATATAGTCACTGGAGTGGTCCCCAGGGGTGGGTATTGTATTCCCCATCCACTCATCCAGAGATCTATTGTGGGTGGCCAGTGATGTGCACTGCTTCGCATGTATGTGATTTATATTCCATAACATGCACAGTGCCTGGGTTGTGCACCTGTCCCACAAGCATGTCCTTTGATGTGTGAAAGTGTGCTTGAGGACTCTGGGACATGTTGTGCAGACAGATTTGTATCTTCAGATGTAGAATTCCTGACCTAGTTTGGTGAGACATGACTGTGTAACTGAGGTAGTGATTGCACCTACATAGACAGTATGATACAGGGATTCATTGGAGTTATTGGACTCTGTTCATACAGGGCATGTGTATAAGGCATGGTATTCCCTTTGCGGGGTATGTTTGCAGATTCTACAGTTGTTGCAGGTGTCCAGTCGGGAACATGGCAAAAGGGCCACTGTACACATTGATTGGGCTACTGAGGGGATGGTACAGGGTGACCATGTCCTTCTACTTGCTGGATAACACACAGTCAGGAGATGTAACACATCAAAGTACTTTCTGATGTCAGTGGCACTGCTGTGGTCAACAGGCAGCTGACTGTAAACCTGTGTTCCCCATTCTGTTATAACATCATCACTGTTCAGTGGACTACCACCAATGTATTATTTTATGTGAGCCATGGTGTTCCCAAAGGTAATGGTGGCATATCTCTTGGCATTGAGGTAATGTCCAGAGTTCTGACAACAGTCATAGGTGTCAAGCGGCCTTTGTGCATGATGTCAACATCACATGGATTGGGAATGCTACCAGCCACCTTACAGTTGTATGCAAACATTTTCAGCCAGGGTGCCTTTATGTCCTCCTGCACCTCAGAAGGGTAGATACCAAACATGAGAGGACATGGGTCCATACCCTGTGTGACACCAGTCATGTCTGGTCATTGGTTTGAAATGGAGTCCACTGCAATCACACCATGGGTACTATCTATGAGGCAGTTTGCAGGTGACAGGAGAACTACTGATATAGTGGTTGATGGTTAGCCAAGTGTATTTGTGTATGATCCCTGGGTGGAGAGTGGTCTCTGAGTATTAGAAGGATTGCCTATATTGTTAACTATTCCATACTGTCAGATAGTCATTGCACATGGCACTACACATTTAGGGCTATGGATTGTCAACACCAACCTCTACGGTGCTTGACAACTGTTGGCCTTGTAATGTGGACATTGGGACATATATTAAGTCATCAATATAATAAATTAGCAAAACCCACCCCAATGGATCCTGTTATTACACAATCACACCCTCCCACAGGATACTAATGACAGACCGACACACACACACACACACACACACACACACACACACACACACACACACACACACACACTGGCCAGTACTGAGTTTCAAACCCCTACCTATCGCTATTACAGTGTTATGCATTTATTGCATGCACCACAGAGCTTATAGGATGGATGTTGTCCCAAGGTACTTCTAAGGTGAAGAACATCACCAGCCCTTGTAAAAACTGTTATTGGGTGATTTAGTGGGTAAGAGATTTCATAAAATACTTTACCCTACACACACATTTACATTTGCCAGGAGTGATGCTTGAACCTATATCTAACTATGTTTTCAGACCTTTATGAGATGCATTTACCACATGCACCACTGACTTTACATGGTTTAGGGCTGCCAACAGGTACTTCTAAGTTGAATGATATCTGCAGGACTGCTAAAGTAGGGCACTGAGAAGTGTACCGGGTGTAAATGGGGCCAAAATCTTTAAGGTACAAACACATATCTATAGATATGTATACAGACACACAAAATTGCCAGGAATGAAATCCGAACTCCTACTGATGTAGTTATTGCTACTAAAATGGCATGCATTTATCACATGTGCCACAGAGCTTATAGGTATAACAGTGTCCAAACGTACAACTAAGGTGAGTGATATCAGCAACCAGTGTAAAGTATTACATTTTGAAATGTACTGACTGTCTATGGACACAAAATACTTCAACCTACAGATATACACACACAAACAGACACACTTTTACAATTGCTGGTACTGAGATTAGAACTCCTACCCAAGTAGTGTTTTGCACTACAGTATCACTCAGTTATCGCAAGCGAGATGGAGCTTATATGTTGGAGACCTGTCCACAGGTATCTGATTGTGAGTGACATCAGCAGCAGTGCTAAAGGAGGGGTAAGGGAAGTGTAGTGAGTGTAAATGGCCTTAAAACCATGTCTTTACCAAGACCCACACACTTTCTCACACAAACACAGACATTTTCACAGTTGCCAGGACTGGGATAAGAACTCCTACCTAATTAGTTTGCTATACTATAGTACTACACAGTTATTGCAAGTGTTACTGAGCTTATATGTTGGTGAGTTGTCCAAAGGTAGCTTGAAAGGTGAGGTGACATCAGCAGCAGTGATAAAAAAGGAGGGGAAAGGGAAGTGTAGTGAGTGTGAACGGCCTCAAAATCATGTTTCTACAAACACACACATTTTCACAGTTACCAGAACTGGGATTAGAACTCCTACCTGACTAGTTTGCTACACTATAGCATTATGCAGTTATCACAACTGCCATGGAAATTACATACTAGTGAGGTGTCAAAAGGTATTTTTGAAGGTGAGTGACATCATCAGCAGTGCTAAAGGGGGGTAAGGAAAGTGTAGTGAGTGTGAATAGCCTTAAAATCATGTTTCTACAAACACATTTTTACAGTTGCCAGGACCAGGATTAGAACTCCTACCTAACTAGTTTGCTACACTATAGTATTACACAGTTTTTGCAAGCACCACAGAGCTTATAGGGCTGCAAGCTGCTCAAAGGGTTATTTCAGGGTGACTGACATCAGCAGGAGTGCTACAGCAGGGCAATGGGAAGTGTAATGAGTGTGAATGGCCTTAAACTCATTCATATAGAAACACACACCCTCACACACAACTTTACATTTGACAGGACTGAGATTACAAATGCTACATGACTACTTATTTGTACTATAATGTTACACAGTTATCACAAGTACCACTGAGACTATAGGGCTGGGGGTAACAAAAGGAATTTCTACAGTGAATGACATCAGCACATCATGTAATGTAGGCCAATGGGATGTGTACTGGGTGGGAAAGGCCTCATAATCGGATTCTCTCTGTCGCTGTCTGTCTCTCTTTTCCCCATGTCTCTGTGTGTGTATGTTTGACATATTATATTATGTTGGCCTTAGATATGTGTGAGTATTCCTATCCAGTGTGTGTGTGTGTGTGTGTGTGTGTGTGTGTGTGTGTGTGTGTGTGTGTGTGTGTGTGTGTGAAGTATAAATGGTGTACAATTTGGTGTGTGTGCACAGACATCTGTGAATAACAGATATCTATTGTCCACTGTGTTGTCAGACATGGGCTTCGCTTCTCTAAGTATATGAGTATGCCCAGTATGACTTTGTATACTGAGTGTGTGCATCCATTCCAGGGAGAGTTGGACTCCATTTCAGGGTTTAGTGTGCTACAACTACACCTAGCAACCTGTTTCTGCAGGATAGCTGTAGATAGGTTGCCAATATGGAGACACAATGGGCGTAACATATAGGGGATACTATAACTATTGCTGTCTGTGCTGCTTGTGTAACATGGTTGGCTGTAGCATAGATTTTCTGACATATGTACTGTTTTACACTGTGATGTATCATATCATCAACTACTGATATATATCCTTCTTTGCTCATAGTTATTTACCAGGGCAATACAAGATGAATGAAGCTGAGACCAATATTCTGAGGCATAGACTACACATTCTGGCAGACTCCTGCCATTGTGGAGGGGGTAGCTACAGACAATAGACTGCTGGTTCTGTGTAAATGGTCCGGCACCTTGGTAGTATGCTGGCTGGGATCCCCTTCTTGTACTTTTCTCAACTTAACGGAATAGCCATATCCTGCTGGGGCCATACCTTTCAGCTGTGCAGATACACCCAGATTATCCAGAGGTAGGACTCCTATATTTGGTCAGTTTACCTTCACATTGTGGTTTACAAGCAGTTTTGTGGCTATTCATTCATGGTTTTGTAGTCAGGGGTAGTATGTGCAGACATTAGAGTTTTAGACTTAACACACTCCATGACATTCATGCTTCTACACCCCCCCCATTATTCTCTCCTCTTCCTAACATTATGAAAGCAATATTTCAGAGGTATCCCTATAGATGGGCCTTTATCCCAGTATTTTTTATAGCCTGGTCCACAGTTCTTGCAGTAGGACATGGGGAGGCATGCTACTTGCATTTGTCAGCATGGCCTTGCATTTGTTTTCTGTTTACTGTGTTAGGTTGTTAGTTAGGTTTTCTTGACATTCCATACATTGGCACTATGGGTGAGGCATGGGCCTTTGCCAGAGGACTGTAGGCCATCTGAGAGTGATACAGGCCATCTGTAGCAGGCCAGTGCATTCTGTCACTCATACATTCCCAGGGTGCAAGTGCTTAAATGTAAACAGTACTGCCATTTCCTCTTTTTTATGTTTAAAACCTGGTGCACAGCATGCACACCCATTTACACAGTGCTCAGGCATGCCTGACACACCCCATTCCTTAGCTGTGCTTAGCTAAGGGCAAACATGGGCCACAGAGCTCCAATGAGCCTACAGCAAGCATGATACACCCCTCCTTATGAAGTCATCCAGCTCTTAGACTTGCATTGTTGTATTGCTGCACCTCATGGTTAGGTACAAGCTGACACTTTGAAGAAATATGTGATTCAGTATAACTCCCCTCATTTAAATACCCCAGTGTGTAGGTCATAAGTTACTGCAGTAAAATGGACCCTTTCCCCTTGACAACCAGTGCTCTCTGGTATTGTTTACATTCTGCATGCCATTGACTATAATGGCAAAATGCAGATTTAACTTATAATTGAGTTTTCCCATTTTTTTTTGTTTTTTATTTTCAGCAGGATCCCATTTGTGTGCCACTGCCCTATGCTTAAATGGCAGAGATCGGCCCAAAAAAAGTTCAGTTTTTATAATAATTAATCAATTGTTAATGCCAATGACCTTATATTTGGCCATTGACATGTGTAATGTACATAATACATGCTTTTTTATGTGCTGTCATGCCTCCATTTTTTTCAGTTGCAGAAATGTACTCAGTTATTTTCTGAATACATTTCTGCACTGACACTGTTTTAGCAGGGAGACCTGGCAGCTATGTTTGAGGCTTTCTGCTCACTCGGGTCTACATGCCTGCCTGTTTCTATAGTGACATTGTTCAAAGGACCAGCTACCATTATGCTGCAACACTTATAAAGGAGTAGTTGAAAAACATTCCAAAGACACTGGGATTATTCAGAAATACTGCTTCTGCCAAGTGTTAAGTGCTAGAAGCCAATGTATTTAAATTCGTTTCATACACTAAGGGTAAAGTTGTAAGTTATGCATCTGAAATACATAATTTTTCATTGAAATACAAAAAGCATGATGTTAAGGTGGAGAACTAGCCACAATCCATAAAACTTGGTGAAAAAAGAAAAGAAAAACAGAAGCTCGGGTTTCACAGAAGTGCAAGGCCATTCTGAGCACTGCTCAGTGACTATATTGAAAATAAACACTTACAAATCTCTTGAATGAGAGTGATACAGTTTACAAACCAGCTGCAAATAATATAAGTAGAGATGATGGCAGAAGTATTTAAAACTGAGGAATTTAAAAAAACAAGATAAATGGTAAGGCAGTTATTTAATAACATCAGAACAAATTGAGAGATATCTATGCATGAATCAAAAAGACAATCAATTACAAAGACAGGACTTCAGTCAGTGAAGGAAGAATAAAAAAAAAAAATACATGTTTACATCTTTGCTATCTAGCAGGGCAGGGAAGGAATCACATTTTTGTACATCCTACATGAATTACCAGCAATCATCAAAACTCCATTGATTGTTGTAGATCAGTATGTGTGTATATACCTTTAAGAAGCTATTCAAGGGCTTGCACAAGTGTATAAATACTGAGCACGTGCAAGTCTGACTGCCATTTTTGTAGTAAACAGTTGAGGTGTAAGCATGTATGTACATAAGGTCTGTCTGTTAACTAGTTTGTTCATATTTAATGAAGCTGCTATCCATCCTGATGAGTTTTTACATATTAAAGCATCTAAACGAAAACCCCAGCCTTCTTCTTATGTGTGTTAGAGATGAACAAGCAGCATGGTGCCAGAGCTGGCATGTCTGAAAGGGCATGGTATAAGAAACAGCATGTCTAAAGGACAAGGAATAAGAACCGGTATATCCAAGGGGCATGAGGTCAAAGGAGGCTTGGGTATAATGATTAAAGGTACTTGCTAGGAATTGCTAGAATATACAGGAGTGGATTATTCCAAAATATGCAAATTTACTTGGCAAAACAGGTCAGAAATGAATTTCAGGTATTAAAACTTGCTCAGCACTATTTCTTTTTGCATAGTATGAAACGGGGGATACAGCATGTTCTAAATAACATTTGCATAAACAGATATGTGCAATATTGATAAAGATGTTCGAATTACTAGGGAAAATGTTTGAAATAAAGTCCAAATTGCATAAAACGAATAAAATAAGGGGAAACAACCACATTTTCGCAAAGCATATGTATTTCGTATTAAAAAAGACAAACTAGGCAAACTTCCAGTTATGTACTCCATGAAGTTAGACCCAGAGGTCAGTCCAGTTATTAGGCCAGCACAATAAGTTCCAACAGCCATGCAGGGCAGAGCCAAAGCCGAGTTAGACAAAATGGTGTGACAAGGTGTTATTTGTCCAGTTGAAACTCCAACTGAATGGGTATCTTTCATGGTGGTAGTTCATAAGAAAAGCTCAGATGACATCAGAATATGTATTGGCCAACAAGATTTGAACAAAGCATTAAAAATACCTCATCATTCAATGCACACAGTTGAAGAAGTTGCAGCCTTGATGCCAAGTGCCACTATTGTTTCTGTCTTAGATGCAAAGAGTTCATTTTGATAAATTCAGCTTGACAAGAAATCATCATTGCTATCTTCATTCAGTACTCCATCTGGCAGGTACAGATTTATGAGAATTCCATTTGGGATAAATCTGAAAGTGAAGTTATCCTTGTGTTATTATAGTCAATGACATACTGGTAGGATGTCATGATGAAGCAGAACATGACAAACATCTCAGAAAAGTTCTGGAAAGGGCACATCAAGTGAATCTTAAGCTCAGTGCACAGAAATGCAAGTTCATGGTAGAAGAAGTTACTTATGTTGGTCATTTATTTATGAGTACAGGCCTACAACCAGACCCTTCAAAACAAACAGCCATTCTTGAGATGCTAGTACCAGGCAATGTTCAAGCCCTGCAATGTTTTCTTGGCATAGTCAACTACCTAGGCAAGTTAATTCCAGACTTGAGCCAACTATCAGCATCACTCAGAGAGCTGATGTGCAAAGATGTATCCTGGTCTTGGTTAGAGCAACACCAAAGAGCATTTGAAGTCCTGAAACAGAGAGTTGCTAGTCCACCAACACTCAGATACTATGATGTTCACAAGCCAGTAACACTTTTCTGTGATGCTTCGAAAATTGGTTTAGGTGCAGTCATTGTACAAAAGGATCAACCTGTTGCCTACGCATTGAGAACTCTTACTCAAACTGAGATGCAGTATGTCCAGATAGAGAAAGAGCTTTTTGCAATTGTGTTTGTATGTTCGAAGTTCCATGATTATGTTTATGGTAGACCTATCCAGATCAAAATAGACCACCATTTTGAGAAAGCCTATGCATTCATTTCCAGCCTGACTGCAAAGTATTATGCTGAGATTGCAAAAGTACAATTTCAATCTTGTCTACAAGAAAAGCAAACTTCTTTATCTTGCTGATACATTGTCCAGATCACTCAGAAACACCACAGAACAGCACAACAATGAAAACCTTGATTTTGATCTCATGGAAGTGAGAAATTTTTCTTCCACATGTCTTGATGAATTGAGAGATCACACAGCCACAGGTCCAGTTTTACAAAGGATCAACTACTTTATCAGTCACAGATGGCCGTCAAAGCAATCTAGTTTACCTCAAGAAGTGCAACCTTATTTTCCATATAGAGATGAGATTTTGGCTGAAAACAGTATCATAATGTAAGTTCCAAAAGTAATTGTCGAAAAGTCCTTGAAACCAGAGTACCTTACTATTTTGCATCATGGTCACTCAGGAACTGAATCTACCAAAAGAAGGGTAAGAGAACTGATATTATGGCCTTCTATGTCACAAGATATTGAGAGAAGACTTTATCTTGTTCAGTGTGTAATACTACAAAGACACATCAAGAGAAGGAACCACTTCAGCTTAACCAAATTTCGGAACTACCTTGGTTGACAGTAGCAACAGACATTTTCGAGTTGAATGGTCAACATTATTTGGTGTTAGTAGACTCTTACGCCGAGTGGTTCGAGATTGACCTACTTCCCAAGTTAGTATACAGTACTGTCATTATTAATATGAAACTTCATTTTGCAGTCCATGGTAGTCCACACAAAGTTATTTCTGACAATGGCATGCAATTTAAAAGCCAACAGTTTAAAAGATTTGCTGAAGAATGGGACTTTACTCATGTCACAAGTAGCCTGAGTACCTGCAGTCAAATGGTTTAGCAGCATGCACAATGCAAAGCAGTTGCTAAAGAAGTCAAAATGAGATAATAGTGATGTTTTTCTGAATCTCTTGAATCTCAGAAACATTCCTCGTGGTAAACATCTTGGTTCACCTGCTCAGAGACTTCTGTTGAGACAAACCAGAACCACATTACAAATCAGTAATCAATTGCTGGTTCCATGTGTCAAGAACAACAGAACAGTGAAAGTCAATCTGTTGAAGAAATGCTTAACCCAAAAGTTCTACTATGATAAGAACAGCAAACCATTCAATCCACTATGAGAGGGGGAAGTGGCGAGGATGCAGACGTCCAAAGGTTATGATCGGATTGGTGTCATGAAGAATATTGGTCCTGAGCTGAGATCATACATTATGGAATCAGAAGGAGCAGTTTTTAGGTGGAATCGGAAGCATTTGAGACCGGTATCTGAGCCTATACTACAGCACATAGCCTGTGAGAACGACTCTTTATCTCAGAGTGAGTTGTCCGGTGTTCCAGTTCCAGAGGAAATTCCAAAGGACATTCCCATTCCTGTGATGAATACAGAAGTTCCTGATATGAGCTGTGCATCGCAGACTGTCTCTGCTGCTAAATTTGGTCCAGATTGTTATGTTATGAGATATCGTTGAATCTCTAAACCTTGCAACAGATATGAAGAAACTTGAGCATGAACACTGTGTTTTGTTTCTAATGTCTATAGTAATGAATGTCTAACTCTGATATTGTTTTTACAAAGGGCAATCAGAGGCTGTAGATCAATATGTGTGTATGTACCTTCAAGAAGCTATTCAAGGGCTTGCACAAGTGTGTAAATACTGAGCACGTGTAAGCCTGACTGCCACTCTGTAATAAGCAGTTGACATGTAAGCATGTATGTATATAATGTCTGTCTGTTAACTAGTTTGTTTATACTTTATGATGCTGTTGTCCATCCTGATGGGTTTCTATGTATTAAAGCATCTAAATGAAACCTCCCAGCCTTCTGTTATGTGTGTTAGAGAAGAACAGCGACAATTGTGATATTCCAAAAAACGCTAACAGCATGCTTAGGGGAAACTCTCAAAAAAAAATGACAGTTTCTGTTTAACATAAAAATAATTTGAATGTTTCAAGCTCCTCAATGCTTTTCTTATTAAACTTATTTAAAGTAGTGTTAAAATAGGCATACTGCTGCAGATGTGTATAGGCATGCTGTAGAAGTGATGCTATATAAAATAATGTTTTGATGACTTTTACAAAGCTCTTTTCACTCACGTTTTGTTTCCCTCATGAGAACTGCAGGAAAACAAATGAGACTAACTGCTACAGTCTTTTCTCTTATTAAATTAAATCAGAACACATCCAGTAGTGCATTCATACAGTTAAAAATCATACTATGGTATCACTCATAGAATTATGTAACTTATAAGACTTTTAAGCCTTCCATGCAACTTATCTGAATTTTAAGAGAAAAGTGCATCTGTATTTCTTTCACATGGAAGTCATTTCTGGTCAGCACATTCAAGACACTTCTCAAACTATATGCATCTCACAATCGCTGATAGTATATCTCTTTTCAATCATCAGCAACTGAGAAACTGAGCAGTAAAAATTTACCTCAAAGCAATATTTTTCTCTGTTTTAGCAAATATGATGAACAGTTTAGTACATCATCTATATGCATTTCTTTTCGTAGCTTATAATTCACAATTATGTTATTTTTCTCTGATTTCAATTACATTCTTTGCAATCCTGGTGATACCTCATGCAATGATATTTTGTATGCAACCTGTAATAGAATAATAGAATATGATCAGTCTTCTCCACTACTTTTTCTCATGTAATATTTCAGAACAATATACTAGGGTTAGCAGTTCTTTTTTTTTTTTTTTTGTCCAAGCACATATTCTGACTTAGCATATGTAACAATTTTATTATTTTGAAGAAACACTAAAACAATTACATTTTCTCTTGGATTTTTTTTAGTGTTGCTGGTTTCTTCACATCACATGTTTCAGTGCAGGTATTTCTGTCATCATCTATAAAAGCAATACAAAAATGTTTACCTGTATTAAAACATGTTACCCAACTATGAGTTATGCTTCAATGACATTTTTAAATTGTGAAGCACGATTCACTCCCCCCACCCCAATAATTGATAAGACTGAATTTTGCAGGGAGGGAATCCTCTGTGTACCTTCTTATTTATATAAACAAATTACACAGTTGTTTAACTGTGCAGAAAATGTGAGAAACCAGACTGCAGTGTACCACTGACTCAACCAACACAGCTTAATGTATTTTTGATAAATTGCATCTAAAAGAAATTCATAAAACACTGCTACCACAAACTACATTGACCAGTGTACAAGATAACCATTTCAAATTAAATTCTTATTCTTTACTGCAGTACCATATGTCATTTCATTCCATTACTTAACGGCATTCATATTTCAGGAGCATGCTGTGTACATAAATGCTGTTGTGCCAAGAGCCCGCAAAACATATATCTTTCTTTATCTCTCTCTTTCTCTCTCTCTATAGTATATACACATATATATATATATATATATATATATATATATATATATATATATATATATATAGGAACACTTTATAATCCAGAAATTCTGAAATCTCGAATTTCAGAATCCTGAGATTATAAAGCCGAAAGCTCCAAACACCGAAACCCCAGAAGTGCGAATTTCAAAATCCTGAATTTTGGAGATGTTGAAGTAGTGCTTCTGGTGTTGCAGTGTGTGAATGGATAGGTGAAAGTTCAGGTAAGTATTTATGTTTAAGGGTGTTGGTTAGGGGCTTTAGTGTGTGTCAGTGTGTGCTGTTACTGTGATGTGTGTGCGCGACGGGAATGTAGGTGTGTGGTGGTGTTTTCTTGTGTTTGCCTGTGTAGTGCGACCTGAGAGTTAGTATATTTAAGTAGGGGGTGTGGAGGGTGCAGCCCCCCATATGGGGGGTCCAGGGGGGCTTACCCCCCTTCTTGTATATAGTGTAGGTTTGTGTGCTTGTGTGGGGAGAAGGTGTGTGTATGTGTATGTGTGTGGTGTATGGTTAGTGTAGGATTCGCAATTTTAAAATTCGCACTTCTGGGGTTTCGGGATTGTAAGGTTTCGGCTTTATGATCTCGAAATTCTGAAATTCGATATTTCACAATTTCAGGATTATAAAGTGAACCTATATATATATATATATATATATATATATATATATATATATATATATATATATATATACATACACTTGTAGTGTGCCACATATGTATTTTGTCAATTCTCTTGGATTTTTATTGAATGTCTTTTTGTTCAACAAATGCATGGAGTGGTCTTTAATTTTGATGGTACAGATAGTCTTATATTAATGGTACAGATAGTCTTTCACTGAGACAAGTGAGTGAGTGAATGGGGTTGGAGAGGGTTAGACTGCTTGTGCATGTGTTTGTGAGTTAGGGATAGAGTTCAGGACATGTGATGACTGATTCTGCGTGAGAATGCATTTTAGGGTTGGGATAAAGGTTAGATAAGGGGACAGATGTAGTGCTGTGTATTTTTGTGGGTGTTTGCATGTCCAAGTATGTATTGTGTAGTGCAGGGTTAAGGGAAGGTTTTTACTAAGGTAAGGTGTAGGGTTAGGAGTGGGAGACAGGGCAGCATTAGGGTTAGCACCCATTACTAAGGTGCTGCAGAAGGATAGACCATTGCCTCTATTCACATGAGGTTAAGGCTAGTATTATGGTAGCGTGTAATGTTAAGTGCGGGTGCAGAAAAAGTTTTCCTTTCTCGATAATTTTTAGTTTGTTAATTAAGTGTGTTCAATATTGTGCATGTCCGAGCATATTTGTGCTGGTGTTTACATTCTTTTTGAAAATTGTATGTTTTTGATTATACATAATAGAAGCATTGTATCACACCTTGTATTTAATGTCTAATATTAGGATATTAAGGCAGACAAACAGACCGATGGATAGACCGAGCCATGTGCATGCATGTTTGTGTGTATATACATGTGACCTGTATTTGTATGAATGTAACTGGTTACAGTTTAACAAATTACATCCCTGTACACTAGGTTCAGAGAATAAGTTCTGAGATAAATGGTAAAACCTTGATTCACAAATGAAAGCCCCAATCCGATAGTACAAAATATTTTATTTATTATAGTTTCCAATGTCACCTGTATTCCATTTACCCATATTTCCTTGTTTTTATGAATTAGTTCCTTTAATATCAATGAGTTACAGTAACTGTATTAATGATTTATAAACAAGGTTATGGCACTTTCTTTCAGATTTCGTGAAAGAAGTGCCTTAACAGTCTTTAGTTAGTCGTTTTTTGTTTGAGTAATCTTCATTATTTACACAGCTAACACTGGGACATGCGATATTATTTTCCAGTTGTCTAAATGTGATCCATGTTTCAGTTTAAAATATTTTAATAATGTATTATTTTTATTATTTTTTATAGTTTAAATTCTACTGAAAATAATTTTCTTTACTGTGAGAATGATTTATGTAGACTGTTTTGCATATCAGATGCAGTTTTACTTCTGTCTTTGTGTGCATGTTTGTGCGTGCATGGTTTTGTGTGTGTGTGTGTGTGTGTGTGTGTGTGTGTGTGTGTGTGTGTGTGTGTGTGTGTGTGTGTGTGTGTGTGTGTGTGTGTGTATGTGTGTGCATGTGTGTGTGTGTGTGTGTGTGTCTGTGTGTGTGTGTGTGTGTGTGTGTGTCTGAGCATGCTTGCATGTATGTGCGTGTCTGTGTGCGTATGTGTGTTAACTTTGTGCAGTATGTTTTTAGTTGTTTCCTTTAGTAAGTAGCTTAAGCACGGATAAAATAGGGATTGGGGGGTAATGATATATTGGGAGTGTCTGACTAGAATGATAAAAGGCAAAATAATATTTATACTCGTTCTCAGTATAAATGAATACATTTTTTTATTACAGCTCTTTTTCTATGTAAATTGTTATGATTGATGAATACACACAGATACACATGTATGCACAGACAGGCACACACACAGCATCCACACACACACACACACACACACACACACACACACACACACACACACACACACACACACACACACACACGCACATACACACACACACACACACACACACACACACGCACGCGCACGCATACACACGCACACACACGTACACACGCACACACGCAAACACTCACACAAGCACACATGCACACACATGTACATACATACCCATGCTGTACATGTAATGGGAAAAAAATATTTTCAGGATTATCTGAAAGTAATTACTCCAAAAACGTGCTAGCAAGTATGGCAGATGCACGAGCCAAAGCAACTTGAATGTAAACAAACAGAGAAAAGGCCAGCACCAGGGATACGAAGCAAAGATGATTTATTAATTCTACCAGACTGGTTTCAGCATATAGCTTTCTTCAGTGGTTATACATGGTCAGCAGTTTACAAACTGCATTTATATATGATACCCAATTTAGCAACAAATAACATCATTTCCTGTGAGAGCAACAAAAAAGGATAATGCATACAAAGTGTTACAAAATGCATGTATATATATGTATGAATATATGTGCATAAAATAAAAGGAACAGCATACAAAACTGAAGAATGCAATGTATTCTGAATAATAAAGAAAATAAAAATAAGTTGATAAATTATAAAACTAACTACTGAATATTCAGCATAATCCTAAGCACAGTTTCATAACTTGTCATTAAGACCTGGTGGAAAAAGACCCCCTAATTTGACTATCCATTTCTTTTCTTTGGTGTTCAGTAAATTGTGCCATCCTGTTCTGAAATCTTTATTTCCAAAAATTCTATCAATAATGATAAAAGTGAATTTAGCTGTTTTGTGAATCAGTGAGTGTTTATACAAAGCGCTGGTCATTCTAGCATTTCTAATGTCTCCCAGATGTTCCGACATCTGACATCTGAACTGTCTGGATGTTTGACCAATATAGAACGCTTGACATGTGCAAGTTGCCAAGTAAATAACCCACTCACTTTCACAATTAGCAAAAGACTTAATATCAAATAATTTACCTGTATTTTTGCTGGTAAAATTCTTAGTCTTAAAGATGTGTTTACAGAAAGAGCAATGCCCACATGGATAACACCCCACTAATTTCTCCCCAGAAAGAGTAGTTTGGTGATGCATGCTCGATTTGGTCATGATCCTTTTGTAATGTGAGAAATGTGACCCCAGAGTTTTTCCTTTTCTATACGAAAACTGACATCTGTCCCCCAACCAATCATCAAGTCATATGTTACTTTTAAGTACATAACTTAAATTACCCAAAAAATGTTTGGATTTGTATGTTCATAGGCTGTCCCTCGATTGATTACAAACCCATATTGATGCAGTTTTGACATTGTCCTGCTTGTACCCTCTTTCTAAAAATCTATTAGTAAGATCCTGGTGACATATATTGAGGTCTTGCTCTGAGGAGCATATTCTTCTGATTCTAAGAAATTGCGATTTGGGAATATTATTGATAGTGTGTCTGGGATGGAGACTGGAAGCATGCAGCAAGCTATTATATTGTGGATACTTCCTGTAAACCGTTGTTCTTAAAGTATGATCTGGTTTTCGCTCCAAATGTACATCCAAAAAATCAATTTCTTGTACATTATAATTGACAGTAAATTCAACTCCCCACTTGTTACAATTGAGATACTCCACAAATTCCTGGAGATATTCTGGGCCCCCTCTCCAAACTAGCCAACAGTCATCCAGATAACGGCGCCAGATGTCAATCTCAGGTAAATATAAATTATGCATACCATCATAGATGATCTGTTCCTCTATATACCCCATAAATAAGTCCGCATAAATAGGGGCAAAAGATGCCCCCATCGTGGTGCCCTGAATTTGCCAATAGCATTGATCTTGGAAATAAAAAACATTCCTGGTAAGTACATGTTCAGTCATGCAAACTAAAAGAGTATTGAAACCAGGAGGATAGATATTTGTTCTATTAAGCCAAAATTCCAATGCCAGAAATCCGGCCCAATGAGGAATAAAGGTATATAGAGATTTGACATCAAGAGTGCACATGAGCCAATAAGGTTCCAATTGGGATTCTGAAACTATTTGGAGAAATTCGGTTGTATCCTTAATCCTGGCCCTGATGTACGTCAATAAGGGCTTCAAATGCTCGGTTAGATAAACAGATAAAGGTTCAGTAAGTGAACCAATCCCCGAGACTATTGGTCTGTCGGGAGGTTCCCTAAGAGATTTGTAGATTTTAGGTAATAGATATAAGTATTGTTTGCAAGGGTCCCGTAATGTTAATTGAATTCTTGTTTTGGCACTGATAATCCCTTCCTCTACTGCAGAATCCAAAAAATCATCTATGGCATTCTTAAAATTTGGAGTGGGGTCCAAGGACATATGGAAGTAATGCTGATTGTTGGACAACTGTCTTTTACCTTCAGCCCAGTAATAACTGGAGTCCATGATCACTATTGCCCCACCTTTATGCGCTGGAAGAATAACAATATTAGAATTGGATTTGAGATCATCTAAGGCCTGTTGTTCATCTATACTAAGATTCTGTCTCAAAATATTACCTGAACCCAAAACATGGTGCAAATCTTTGATGATAGCTTGTTGGAATATATTGACATGCTTGCCCATAGGTGGATTAAAGTTGGATGGTAGGAAACGAAATTCAGCAGATATTTGAGCACTATCTTGTTGATCAAAGAAAAGTTTCAGATTGATTTTACAACAAAAAGCCAAAGTATCAGCAACAAAAACACTCTCATCCACAAAAAATCCTGGGATAAAACCAAGACCTTTATTCAACAAAGATTCTTGAACGGAAGTTAGTACATAACTCGAAATATTATGTATATTTGAAAAAACTGGGTTCATTTCACTATACTCTGAAGAAAATGTGAGAAACCAGACTGCAGTGCACCACTGACTCAACCAACACAGCTTAATGTATTTTTGATAAATTGCATCTAAAAGAAATTCATAAAACACTGCTACCACAAACTACATTGACCAGAGTACAAGATAACCATTTCAAATTAAATTCTTATTCTTTACTGCAGTACCATATGTCATTTCATTCCATTACTTAACGGCATTCATATTTCAGGAGCATGCTGTGTACATAAATGCTGTTGTACATGTAAATGCTTCAAACAGAATATTCTAAAATAACATACTAAATATGAAAGTCAAATAAGAATAACCATAGAGAGTAATCAATATATACTCATGAATGATGCATAGGTATGGACAATCAAGTCTATGCTACAGCTAATATGCTAAACTGTCCCAAACAGACAAGTGCAAGCATGTCAATATTCTACTTGTGATGCAAAGGCCTAGTATAATTTTACCAGACAGAACCCAATGAAAGTGTCTATAGTCAATGTTGAACAATAAAAAGTGAAAACAGTATATAAAAATACTTATTCACAATAACATACAAAATACCCTAACTATATATACAAAAGACAGGATTCACCATACCAATTCTTATACATTCAAAGGATGTATATAATATCTATAATGCTAACCAATATTAATCTAAAATCTTCAGCACAGTTTCTGTGCTTAGGATTATGCTGAATATTCAGTAGTTAGTTTTATAATTTATCAACTTATTTTTATTTTCTTTATTATTCAGAATACATTGTATTATTCATTTTTGTATGCTGTTCCTTTTATTTTATGCACATAAATTCATACATATATATACATGCATTTTGTAACACTTTGTATGCATTATCCTTTTTTTGTTGCTCTCACAGGAAATGATGTCATTTGTTGCTAAATTGGGTATCATATATAAATGCAGTTTGTAAACTGCTGACCATGTATAACCACTGAAGAAAGCTATATGCTGAAACCGGTCTGGTAGAATTAATAAATTATCTTTGCTTTGTATCCCTGGTGCTGGCCTTTTCTCTGTTTGTTTATCTGAAAGTAGTTAGTCAATCTTGATCATTGCAGAATTTCATTCTTATTGACTTAATTTGGTAATATTTGTTCTTTATGTTTTCAGTCTTTTACAGTTTTATTTATTTATTTTTATATTCTTGAATATTCCATGATGGTCTTCCTCAGTTTTTCATTGTGAAGTGTGGACTCAGAATTCTGGGCACTTCCTTTGAAATAATTATTTCATGTTTCTGCTATAAATGGTTTATTCTGTAGCCATATAGTATGTCCTTTTTGTTTCAAGAATGTAGATCATTCATAAAGTTTTCACTTCTGCAGGGTACTTTGTGTTTAAAATAATTCCTTTCTAAATATAAATGCATACAGATTACTAAGCATGCACTTATATGAATAACCTAGAATTCTGTAGGATTTGCAGAAGAGAGAACAATTCTTTCATTTAGTAATTTTTAGAAATTGAACCTTAGTTGGTTGAAGTCTGTATTTATTTGTTTTTCCTATGACTGAGAAAGTTACATAGTCTCACAGCATTCGATGACTGATCACAAATATTTGACAACATAAGTGTCTTTAAAACACACTTTTCAGCAAACAATGATTTTGTATGGATCAAGACCCCTGGTCTCTGCTCCCAATAGAGGTTGTGGGGCTCGATCCATTCATCCTCTTGCATTAAAACAATTCCATACTCATATAACAATAACTAAAATAGAAATAACATGCAAGGGTTAAAAAAAAAAAAAAAAAACATCTTGCAGTCTCAGTGAAATAGTATACAAGTATCCCATGCAAATGTTGACAGCAGAGAAATAGGAACTGGAAATGAATGTATGGGGAAATGATTAGTGAATGCTCCTGTAGAAATTATTTATTTATTTATTTACGTACTTATTTGTTTTATTTATTTATTTATTAATTTTCATTCATGTATTCATTTAATGTTAATCAGGTTATCTAGCTGTGATATGTCTTATTCCCATTGGAAACAAGGGAAAATCATCAGAACATAAATTAAATTTCCATAGCTGGAAGATCATATACATAACTTTATCTGTAAGTTGTATTTATGGAAACAAATACACAGAGATACTACACCTAAAATACAAGAGTATGCTACTGGGAACTGGGCATCTTTTTTCATACTAATGAGAATATATCTGAACTATCACTTTTATCCTGAATGTATATGTTACTTCCAGAATTATCAAGATATACAGTTTATAGGAGGTGATACAATAAGCTGTTTTCGGCATGTCATTAATTTCTCATTTTGCACATAAAAGAAGAATAACACAAACATCATCAGCTGCCATAAACGATGTGCAGCTAAAGTAATACATCCTGGATGTTTTTTTTTTAAACTCAAATATAACTTGCTATAAAAGAATGAAAAATACAAAGAAACATGGGTGATAGTAGTCCTAAGATATAACTCTGAATTTTTTAGTTATCAGACCATGAGCATAAGTAATAATTCAAATGTTCAGCTATACAGTTACAACAGCTGCGTGTTGACTTGCAAACAATGTATTGGATAGCTTGTGGCTATATCTTACCCATGTGTTTTACCACACAATCCCCACATTCACTGTGGGGAGGTAAAGATTTGATTTAGTGTGGTTTACCTGAAAGGGAAAAAGTAAAAAAAAAAAAGTATATCTGTATCTATAGCTATCTCTCTCTCTCTCTCTCTCTCTCTATATATATATATATATATATATATATATATATATATATATATATATATATATATACAGATATATATATATATATATATATATATATATATATATATACACATAGGTATAAATACGTGTATGTATATATGTGTGTATAATACATGTAAACATTGGCTCTAGATGATTGTCACCATTGAAGTGATACCCTGACCCACATGCAAAAATAATAAAAAGGGGTTGTAGATGGATGGCTGCATGTATGTATATGCATATGTGTGTGTGTGTGTGTGTGTGTGTGTGTGTGTGTGTGTGTGTGTGTGTGTGTGTGTGTGTGTGTATGTGTGTACAGTGTTTTTATATTTGAAGGGAAACTATGACTTTAACTCTACAAAATTAATTGTATTACCAGAAATGTGTTGTAGACTACTGATGTGAGAAGAAATAATTGTTTCTGTTCTTTGAATAAAACAAATTATATAGAGAATTACTTCAGACTATGGCAAATGGACTTCATTTCAATTGTTTATTTAGATGAGCTGATAATCCATCACCTGGAGTAACACATGGGATAACACAGTGTTTGCTGTGACAAAGTTCAGGTTTCAAACCTCTCAGCTACTGTAACTCCATCAGTCATAAAGTGATGCCTTGTTTAAATACAATGACAGACCAGTCAAGTAATAAATCATAGGCAGGAGGCATTTCATATAGAAAACACTTCTTTTGTCCTAACAGCTAGCTTTTTAACCTATAGGATCACATAAGAAGAAGAATTTGCTTGCAAATAGTAAAAGAACCACCCCTTTGTCTGCCCTTTTCTTCTCGTCTTGTTTTATAGTTACATGCATAGTACTAAATCAGAAATTTATAATATTCTTCTCCTGCAGCATGATACAGTTATATACCTAAACTATAGCTCTAAGGTTTAACTCGAAGACTGATTTGTTTGACTCTTTTAGGTGTCCACCTCTTAACTTTAGCAGTATTCTGTTAATATTGTTCTTCAAACATTTAAATGGTATATTGGTTTACTGGCTTGTTATACATTATATTTGTTAAATTGTTTCTGTTTTCTTTCTTTAAAAGTTAGTGTGTATCCATCAACATTCTAAGCTTTAAATTGCAAGGCTTCCCTATGTTTTTGAGTTTCTTTGCTTCCAAAGACATGCATCTGGAGTGCTTTTCCCTGGGCCTTTGCTGAAAATGGGCTGTGTCCCATTCGGACTTTCCCAGTAAACAAATGTTAAATAAATAAATAAATAAACAAACAAATAAATAAATGAAAAATACCAGCTTTGATCTTTCATGGAATCCTTTTTTTGTGAATGTTTGCATGTTTGTTGGCTTAGGGGTGAAGTCTGTTATTTTGGATAGCGTAACTGTATTCCGCTTGTTCTCCCATAGATATTGATCTGCACAGGCATCATCATCATCCTACTCAACTTGCACATCATCTCACTGACTATTCAACTGCAGCATATTTGATCACCTTAAGTCTTACTTGACTCAGTGGGAATAAATGTCACCCATGTAAATTTTTCTTAGGTTAGAATTTTTATTTATTGTTAACAAGATAAGGCAACTGAACACAAGTGTCCATTTACAATGGTATTCCAGGAATTCTGTCTGGTTATATGACTTGCTCTGAGTTACTCATTAAGCAAAGTTGAGGCTGAGGGAATCAAACCCTTGAGTGCAAGAAGGAAAACATTAGTAGCTTACAACCTTAATATTCTCTACTAATTGCCAGTAGAGAGAATTCTGGAACTCGGGGTGGTATTCATAGTCCAGAAGTCTGCAATTATGTAGCAGCTATTAGTGAAGAGTATCAGTCAATATATATGCAAACAATCTGGGCACATATTAGCACAGAATAAAGAAAGCAAATCCATTTTGAAAAACATGCCTACTTATAGCAAAATCATAAAGTATCTAAAGTGTTAAGCACATACAATGTACTATGTGTAAGCTGTAGGCTTTGAATTACTTAGTATGCTTTCATTTGTTTTCAGAAATTAAGGCTGGATGCAGCTATGTGCAGCCTCACTTACAACTCTTAAGGCAAGCAGCAGAGTGTGCAGCTCTTATTATTATTATTACTAATATTTAAAAAATAAAGTGCATTAATATGTTTTCTATGGTGGTATCCTTAAGTGGACACCACAATGGTTTTATTAAAGAATAGAAAGGGGGAGATATAAAAGATGGGAAAAGGGAGACACAACAAAGATAGGAACACAGAAGGAAAAAATCAAGAAGGTTGTGTTGGAGGAGGTGGGGGGGGCACAATGTTTTCAGTGACAGATATGTCCCCATTATTTCAATATTTTTTGTTATATAGAAGGGTAGTTTGTGTGGGACATAGGTAAGAGAATGCAGGTGAAAGGCTGAGGGAAGAAGATCTGTTGAAGCAAGAGCAGAAAACTCAACCGACAGAGCCTCAAATGTTTCCACTGTCAAAAGGTGGGACAGTGGAGGACTCCCAGTGCTGAGGGGGAAAGGACCTGTGGTGGTGTAGTGGTCGACACCAGCTGTGGCAGTGTGTCTTCCAAGCTTTGATGGGTTGAATCTCTGTCAACTTCCTCTTCCAACACATGTCCCAATTCAGTGAGGCCTGCCAGGGTGCCTGCCGCAGACGTTCCACTGTCCTGACCCTGAAAGGATGTCCCCAGAAGGGCTGAGAGTACCCTAGTCTTGGAGGTACATGCCTGGGTCTCTCCAAGGGACTGTAAATTTTTATAAAAAGGAACATAAATGAGAGAGAAATAAAAAAATAAAGGACAAAGGAATGCATCATTAAAGTAACAAAAAAAAAAGACAGAAAAAAGGGGGAGACAAAAGAAAAAATATACACAATAAATTCACACATCATTTTATACAGCATTCAATTTTTATTTTATAAATCTTTATTGAATTCAGTCAGACTATATAGGAAGTGCTTATGTAGACTTTGGGATAATTTTTATGGGAAGTGCTTATGCTTAACTTGGTTGGACAGTGTTTACTATCAGGTAATGGTGGGGTTTACATGTTATATAGTCTGCTACAGAAACATAATGATGATATCTGTCCCTGATATGCATTTGTTTGCAATATTGCAATGAGGCCACCCTTTATAAATACTTACATCTTACAAAATCAGTTAAAGACTGCATACTGCACTTATAGGATGACATATATCACACTTTTGCTTGCAGTAATATGCTGAATGTACACTAATGCTTATGTTATTATTCTGTGCTAATTATATTAAATACAGCAAGAGAATGAGTTACATACAGAAATACTGCACTTATGTAATGTCATTCTCACTCTTGCTTCCAGTAATGTACTAAATATACTCCTGCTTCAGTTACAGTTCTGTACAATTATTATTAATTATTTCCCCATCTATCTATCTATATATCTATAACTATATATATAAATCAATTTAACACATAATACTATTTACTTTTGTTGGGCTTGCCATCAGACTCAACTAGTTGATTTCTGCACTTTTCCTGCTTTGTCCTATCATAGGAAATCTGCTTTTCAGCTATAAAAAGAAGACATAAGACGATTATTGTTTATTTATTTATTTATTTGACATTTGTTGACCAGGATAGTCTGACTGGGCATGTGCCCTTTTTCAGCAGAGGCCCGGGGAGAAAATCTCCACAAAAATATGTAGGATACTCAGAGTACAAAATATGCAAGAAATTGTACATATTAGAGAATAAACTAGCAAACAGAAAGTAACATACAAGTACATAATATATAATTCAGACTCAGCTAGAAAATATATAAAATCACACAAAGCTAATAAAAGAATAAGGAAAATAAGGAAGATATTAAAACATAACAGTACAAGAAAGGGAAAAAGAAAATTTAGGAAATGAGTCCATTAAAAAAACGAGGGAAGTATAGAAGACGTAGGTAGGAACAGAGTTAGGGAAGGAGGGGAGTTGAAAAAATGGTCAGGAAAGGTAGGTACAGCGATAAGTTTAGAAAGAAAAAGTGAGAAGGGAAGTAATAGTAAGAGGAGGAAGAAAGAAGAGGTGATGGTGAAAGAAATCTGGGAGAAAAGAGACCAGCAGGGGAAAAACAAAAGACGTTTGAAAGTTAAAAGTTGAAGTTGTTTTCCTGTATTTCAGTGTTCTTTTCCTTAACATTAATTATACAATTATTAATTCTAAGTGCATTATTTGCTTACCATGCATTTGTTCAAATATACATTACTGTCTGAATTCTCATACTTTGTTAATCTTCCCGTTAGTATAACTTATAAACACAAATGCAGGTTTGATGGAATGTTTTTAAAATGCTATGCTTTTCATGCAGCAGCTTCTGAATGCTGTTCAGTCAGATTGTGCAGATGCACAAAACAAAGTAGCAAGTCATCACGGTTTTCATTTTCTAAGCTGTACAATAATGTGTGTGTGATAGTTGTCTTCCATAACAATTCTAAGCATATAAGGGGATGTCTTAAAAATGCATGCAGAAGTAATAGAGAGCTAATAATCTGCACCCCCACAATCTCCAGTCAGTGAGGTGAGGTACCTGACTGACTTCAGACATCTTTCATCTTGCACATGTAGTTTTAATTGTGAAATAAATGACTTTCTTGTAAAACTACTATACTAATAAATGTTTCTTGGCCTACACAAACTGTCTGCATGTAATTTAATGACTTCCTAGGTTAATGCAAATATGAAAATACACAAACCTTTTTTTTTCTTTCTGTATAAAAAATGAACATGTAGTTGTACATTTATTCATGCAGATGTGTAGCTGTGACTTTCAGACATATACATGCAGATTATTGTTTACTCATACATACATATACAATTATGTTATCTCTTAAACATTACATATGTTTGTATTCAAATGCAGTTATGGGTACAGACATGCTTATACTTTCTTATAATAACTTTACAGATACTTTTCTTCAGGTACACATATTTCTTCTAGCAAATACCTGCAATTATGCATCTTATATGTTTAACTTATGTTAATTATGAACCTCCCACAAAAAAATAATTTTATACTCACTATAGAACTCTGGTCTTCTTGTCTCTACCTGGTCAACATACTCAGACAGCTTGTCTGGCCTATCCTTCTGTACATCATCATATCTGTGCTGGCACTGCTGGAGGGAGCATGTGATCCCTGTCAGGTTTTACGGTGTTCAACCAACTCATGCCAGACATCAATCTTTTTTCAATCTGAACCACTAGCTCACACCTGTTTGTTTTCCATATACATCTACCTGGGATGGCAGACCATGATTTTGGCCTCCTTATTAGACCAGCTTGGACCAGAGACTTGTGCCTTAAAAGGTGATGCCACACTTAGAAGAGTCAGAACCATAATAAAGAAAGTATGATCAGGGCTATGTTTCACAGGTTTTGTACCACTTCTGTGGTGTGACACCACCTTAACCAAACTCCGATTAGTCCAGATACTGTTATTATAGGGAAGTTTGGTTTAACCAAAAATGCTCCATCACATACATTTTTTTAAGGAATACATTTTCATTTCATTTATATGGTGCATAAAAATAGTATGCAAAAGGCATTTTTATTTTTTATTAGCTGTAATTGCTACTGTTAATGTAGATTGCCTTAACTATCTTTTGGAAGCATTACACCTGAATGTCATTTATTCCTTCTTTGCGGCAGCAGTAAAATATTTTTTTTTTGGGGGGGGGGCGGTGTGCATAAGTACATATTCTTATGTGTGTGGTTTACCAGCATTCAATATCTACTGAGTAGTTTGAGGTGAGATGTGCCAGATAATGCCACATGGGCAGAGATTATACTTTGTGGTTGTGCAAACTGTAATACATATGAAGTTCAAAGAAAACTGCAGACTTGCCTCACACTTTGTGTAACTTTGGTAAAATAAAAAGAAAACCACAAGTGATAATGGAGCACTATATCACACAAAATGAACTTTAATCCACTGGTTTAGCACTTTCAGCCCAAGAATTAGGCCTTCATCAGAACAAAAATGGTGTCAACTATAAAGCTGTGTTGAAAAGAAAACTTATTACAACAAATGTAAATAGTTTATGTTTGTTAGAAATGTAGGCTTTATTTAAAATGCATTTTTATTTAAACACATTTTAAACAGTTTTTACATTAAGTTTAAGAAAAATTAGATTTGATTGGTGTGATGTGTATTGATGATGGTATAAAAATTAGACAGTTTTTCAACACTTTGTTCTGATGAAGGCCTAATTCTTGGGATGAAAGCGCTAAACTAGTGGATTAAAGTTCATTTTGTGTGATATAGTGCTCCATTATCACTTGTGGTTTTCTTTTCATTTTTTATGTTTTATTTATTTATTTTTTTGTAATACATATGACTCCATTTTGTTTGTTTTTTTCTGAATATATTCAGATTTGAGCATATCTAAGCATATCTGCATGTTCCTATGGCATGCTGGGGGCTGCTGAGGAGTGCTGTGGATGTAAGCCTGAGGCCTTGTTCATGCACAGCCAGGAGTGAGTTATGTCCAAAAGTGGCCATACACAATTGTGTATTACTGCAGTTCATAAAGATAAATGCAAAAATGCTTAATTTGGATATAAAATTCTTAAATGAGCTTGAATTTGTGTGAAATAGTTGAATATTTCCATACTGATGTGTGATTATTCGAGTTCGGTTGCAAATGTCTTAGGAAACCGCAGACTCCTTAAAGTAAGGAAACAATAATGAAAATACCTCACAAAGATAATCCATGGCCTCCAACACCTGTCCTATGTGGACAGGCTCAAATCACTATCACTCTACTCTGTATCATACAGATTGCTCAGAGGTGGTCTGTGTCGCCTACAAGGCAATCTCAGACCCTTGTCTACTAGAGATGCTCCATATCCGTAAGTCGAACTCCTCTCATAGTACCTGATCAAATGGCATAAATCAATATGTGACATTAACAAAACCTGCTGGAAAGACAGGTTTGTCTCCCAGAGGCTGCCCCATCTCTGGAATAGACTCCCCATACATGTCAAACAAAGTACGTCGCTGACCCTCTTCAAGTGCAACCTTGACGAGTGGATGGGTAACCACAAATTTGTCCTAGGGGTTCCACTTGTGTTCATCACTGACAGGGGTGACAGGTGCTGATTGCGGTTTCTTTTCTGGGGATAAACTCTTGGCTAGGCTTGTAAGGGCCCCACAGCCATTAGCCTAGTAATCTCTTATGATCCTATGATACTGCAATTTAATATGAGACACTTAAAATGATGTAAAAATCATGAGCTACATTGAAGAAATGTGTATTTTACTCACATTGTGGTCATACTGTCATGTTTATAATGAACAGTGTAAAGCTGTCATTTGTAACTGAGAGATCATTACAGCAGCAGTGGGAAATGATTAGTGGTCAGTGATAAAGTTATTAGCTTGGTGATATGTAGTGATTGTGCATTCATATGTGTGTTTTAATTGTGAAGCACTGAAGTAGTAGGGATGTGTTGTTGGCTGAACATACATGTGTCCTTCATTGAATTTTTCTGACAGTTAGTGAACAATGAAAAATGACAGTATTATGAATACATTAAATGGTAGGGGATAGGGGAATGTTTTTTAAACAGTGATTGCTATACTGGTGTAAATGATGCTGCAAACTTTAGTATAGCACAACTTTACTTTGTTATAGTGAAGTTTTGTATGTGCATATCATGTGATTTGTGTTAACTTTTTTATGAGTATGGAGGGCTCACATGATCGTTGTTGTGTTGCTTGCCTGATGATTCCAATTTTTGTGTGTGTGTGTGTGTGTATGGCTGTGTCTTTTTTATGTATAGTATTGATGCAAAACAAGGGATCAAGACAGGGATAGAACAACTTCAGCCATGAGGAAATTGGCATGCTCATGCCAGCCCTTAGGACATATGAGAAACATCAAGTGTGATAAATGGTGTCCCAGAAAAGCTGGAATCAAGTTGTCCTGGACATTAATGCAGTGGGGTGGCAGAAATCATGCAATAACACAATGCAAGAAGGGGGTAAATAATAAGGAAAGGTGTATAGAAGCAAGATGAGACAGAAAGCAATTTCCTATACCAGTATTAGGGGTGGTCCCCAGTAATAACTCCATTAATCCCACCTCAGATGAAGATGATGGGACTGGAACAATCAGAGGTCATGTGACACTGGCTAGTACCATTTTCTGCGGCAGCAACACTCGTCTGCTCATCAAGGTTGTTTTAAAAACAATAACATATATTGATACAGAAAACTGAATGCTGACAAGGAATGATTGCATTAAACACATGATGGTTACTATTAGGTGAACCTTCCACATCTACACAGAATGGTAATGAAGGCAGGATGCATGTTAAGTGACTCCCACCACAACTTGATCATGGTCAAGTGAGGTAGTAGGCAAGATAATGGATCAGAGCTCCTCAACCACCAGAGCAGCACCCCTGGCAACACCCCCCAACCATTCCAATGTCCCATTACTTGGCTAGTTCTCCCCACTAACCATAAATACTGCATTACTGAAGTAAAAGTCCTCTGAATAATTCCACATTAAAGAGACCTATAACTAATAAAGAGGTTGCTGCTGGTAAACAACTTTACATGTCAATGTTCATTTAGAAATTCAGGGTCTGCTACCCTTGAAGAATAAATATCCCATTACACATTTCAAAAACCAGTCAGTGTGCATGGTATTTTCTTCTTTTCTTCTACAATGATTAGAGATATTTAAAACTTTTATTTCAAATTTTGTAGAACAAACACTGATAGCTGTTTGCTAACAAAACAATACAGTCTAACAATGAAAACAGACTTGGCATGAACAGTAAACTTCACTGTCCTTGAAACTTACCTTCATTGAAATGGCATTGTAATTGACATGATTAAGGTTACCTTTGGGCTACTTTCAAACCAGAGGCCCTTGCACATATTTTTGGACCATTCTTATATACATGCATGTGTTCTTTGATGCATCATCCTGATTGAATTAAACTCTGTTCCTTGTATAATACAGCACTATTTGTAGAGTGTGTTTTAAATGTGCAGGTTTGAGCACTTTTCCAGTAAACAACGAAACAAAATGTATGAACCAATAGACAAACCTGCTCATTAGAGAACATTTCTACCACAAAAGGCCACTCAGACATCTGTCATTAAAATGCACCAGTAGCAGTCAATATACACAATTCATGCAGAAGTAAAAGTCATCTGAATACTTTCACATTAAAGAGATCTATAACTAATAAAGAGGTCGCTGCTGGCAAACAATTTTACATCTCAATGTTTCATGCACAAATTCAGTGCCTGCTACCCTTGAAGAATAAACTGCCCATTCCACATTTCCAAAAAAAATGTTAAGCTGGTAATACTGCAATAAGGAGTGGGTATGAAACTGGTAACTGGTTCGCAGTTACTAGGCATCTCAGCAAAGGAGGATACACCCAGGAGAGTAGCACCCCCAGCCCTCTTAAAAGACGCAATGCAATATCAGCATTAAATATAAATGGTGTAGAAGTAGAACCCACCACAGCCTTCTGCACCAAATGGAAGTATGCTATGTGTTGTGTTACCAAGACCATTTTTAAAATTTTGTAGCATAAACACAGAAGACGGCCATTTGCTAAACAATACAATTAAAGACTGGAAACAGACAACATGAGCAACAGTAAACTTCTCTTCCTTTAAAATTCCACATTCCTTGAAGTGCACAGAAAGTCAACATTACTTGAAAATGAACAAATGCTCAACAGTCCTTGAAAATGCACAGGAATTTAACATTATTTGAAAATGCACTGAAACTCAATAGTCCTTGAAATGCACTTGCTGATGACAGTTTGATAGTTGATGTAGAGGAGTCAGGCTCTAGGGTCATGTATTAGAGGTACAGGGTTCAAATATGAATGAGTTAACCAGCAGGCCATCCTTAACTGGGACATTTCACACACACACACACACCCACACACACACACACACACACACACACACACACACACACACAGAAAATTACTTCATTAATCTTGCATCCCATTCTATGCATTTGTCCAGAATGGCAGCAGTATAATTCCCATGCTTGTTTCTTAAACACTGTGCGTTCTGTTTCTGTCTAAATGTGTATGCATTCTGCTAAAGACATATGTACAGATGTACTCTGCACACATCCTTAAAAAAGAAATCTAACACATGCAGAGTGTGTTCTTAAAGAAGTGTAAGTTTTTCTGGCTGCCCTCCAGCCAGTGAGCACCCCTCCCCAGCTAGTGGGGCCCTCCAAGTCAGTGGGCTCTAGGCAAATGCCTAAGTTACCTAGTGCTGGATCTGGTTCTACCCCCAGCACCCCCTTAAAAAGCATTCAGTAGTGTATATGTATTTTTTTGCCAGTAATATTTTCAAATAATTTTCTACAGGGTCAGTAGCAGAAACAAATGGTTCTACTATACTAATAAATATGGAGGATATCAGCAGCAGAATGGCTATAAAGGATGATAAAAATGATAACATAGAAATATTTATGAGGCATCCTGAGGAAAGAAGTATGCAGTCCATAGGTTTAATAGCAAGATCTCACACTCCACAACATGTTAGCAATGCTGCAGGAAGTGACAATGCATCACTATGTCAAGCACATTGTGACAATGTAATCACACTTGTACAGGGGCACTACCCTTGCACCTCTACACCAATATCTCTAAACCCAGGTGAACACTTTGAAGATGGTGATAGACTTTCATAGATAACAGTGTTCACAGTGACACCTTTGTAAAGGGAATCCAGGTGCAGACATTTGTTACAGCTAACCCCGAAAATACAAAAATCATTGTCAGCCTAGCAGCAAATTTGCCAGACCAGTTTTAAGGCTCAGAGCACTGTCAAAGATAATCAACTGGAAATGGCCATAGCCCTCCATGACCCTGTACTAGGATTTTCAGAGCGGAGTTAGTGCAATGATCACACTAATGCATAGTGTGGTGGCATACCAAGTATCCCTGAGCATCTTCATTCATAAACTATTTAGGACTTTCCAGGCTCAAACAAGAATCGGTCAGGAAAGAGGATGGTGTGCTGTCCATAAACATGGGTGCAGATCATATCTGACCTTCAGAAATACAGGTGAATATTTAACTTGAAGAGTAATAATTTATTTAAAAAAAACACAACACACAAAAAGAGGGGCATGCATTTTATCTCTGTAATGGTACTGGATAAAACCTCAGGGAACTGTGGAAAGAAATCTGAATGAAACCACTTCTCTGTACATTACTATTCATGCAGCTAGCAGTTACCTGCAACTTCAAACACAAGTTTTCAAAGTAACACCAATTAGAAAATTACACATTAAAATGAGTATCCAGCCATATAAACAAGCACTTCTGTCAGTTCACCTTCACCACTGCACAAATGATGATGTTTTTATTGTGTATGGTAAAATAAAATAATATGATGTGAAGTACCTCAGCAAGCAACATATTTTAATCTAAGAGGAAGTGGCAGAAGATATCTATCTATCTATCTATCTATCTATCTATCTATCTATCTATCTATCTATCTATCTATCTATATATCTATCTATCTATCTATCTATCTATCTATCTATCTATCTATCTATCTATACATATATACATATGAATTCACTTTGGAACATCAAAATACCATAAGCTTGAAATTCTAAATATTGAGACCAAAATCTTGAAAGTTCAATACACGATACCTAAAAACATTGATTTCCGTAAGACTGAAAAAACATAGGAAATCAACATTTACTATATTCCACCATAACAACATACAGAAACAAATAAACAGCAAACTATATTAAACTTCTCCAAATATAAGTAGGGGGGAAAGACACCTGTAGGGGCTGTGCCCCTCACACCCCCTGCTAGTTAAATATATCAACTCTGAGGTCGCACTACACAGAACAAAATGGCAAACATACCATAACGCACTTCATGGCTGCCTGTTTAAATTGTAAAAAACTATCCTCAACCTTCTCTTAGAAACACTAATTCACTGTGAAAACACTACACATTACTATACATCTCTCTGATACATAGAGTTTCACAGGTAACCTCAGTCATGTTCCGTTCTTATTTACTATACTACAACATAACACATCTGAAAGCCACAGCAAACAATTTGCACATCATAACAGTGTTTACACAGCCGATTCAACATTCTGATATTCGACATTGTGAGCTTTCAGCATAATGAACTTTCAAGATTTTGGTCTCAGTGTTTTGACTTTGAAGCTTATGGTATTTAAAGTGAATATATATATATATATATATATATATATATATATATATATATATATATATATATATATATATATATATAAACAGTATGATACAGTTCCATTCAAATGCAAGGGCTGAACTCTTGTTAAATACTGAATTAACAGTATTTACTAATTATATCACAAGGACATTCAGGACATGCATACTTAGGTGCACCTCTTCAGCAGATTTTATTGTACAAAACAGTTAAAATTATGATTATTTATGTGATGCCTTACAGCACCATTGAAAAGGAGTCAATGAGCCCTAAGGCATGATTTTTTACAAACAATAATATGCATTCTAAAATACGAAAAATAATTATTTAAAGATGAGAAGGACTTTCAGATCATGCACTGCACAGCATAGTCCACAGATATTACTGCATGCATCAATTATACTCAATGCGTTTTATACAGTAATGGAAACCTGAATGTCATGGTCCATAGTTATGAACTAGACACTGCTTCTTTATCTGTGTAGCCATATGCTGCATACAAGCCTAAAGCATGGGGTCCCTTACTACTGCTGCCAGGTGGTCATTATTATTCATATTTTGAGTGAAACTGGGAGCTACAGTGATGGTATGGGTCACTTCACCACCAGATTGGCACATGATCATGTAGTGCAGAATGCAGCATGCAGTAAACATCCTGCACACAGTAGCTGGATCATACTAAAGAGCAAAGCCAGGCTCATTCAGGCACATGAAAAGGCTCTTCAGGAGGCCAAGGACCCTTATGTTGACAATACAAGTCTGTCACAAAGATGTCTTATTGGTATCTTCTGCAGATACAGTTGAATTTTTCAGTGGTGTAATGAGCCAGTGGGTATCCAGCATCACTTGAAAGACAAAAAAAAAAAGACAGGGAGAAGGAAGGGAGAACAAAACAAAAGAAATGTGATTTGTTATTTAGCAGTATATTTACAATGAATAACTACTTGAGTACATTAGAAAATAGGAAAAAAATTAACTTACCAACAAGATGACCACTGGGTATCCTACTATGCAGGAAGAGGTGGAAGAGTTAGTTAGTGCACCAGATGTGGGAGCCATGTTCACTGACTGGATTCTGGGTGGAGACACTGGTGATACACTCCCATACCTCACACACTATCTGCCACTTAATGGAATGGTAGCCCTTCCTATTGCAGTACTATTTCCCCGTGGACCAGACGGGGAACTAACTACAACATGGGTGCAATCTATCTCACACAGTACCTCAGGGAAATGTGAGATCCCTTAAAAGGCTAGCTCGATCCTGAGGTGACACAGGGAAATAAATATAATGATTTAATGCTCCATATCCATAAGTCTAACTGCTCACTCACTACCAGCTCAAAAGACCTGAACCTAATATGTGACATTAACAAAACCTGTTGGAGAGACAGGCTTGTCTCCCAGATGCTGCCCCATCTCTGGAATAGACTTCCCATGCATGTCAAACAGAGCACCCTGCTGACCCTTTTCAAGAACAACCTTGATGAGTAGATGGGAAACCACACATTTTTCCCAGGAGTTTCACCTGTGTCCCTCACTGACATTGGCAACAGGTGCTGACTGAGGTTTCTTTTGGGGGATAAACTCTTGGCTAGGCTTGTAAGGGCTCCAGGGCCATTAGCCTTTTAACCTCATATGATCCTATGATTTGCATGCACTAAGAATACATCCAAGAAACCTGCAGTGGTGGTGCTGCAGTAGCATTGTCACCTCACAGGAAGATGCTGTCTGGTTCGATTCTCAGCTAGAGCGTCTTGTGCGTGGAGACATGTGTGAATGGGCATACCTTCATTGAAGGTTGTGCATCAGGGCTGGTAACTCGGCATGTAAAAATCAACTACCAATCATTAACGGACCAGAGTTTCACTGTGGCAACCCCTAACCGGGAAAAGCCGAAAGACACAAGACAAGAATACATCCAAGAACTGCTGCAATATCCTCAAGGCAGAAGTTTATGAGATCCTCAGTGTGTCCCCAGTTTGTTTCTGAGAGGTTTCCATGGTAAGTATAGTGACAGCTATACAAAGCTTGGTGTCCACAGGAAGAGGAGGTCCAGACATTCTTCCAGTATCCTTATGGGGGTCATGCATATTCACAAATACCCTTATAATATCTCAGTATCCCTGTCCACTCCGAACCTGTCAAATTTCTCCTGATTATAAAACTTATAATGAGTTATCCTTTGTCTATATCTCCACCTTCTTGGCCAGTGAGAAGCACTGAGTGCATGCAGTTTTGGCTCATCCAAAACAAGCAACTCACACCTGGAAATAGTAAGGGTAGCTGCAAATGATAGCATTTTCATGGATTTCAAAGTAGATAGTGCTGGCGGGACTCCTTTTTATATAAAGTATTTGTGGACAGCACAGACAACAGAGAAAATTCCACTATGAATCGTTAATTGGCGAGAGAATGCTTCATTAGCATAAGATGGGTTACATCATTTCCCATTTACATCTCATTATGAGTTCACTTATTTAAGGTTTTTCAGTGTCATACGGAAGTGGCCTTTATGAATTGTGGCTTATCTGCGCTCATTAATAGACCTTAACACGTCTGTGTCATGATTATTAATATCACTCTTGAACTATTCTTTCTGTATGACCTGGACTGATATTTTCTATTTGAATTCAACAGATATACAAACACTATTTTCTGTGTCATATCCATTTTCTGTACTTAATTTTCAATGCTTCTGACTATTTTGAAGTAGATATCCAACTGGCAAGACATACAGCTAACCTAGATAACAACAGTAAGGGTGATGGCTGTGAAACTTTTGACCATTTTTCAAGTAGTGTCCTAGATGCTAGAAGAACAAATGGAACAGTTCTGCAAACTTTACATTTTTCTGCAGCAGACACAGAATTTCTTCATTTCTACAGCATCAGCATACATTGTATCATTTGAGCATGCTCTGTTAAAGTTCTATGAAATTAAAGGCCATTATGATTAGACAATGAAAAATATGATCTTGACTTGGATATTCCATGCAGTACTAATGTTCATGCAGCGCTACAAGTAGCAATTTTAAACGTTTCTTTTTGTGCTAATCAAAAAATTAAATTTTAGGGTGATTTTTTTTTTTTTACTAAGTCTTCTGTTTCCCATGATGTACTCTGTCTCCCGATGGATTGATTATAATGCAATTGTAATGCAATACCCTCCCATATTAGATCTTATTTCCATTAAAGGAAAATGACAGTGTTCAGAATTACAAAGTCCATTCAGGGAAAAAAAATCAGTGTCTGAAAACGTTTTCCCCGTTAATAGTCTATTTTTCTTTCATTGTTATGTTTAGACATGCTGAAATGAACCATTTTATTTTCTTCACATATAAAACAGTGCAATCATATATAGGGTCTCATACTATTCAGTTATCCTTTTCACTCTCTCTTTCACTATCTCTAAGCAGTGCTAGGTTTTGTGGCACTCCAACCTGAGATGTTCTACTTTGCAATAAAGGGGATATAAAAAAAGGAAAATAAGCAGATGTAAATCATGGTAGATTCAGGACGCAAGGGAAAGGAAAGAAGAAAGGGCCGCACGTACCTTCTTATGTGGTTTTCTACTTGAATAAAAACATTACACATTAATAATGACTAATGTGATGTAAGATTCACTGAAGCAAACTGCTAACTAACTAACACAAGACTTTATCCAGGTTCATCAGCTGTACCTTGGAAACTGAATAGCAATGGCATGCCACAGAAAGTGAGAAATAGCTAAGTTATTAATTATTCATATTTGTCACTATATGTGTCATTTTCTAGGGATGATAAATGGGGTAGTTGTCTTGTAGGGATACCACTCTCACAAATGTTTAACTGGGTTCAGTGTGAAAGTATATCTGGCCTGCAGTCCCCATATATTTGGATACAGGTAAATCAGCAAAGTATAACCTGAAAGCCAGCACAGCAGTAATGATCTTATTGTATATGCAGTTTTCTATATAAGTATAATTGTTGCAAATTATGTTTTCCAAATGGGGAGATTCAATTAACTGAGATCAGCAGGACAGGACCAGTCATATTAAAATGAAGTTGAATAAAAGATCAGAGATAGAGCAAACTAAGAATCCTGTGTAACTCAAACACATGTGGGTGGGTGTTCCCATTGTAGAATTCCTGTTGAGTTTGGACATCACTTGGGAAAGTTGAGTTTTGGGGGTGGGAGTTGTATAGGGCAGTCTTAAGGGATTATGCCACTTGAAGAAGTGAGTGACATGTCCTTGCCACGACACACATTGCACATATAACCCGTCTGAAGTAGTATGATACATGTGCAGCATGGTTACATGCTCACAGCACTGGATAGGTGATGTCTGCACTCTCAGTTTTCATCCCTGATAGGAATGAATGGCTCATACTGTTTTAATCTCCTGGGGAACAAATGTGCTCTATGGGACACATAGAGGGAAGAGAGCTGTATGGAAAAAAATGACAAAAGGTTGACATTAACAGTGGTACCAGTATCACGGACAAGAAGGATTTTGGAGTCATTGGCATTTTGGATCAGGTTTGCTCCTTCAGTATGATGGACTATGTAATTCAAAAGTAGAAAAAAGGAACAACCATAGTACTCAGCCTTCTGGAAGTTCAGTAACAGTCGGTTGTTGTCAAAAGGCTCCATTCCATCTGAGTAGTTTTGTTGTTGTTTCTTATGGGTGGTATTTCAAGCACCTTGTGGTACTGGGGAAAAGGACACAAATATTTATGGTAATGAGAAGTAATGAATAATCAGCAGTATTCAAAGATCTGAAGAGGTACGAAAGATTGAGCCATCAATTCCATCATGATCTATTTGGCCACATATTCACACATTAATATCCGGTAGGAGAGCGTCTCTGTTATTAGGTTTGAAACCATGTTGTGAATTTGCAGTAAGCTTGGAGTTTATTAGCTAAGGAAGTAGTTGTGAAGGAAAGCATTTTCTAAAATTTTTGATATGTAAGGCAAGACAGCTAACAATTCAGTAAAGTGACTTAAATTCTTCCTTTATGAAAGGATAAAGGCAGAGGCATTTCTAGATAAGAGGATGAAAGCTATATTTTGTAGATCTGTTAATTAATAATGAAATCACATAATGAATAGGTGTCGCCAATTTATTAGAATTCAGAGTTAGATTTTCAACTGACACTAACCTAGGCATCAGCTTACAGGAGAATATATTCACTAAAAATTGATGAGGTTATCTGCAGTGTGAAGGGAGGGCTTCAATATGTACAGAAATGTAACAGCCATTGCTTTATCTAGCTAGCAGAGACTATTATAGTCTATTACATAAATTTAATAATTACTACTTCGACTAGTTAGCAGGACTTATTATAGTCTGTCACAAAAATCAATAAGATGATAGTGCAATTTAGTTGTGTAAATAATCTAGGAATGTATTTTTGTGTAAGTATGCAGTTTCGTATAAAATTATGCAGCCTTTCTATATCATGCTAGATGTTTGGTAGAATGCAAGACTGGCTACTTTTTTCACAGAAAGAGTGGGACAATGTCAAAGAAGTTAGTGCTGCTAACTCATACTTCCCCAGTTTGGTTCTTGGGTGGTGAATCTTCTTTGCAGAGTCTACATGACCTCCTATGTGCACTCCCCCCAGGGTATTTTCCAGGTACTTCAGTTTTCTCCCATGTCTTAAAGATATGATGTTGATGAATTGCTGATCTCTGAACTGCCTGTAAGTGTATGGGCTCTGTATGTTGATGTGTGTGTGTGTGTGTGTGTGTGTGTGTGTGTGTGTGTGTGTGTGTGTGTGTGTGTGTGTGTGTGTGTGTGTGTGTGTGTGCGTGTGTGTGTATACACATGCATGTGTGCATTCTGCAATGGGTTAGCTTCCTGTTCAAAATCAGTTTCACTGTCATCTGACCGATAAACCATGGGATAAACTCTAGCTGACTATGGCTCTGACATCGCTTAAGCAAATTATTGCAGAATGAAATATTGAATTCAATCATTCTACAATGAGAGAAGAGGAGAAGCCCACCCTAGAAGAAGTAAGAACAGCACTAATCAAAATGAATTTAGGGAAAGCAGCAGGCTCAGATGAGGTCACAGCAGATATGGTAAAGATGCTGGGTGAGATAGGGGAGAAATGGCTTCTGAGGGTAGTCATAGTTGTGTGGACATAAAGGCTTATCCCAGATGACTGGAGAATAAGCATACTCATGCCAGTATACAAGAACAAAGGGCACATCCACAACTGCGGGCAGTGCAGAGGTATCAAACTCCTGTCACATTGCATGACATTTCTGGAAAGGGTGACTGATAAACAGATACACAGACTAGTAGAAAGTAAGATGGGGGATGAGAAATTCAGGTTCAGATCAGGATGCAGCACAACTGACCCAGTGTTTGCAGTGAGACAGATAGTGGAGAAGAAGCTAGAAATGAGGAAAGAGTCCAATTGGGCATTCCTAGACTTTGAGAAAGCATACAACAAGTCCAAAAAAACTAATTTGGATAATTCTACAGTGGTTCAAAGTGCCAGAAACACTGGTGGAATTAGTGTAGGCTATTACAAGAACCCAATGGCTCAAGTACAAATAGTGTTTGGTTTCACAGAGTGGATCCCCAGTGGGAATGGGTGTGCATCAGGGTCCAGCTCTGAGCCCACTGTTGATCAAACTGGTGATGGACTGCATTAGCAAACAGGTCAGAGGTGACAGTTCAACAAAGTTGCTGTATGCAGACAATATGGCTTTACAGGCAGACTCTGAACAAGAACTTCAGCAAAGGATAGGGGAATGGGTTGCAAAATTGAAGGCATATGGGATGAAACTGACTACAGACAAGACAGTAGTAATAGCAGCAAATGGGGGAAATCAGAAGAAGCTGAAAACTTAGAAGGGAAGACTGTGTAACAGGTTAACAGCTTCAAGAATCTGTGAGGGGTGGTTGAGGAGAAATGAAGTCTGAATGAAAAGGTCAAAGCTAGAATCAGAGGGACTGCAGCCAGCTCGCATAGAGTTTTAGATATAGTGTATGACAGAAGAATGCCAAAGAAGATGAAAAGTAAGGTGTACAAAACAGTGGTATGACCAGTATTACTGTATGGTACAGAAACCTGGGGAGTAAAGGTAGAGCAGATGAGGAAGCTGGAGGTAATAGAAATGAAGGTCCTGAGATGTGTGGTAGGATACACACTGCGACAGACAAAGAAATGTGGACATAAGAGCTAAAGCCAAAGTAGCTTTAATTGCAGAAAAGATCAAAAAGAACAAATTACGGTGGTTTGGGCACATGCAAAAAAGCAGAAGACAATCTGGTGAAGAAGATTTGGGACAGACAGGAAGAAGGCAAGAGGAAATGAGGGTATGCAGCAAAGAGGTGGATGAATTTTGTGAGAGAATATCTGTGACAGTCAGGCATGACTGTCAAAAAAGGCAGGAGCATGGCATTAACTTGAGACACATGGCAACAGTTAACATGACACCTTGACCCCATGTAGAAAATGAGAAAGGGTGGGGGTTGATTTTGTTGATAAGTGACTGACTGAATGAATTAATGAATGAATGAATTACTTTTTCCAGTTTGTCAGATGCCTTACAAAAAATGATGAAGTCACCTTTTAGCTTGGAATGTGTATATGGATTCTATTAATGCACAGTAAATTAGAAGAAGGGAAACCTTGCATATGGCAAACATAACATACACATTTTAGCATAACGTCATGGTCTGGTAAATCTAAACATAGTACAAAGGATATCACACATGCATTGTACTTACACATGTACTAGAGCTGGGAAACAGTAGATTGTGCACACTTGTTGCCAGCATCAACTTTCTTAATATCTGATGCTGTCTGTGTGCTGAATTTGTATGTATGCGTACTTTCAGTGTTATATGTGCTTTTGAAACAGCAGACTGAGATTCTAGAGATTGAGCTTAATTGGAATGGGAGGAAGGTGAAGAAGTCTTTAAAGTCATAAAACTTTAACTTGGGTTCCAAACATTCCCATGGACCCAAAAATAATCCCGAAATTGCAGTAAAAGCTGTAGCCAAAAGGGTCTATTCACACAATGCAGGAGTTTGTTGTTTAGAGATGTGTTAACTTCAGTGAGAAAAGACCTCATTATCAGCTAATTTGCATGTCTCAGAATCACCCCTAACTAACATGAATGCAAATCAGCACTTTCCTGTCATCATTAACATCAGTGGTCTATGCATGATGTTAGAACAGGACCCCGCTATTCACTCTCCTGTACACATGCACACATTCAGACACACACACACACACACACACACACACACACACACACACACACACACACACACACACACACACACACTCACTCATATACCTCTTATCTGTCCCTGAGTTGACAGAATGCCTCTGATGTCTCTTCTCATTCATTTCTCTGCCTTCTTAAATCACAGATGTTTACTGTCAATGAATAATGCCATTTGTTAGCTTTTCCTTCTTAATGTTGTAAACTACAGTGTAATGCTAGACCTGATGCTCTGCTAATTATTTAAGTTTTTTTTAATGCCTTTAAGGCAATCTGTAAAAGGAGTTATGGCTATCGTCTAGTGGGATATTATGTCAATATCTTGATAGTTGTAAATGCTGAGAGATGAAATAATGAACCCTAAACATCTGTGTTGGAAATGTTGAAGTATAGAGATAACAGTGTGTTATCACAGTACCACAGAGTTTGGGAACTATGCCTTACCTCACTGTAGTGCAATCTCAATGTTAGCATTTATAATTAGCTGGAAGTGCACAAAATCAATAAAATTACATAAACTGTGAGCTTTGGCTGGTTAAGACCTGCATGATATCAACTTGGACACATAAGTGTAGCTAAGTAACTTTTATCTGCACTTTTTAAAGTAATTTGTTTGTGTTGCATTGAGCAATATCTACCTGGAAGTTGACTGTTTTTTCAGTAGGTCCCCACCCACCCTCCTTGTTTTTGTCTTGGTGTTAATCTTGGTGGCTTTGAAACTGCCCGCCCCTCTTGTAAATTTGCACTTGGATACTTCTCCTGAGCCCATCTCATTTGCTCACTCAAAAAAAAAAAAAAAAAAATTATCTGCTTTTACTGTATTTGTGTTTCCTACCTACCACGACAGCAAACCAAACACATAAACACACAAAAACATACTCGGAGGCTCTAAATAAAAATCTGCCTAAGCAGCAGAGACCTCCAAAGCAGACACCCAAGCAACCACTACCCCAAAACAAAACACGTGCAACACATAGCTCACAAAGCCAGTGTGCCAAACAGTCACAGCCCTTAAGGCTAAACAACACACCTGATACACTTGTAATAGGTGACTCTATCGTCAGGCACACTGACGTCCCGCTCACCAGGCTGAACAAGGAGAAGGTCATGGTGAACTGCCTGTCAGGCGCTAGGATCCGTCACATAACCCAAGCACTCAGGTCACTCCAAGGCAAGTACAAATATGACTCAGTCATTGTCCATGCTGTTGTGAATGACCTGAGACATACCTCCCTGGACTACATGAAAAGAGACATAGAGGAGCTCTCTGAGCATGAGGCCCAGGCCGGTATGACCCTGACCTTGAGTAGCATCTTACCCTCACCAAGAATGATGCCACAATATGAAGACAAGATGATCAATTTCAACAATTGGCTTAAGTATTGGTGTCATTCAAAGGGGATCCAATGCCTGTCAGCCTGGGATGACATGCTTGACAAGCCACGATGCTTCGCTAGGGAAGGCTTGCACCTGTCACCCCTGGGTTTTCGGATATTGGCAAAGGCTCTTGCTTCCCCCATAGTGCCTTTTTTAGGCAGGGCTCAAAAGACAAACCCACCTCCATAGGTATCACAAGGGATAAGAAACTAAGAGTAATGCTACTCAATGCCAGAAGTCTAAACCTCAAGATGCATGCACTCGAAACTCTCCTTAGCATGGAGAACATCGATATCTGTGCAGTAACAGAAACCTGGTTCAAGGCTCCCAAGAGCACCTCAGCACTACCAGGTTATACCTCATACCATGCTTTTCGGCCCCAAAACTTGGACCGAACCAGAAAAGGAGGGGGAGTAGCAATATTCGTCAAAGATACCCACACCTCCAGGTTGGTGGCACAGCACGAAGCATCAGAGACTATCCATGTGCAACTAACAGTGGGTAAAGCTGCCTTCCAGTTTATAGCCTGTTACAGACCACCCTCCTAAACCCAGGAACCCCACTCGGCCTTCCTGAGAACACTGGAAAATATGAAGGTCTCTCCAAACACCATTATATTGGGCGACTTCAACTACCCAAACATAGACTGGGAGCATTACTCTAGCTCCAACACCCTAGCTCAAAGGTTCCTAGAATTTATAAACTCAAATGCTATGGAACAACTTGTTACCACTCCCACAAGAGGGGAAAACATACTGGACCTGATCATCACCAACATGGGGTCTCTATGCTCCAGACCAGAAGTGTATCCCTCACTGGTAAGATCAGACCATAAACTAATCTCACTGGATATTCACATCCCGACCCCACCCCCTGCCCAGAAAACCACAGTGAAAAACTTCTCTAAAGCAAATTTCACACTCCTCAAAACCGAGGTGGAATACTTCAAAGCCCATGGGCCTGTGGAAAATACGGCCCAGACCGCAGAATCCTTTATAAACACATTCTATGAACACCTTCAGGAATGCATGGATCATGCAATCCCAAATAAAACCAAGACCCAATCCTCCAAAGGCAGACGTCCTGTCTGGTGGACCCCAGCCATAAACAAACTATACAATAGAAGGAGGAAGCTACTACATGATAGAGCAAAATCCCGAAAAGGGAAGGCATCTCTGATCAGTGTTAGCAAAAAACTATGGGCTCACATAAAATCATCTAATGCCAGCTTTGAGAGAAAAATTGCACAGGACACTAAGGATAATCACAAGGCTTTCTTTAGTTATGTTAGGAACCTGGGTGGGAATTCCCAGATATGCTCAGAATTAGTCCAAAATGACAAAAAAATACACCGGACCCACAGACATTGCCAACATCCTAGCTGACAGGTTCAGCTATCAACCCCCCCCCCACCCTCCCCACCAAAAGGGAAAATATCTATCCCAGCAGAGTGCTGCCCCCCTGACATCTCAGATGCTCAGGTAAGAGCCGCCCTCTCCAAAGCAAAAAACACAGCATCAATGGGACCAGATGGTGTCCTGGGCTGCATCCTACATGAACTCCAAGAAGAGCTAAACCCAAACATAAAACTACTGTTCAATCTCAGCCTTACCACAGGATATGTACCCAAAGAGTGGTGTACAGCAACAGTGGTCCCTCTCCACAAAGGTGGTGCCTCAACAGATCCTGGAAATTGCCCCATAAGCCTGACTAGCTTGGTCTGCAAAGCTATGGAAAGGATCATCATGGACCTCATAAAAAAGATATTGGGGACCTACAGACACTGGATCCTACCCAGTTCGGCTTTGTTAAGGGCAGATCCTGCCTCTTAAACCTGGTCGATTTCTTTGAAACAGTCACCAAGGCCATTGACGAGGGGAAGGTGGTCCACACAGCCTACCTGGACCTCGCAAAAGCCTTCAATACAATACCCCACTTGGGCATTATAGATAAGCTCACCAGCTTAAATATAAACCCCTATGTCACTAGATGGGTTGCAAACTGGCTCAAGGACAGAACCCACATGGTTAGAATTGCTGAAGCCATGTCAGACTCCAAACCAGTTACAAGTGGCGTCCCACAAGGCTCAGTCCTGGGACCTCTCCTGTTCGGTATATATTTCTCGGAGGTACAGGCAAACACGGAAGGACTGTGGCTGACCATGTTCGCAGATGACTGCAAACTGGGTGCTATAATCGACTCTCCAGCCGACACAAGCATCCTCCAAAAGGGCCTCATACAAACAGACAACTGGTGCCAGAGCCATGGCCTCAAGCTAAATGCCAAAAAGTGTATAGTCATCCCCTTTGGCAAAAACAAAGTGCCCACAAATTACCACATAGGTGGTAATCCATTAAGTACGGAAGAAGTAATTAGGAACCTGGGGACCCAAGTTGATAGCAATCTCTCATTTGACAACCACATGGCCAAAGTGGTTAGAAAAACATTTTATATAGCCCACCTAATAATGAAGGGATTCACATCTAGATCAGGGGAGGTCATCGTGCCTCTTTACTCATCCCTCATTAGGCCCATAATTGAGTACAATGCCCCTTTTGGGATGTACCTTACCAGACACCTGCAGCAACTGGAAAGACCCCAAAAGTACCTCACCAAGAGGATCAAAGGGCTCAAACAGATGCCATATGCTGCCCGGTTAAAGAAACTCCAGCTCTACTAAGTGGCATACTGCCTGCTCAGAGGCGATCTGTGCCTGACGTATAAAGCCATGTCCAACCCGGAATTAATGGACATGCTGCACCTCAGAAAATCCAAATCCCATCGAGTTACGCTCAAGAGACTTGAACCTCAGCATTGAAATAAATAGGACATGCTGGAGGGACAGATTCATAACCCAGAGGCTCCCTTCACTCTGGAATAAAATCCCATTCCAGGTTAGGCAGAGTCGCTCATTGACTCTCTTCAAGAGGAATCTTGATGAGTGGATGGGGGATCGTAGGTTTACCCTGGGTATCACTTCTGTGTCACTGTTAGACAGAGGCACAGTATACTAACCTCGAAAAAGGGCATAGCAAAATTAATTTTAAAATGGGTGGCAAAAGCCAAACACACTCTGGCTAGGCTTATAAATGCCCTAGGGCATATAGCCTAGTATGAATCTATGAACCTATAATGTGCCCTCATTAATGCTGCAGCAGTTATCATTAAGGGTGTATGGAGGTATGCTAACTTCACCACACACACATCCACACGCACACACACACACACACACACACACACACACACACACACACACACACACACACACACACACACACACACACACACACACAAAACATATGCATACACCAAACTAATGTATATGCCAAACTACCATACCCCCAAACTAACATGCTTGGTGTGACCTCCCAGAATGATCCACACTCACACATTCACTGACACATGCAGCCACATATACATGCATATGTCACACACACCCCAACATTACCTGTCAGCTAAACTCCCCAGCACTCATTTTTCAGTGATGAGTGAACATGACCTTTTAGCTGTGTTCATTAACATGACCATCTGTATTATACTACAAAGGCATTTCCAGGGGAGAGCACATTGCTAATTATTGCATCTCTCTCCCAATACCTCATTAGCATGTAGTATGGCTGTAGAGACACTTCTACCTGACAAGAGTGCTAAGCGACGACAGTCCAAACAAGTGCAAAACACAATGAGGCACTAGTAGACAGGAAAGACCGCTTTAATGTAAAAATGTATAAAAAAGCCTCAGCACTTTTGTCCCTACATTCTCTAGGGCATCATCAGAGTAATTCAATTCAAAGTATACAATACAATTTATACACATCAAACATTTAGCAGCAGGCAATCAACTAACAACACTAATCAACAAAATGAATCAATAAAAATGCCTTAAAATACCAATGAAAAACTCTTAGCAATAAATATCTAAATAAAAGTACATTAAACAAAAACAGTAATAATATAATACATATTAGGGACCTAAAAATGTATTAAAAAGTCCTATTAGAGAGTTTACTCCATTAAATTAGTTTCTTAACTTTATTATACCTATAAATGAACAGTGGTCATTAATTATTGACTTTTCCATAGCATTCAACTTCAGTTACCAGAGCATTTCTGTGTATTCCAGGAAACTCTTTCGGTTACTGCCTCTGTCAGCATATTCAATTTTTTCAATAACAAAAACAGAAACCATTTAAAGTTATTGCAACCTTTAGAATGTCTATATAGAGCATTCATAACCTTTTTATTTTTAATGTCCCTAACATGTTCACCAATCTGATCTTTCAGTCTCCTTGTAGTTTTACACACATAGCATGCTTTGCATGTCATGAAAGCAACCAGGTATACAATCATTTTCATGTTGCAATTGCAACCTCCAGTGCAAATCATTTTACGGTCATAATTTTTAACTGTTGCATAGGATCCATCATTAATAAATTTACAAAATTTGCAAGAACCACATTTGTACATTTGTGAGTTGCATACCCTGTCAACATAGGACTTGTGTTCTAGCAATCCCTTTAGGTTGTTACCCCTACTGTAAACTAACTGTGGGGCTTCACCCAAACATTTCTTTAATTCAGGGGTAAACACAACGTTCCAATAAGTTTTAAGAATTGTTGTAATGGTTGTTGTATCATTGTTGTAATGGATTCCCATTGCCCCTTTTCTACAATGTTCCACAACAGGTGTGTCCATTTAATTTTGTACCTTTGAGTGGTACCCAGCCTTTAAAATTGGTGCATATTTTGTCATTCTGTTTGTCCACACTTCTTTTTTCAATTTGTTCAGTAAATGTGTTGGATAACCCCTTGTTTAAAACATATCTACTAGGTTATCCGTTTCAACTGCAAATCTCTCATATTCACTAACCAGTCTAGACATATGGACCATTTACCCCTTTACTATACTTTTTCTGGTAAAAGGGGTGACAACTGTGAAAGTATAAAAATGAGTTAGAATATGTTTTCTTATAGAAAATATTAGATTCTAAGCAACCATTCTCTAAATCCTTATATAAATATATGTCCAAACACTCAATAGAATGGACATTAACCTTAAAGGTAAATTTTAAAAAGGTAGTAGTGTTGTTCAAATAATCAACATATTTCGGCACATCATGTTTGTGTCCTTTCCGCAAGACCAAAATGTCATCTAAAAATCTAAAATAGGGCATAATTGGGTCCATACATTGGGAACAAAATAGATACAATTTCTCCCATTCAGCCAGAACCAAGTTAGCATAGATGGGTGAACATTTGGCACCCATAGCAACACCAGATATTTGGCAAAGAAAATCTACATCAAAGGACACAAAATTGTTGTTCAGCAACAAATTCATAAGGTCCACCAAACAGGTTCACCTTACTGTTTGACAAATGCTGGTCCTGACTCAGATTTTTTGTGGAAGAATTCCAACCCTATTGCGTTGGGAATTACTGAAAATAAATTAGTAGCATCAACAGTAATAAAGCTATAATCTCCCTTGTAAGTCTTGGCCCCAAGGAAATCTAATAAATGCCAATAATCATGTAAAAAGCATGGTTTATTACTCACAGTGCTCTTACATTAAAAGTCAATACATGCATCTAATGGTTCAGTCTTTGAACTCTTTGCAGCTACAATTAGCTTCAAAGGGGGTCATATCTATTCTTGTGAATTTTTAAGACACCAAAAATAATAGGTATAAGAGGTTTTTCTACTGTTAAATAATCCATTTCTCTTTGTTTAAAAAGCCCTGGACAAAAATTGTCAAACAATAGGCAATCAATTTTGGCAAAGGCAATGTTAATTTCATTCTTAGACACTCTAGAAAAGGGTTCACATTCATTCAAAATATCAAACATTTTTACTGCATAGTTGAACTGGTTCATAATCACCACCTGGAATACAATGAAATGTTCTAGCAGTTGAGGTTGAATGCTATAGAAAAGCCAGGAATTAATGACCACTGTTCACTTATAGGTATATTAAAGTTACAACCAAAATTAATTTAATGGATTAAACTCTCTAAAAGGACTTTTTAGTAATTTTTAACCTGTCTAATATGTATTATATTATTATTGTTTTTGCTTAATGTACTTTTATTTAGATACTTACTGCTAAATTTTTTTCATTGATATTTTAAGACATTTCTATTGATTAATTTTGTTAATTACTGTTATTACTTGATTGGCTGCTCTTAAAAGGTTGATGTGTATAAACTGCATTGTATACTTTGAATTGAATTACTCTGATGATGCCCCAGAGAATGTAGGGGTGAAACCGCTGAGTGTTTTTTATACGTTTTTACATTAAAGCAGTCCTTCCCATTTACTAATGCCTTATTGTGTTTTGCACTTGGCTGCAGGGCACGCCATGGTGCTGTAAATCCTTGTGCTGCACATCCTTGTGGTATAGAACTCTGGTTGGGCTGTCTCTGAATCAGAAATTGTTACGATGAGGTATACTCCATGTGTACATGTCATTGTAACATTTCTGAATCTGGTCCCATTTTTCATTGGCTACTTCCTTCAGCAGTTTATAGTTTAGTTCACTACTGTTTCTCGTGATATTTTGTCAAAAAAGTATCATATTTGTATGTTGATGATGTGTTGGTTCTTTGTCTGTTGTATTGCAACAGTTATTGTAGAGCAGCATGTAAGGTTGCATGACTCTGAGAACAGGTAAAAAGATGTTTCTTTTACTATCATTCTCAACTTTGTCCTCACCATACAATACTTTCCAAATACTCTCCTTAAACAGAATACTCTCAACCTCTCATTGAAATAACAAAACATTTTTTATACATAACTGCTACTTGCACAATTGCATTTGAATATTATACCCCTACTAAGCATATGTATACTTAACTTGCTTATTTTATACCGACAGTCACAGTACTGCTATTCTTTATATCGTGTGGAGACTATATGATTTTATCAGTGAAATGTATAACATGTACTTTCATCTTTGTACTTGTAACTGAGATTGAATCAATATCTGTATCTGTGCACTGTATATCTCTCTTACCTTTATTTATAAATGTGGAGCTTTTCTCCTCGTGCCTCCACTGATAAAGGACATTTTGTCCAGTCAGACTTTCCCAGTAAACAAATGCAAAAGAATAAATAAAATCATTTTCCCTTTTCTCTGACTTTTTGTGCATCAGACACTTTATACCTAGAGAAGAAGGTATAATGGCAAATCTTCATAACATGGAGTGTATCACAGTGCAAAAATATTTGTTTAAGGATTGTTTGTGATTTTTGTATTTTTGACATTTCATACTGTAATTTTATTTACTTCTTTCAGTCACAATGTTTTATATCTTGACTAATAGAGACATAATAGTTCATTATAAATTCAAAGATTACATTTCCTGCCATGTTAAAAATAAATCATCATCATCATCATCATCAAACCCCATTTCATCTTTTTTTACATGGGGTCGGGATACCAGATCAACTATTACTACATCTAGATTCAGAGCCAGTGTCCTACCCTCTTCAACAGTCATGTTGATTGTTGCAATCTTCTCTCAAGCAATGCTTCCATCTTTGAATATCCTTGTTTCCTCTTTTCTTCTTACTGAGTTTCTGAAATCTGCCTTCCACATTGTCTTCTGCTTTCCAACACATATGACTGAACTGCCATATTCTATTCTTCTTGCTTTTCTCAGCAGTTGGAGCAACTTTGGCTTTCACTCTCTTGCTTCTATTTCTTCATCTGTTCCACAAAGTGCATTCTATCACTTCTCTCTAGAAATTATATTTATTTGTTTAGTTCTCTTTATTTACCAGGAAAGTCTGACTGGGAAATACCAATTTTCAGTGGAGGCCCGGGGAGAAAAGCTCCTTTTGTTTAGATTGTATTATACTTAGTTCCAGTTAAACACAGAGTAGTTCCATCTCTATTTACATTTATACACATACAGTAGTTACATTTATACATTCTAAAATTTTACAGAGGTAGAAGTTACTAAAGAGAAAGCCGCATACAACTTAATGGAATGTACAAACAGCAGTTATGTATAAAAAGTGTTTTGTTATCTCAGTGAGAAGTTGAGAGTATTCTGTTTAAGGAGAGTATTTGGAGATTATTGTATGGTGAGGACAAAGTCTTAACATGGTGATGAACATGTGCAGGACCAGGATTGGTTAAGAAGCTGTTTAAGCAATAGTTTAAAACTATTGAGTTTGTTGGAGAGTTTTATTTGTGTGGGGATACTTTTCCAGTATTTAGCTTCATATTGGGAGTAGAGCAAGTCTCCTGCAACACTGGCCAGGGTGGTTTTTGAACCCAAGTCCTTTTATTATGAGTGTGATATACTTATTAACATGTTTTTAAAGAGAGGTTTCCCAACTGATTTTCTAAATGATATATGTCAGGAAGTGGTGAACCTACCCATTTTGAATAACACTAATAATATAGATATGGGGACAGTAAAACAATCCATGGGGACAGAGGACATGAACAAGGGGCTTTTCATTTCTACTTTTAGCCTGGACAGCTATGCTATAGCAAAGTGCATTATCAAAATTTGGACTTTTACAACATATTTGGAAATAGCAAAACAGAAAGAAGCACATTATAATAAAGATGGTTTGATAAAATTGTAAATAATAATAAAGATTATAATAAAGATGGTTTGATAAAATTGTGGTTTTGCCCACATTGCCTTAAGATTGTATATGGCAATAATTTTAAAGTAGAGAGGTGGCCTAGCAAATCAAAGGGCATTTCCATTGTAGTTCTGCAAACATGGTGTACTTAGCCCAGTGTTTACAATGCCCCACCTTTATGTGGGAAAAACCTCTAGGAGGTTAAGAGATCATATATATATATATATATATATATATATATATATATATATATATATATACATATAGATATATATGAGCATTGTTTAGATATTAGGAAAAACAAACTTACCAATGTTCTTTACAAACATGTTATAGTTTGTGATACACACAGGTTCAGCTTTTTAATTATTGAACACGTTTGGAAGGACATTCAGGGTAGCATAATGGATGAATATTTGGATGCTTGTGAACTGAGGTGGCAAATTGAGTTAAATGCCACAAGCTACCCCACTTTGAATGAGACTGTTTCAATTAATTCAATTTTAAAATTGAAGCATTTTGACAGTTTGCGATTTTATTTGTTCTTTGTATTATGTGACTTTTCCATCATATGGCCTCTTGATGGGTTACTTAAACAGTGTTTTAATGCACGTTCTAATGAAGTTCTGAAAACAGTAAGAATGAAAGTGTTCAACTTTAGAATACAGCTTTGGCATGTTACGGCTGGTTTTGAGTTGTCCCTCTGTGCATCGCAAAGGTAGTGTGTCATTCATTTCTTCTGCAACATTGTTTATTTGTGAGTACTAAGAATTTGTTACTAGAACAGATGTCCCTTGCTGGACAGTAGGGTAGTACTACATTTTATAATGCAGGGCTGTTTTCTGGATGATCAATGAGTTTGTGTGCTGTAGTTAGTTGTGAATATATTAGATAGTTGTGCAGTTTAAGCCAGTTTAATTGCTTTAAGCTATGATAATGGTCAGTTTTATGTGGGAGCTTGGTGGCAAATTTAGATACTTCATTGTAGCAGGAGGAAGTTTCTTTCTTTGAGTACTGTTTAAGTTTGTTAGGGTAGGAGCAGCATATAAGAGGGCTGGCAGCAAGAAGGTGGTGGCTAGAGTTTCTTGTGGTATCTATAAGGAATCCATTGATCCTATAAAGTGAGCCTAGTTATCATCATAATTATCACTTACAGTTATCAGTTATCACAATCATGAAATATTAGTGATTATCACAATCACTTTCGCAGCTGCTCTGCATGGGTTTCTCTGCTATACATAAGCACCACTCACACCACTGTTTTATGCACCTTACTTCTCATTTGTATGCCATTCGTCTATTGCATGCTGCCCCTGGCACTTTCTGCCACTTGGCCACAGCACGTCTGAATCTAGCTTTGATCTTTTCATTCAGGCTTTCCCTTCTTCTCTACTTCACCTCTCAGTTTGAAGCATTGAACCTTCTCCAGTATTTTTCTCTTCTTTTTCAGTTTTCATCTTCTTCTGATTCACCACTTTGTTTCCATGACCACTATCCTGACCTCATTCAATTTCTTCCCATTTGCCAACATTTATTGAAGTTTGCTTGTATTGTCAAATCATCTGCATAGTAATGTCATCCAAAGGAGCATGATACAAATAAATCTGTTAAAAAAAATGACAGCTCGTCAGTCAGAATGGATGATGCACACTAAACATCTACCCAACAGGTCCTGCATAGAAAAATGCATCATAACATATACCTGAAAATGTTGCTTGTTTCAGTCAATATAAAATAAACAGCTTTTTCTGATATGTTAGAAATTAGTATGTTCTATACATCAGTCTGATTCTCTGCACACTAGTTTTGCACTGAAGTAATTTATAAATATGAATGGTGTTTTGGTGCAATCACGTATTTCAAATGTGTCAGGAAATTTTATCTCTTTCATTCAGTCAGTGTATAAAAAAACTTACATCACTCACTGCTCTCATTAACAGCACTCACATTGCAGAAAGGAGTCCTAAAACAAACTGAACAATAACTAGTAAAAAGCTTTACCCTGGGCACATTTATTGTGGAATAACAGCAAACACTAACCATAAATGTTTTGCTGATAAGTGATAAATGATATTTTTAATTTAAATGGATTCTTAGTTTAATGCAATTTCTGCTGCATTAGAGGGATAAAGCCCTGGTTAAGGCCCAGGTGGACCGGATTCATTTAGTGGCTTGGGCATCAGCTATAGTTGGTATGAGAAGATGGACATGCATGTGGAAGGGTGAATCGGGGGTGTCCAATGCCGGGCCTATATTAAAAAATTGAAGTCTTACAACTTTGAATGTTATAATATCAAACCCAGTAGAGTGAATGCTGGAAATAGCAAAGCTGCAGAACATCGAATACTTTCCTAGGGAAAGTACTCGGTGGGCCATTTCTGCAGCTTCACTATTTCCTCAACTGTGGAGCGAAGGTTAAGAACCGGGTTAAGGTAAGTGTGCGGATGAAGGTGAGTGTGCAATTGGGTGCGGGTTAGATGAGTTAGGGTTAGGGCGAGGGTCAGGTAAGTGTACAATTGTGTGGACGTGAGGGCTAGGGTGGGGTAGGTGAGTTAGGGTTAGGAAGCAGGTAAGGTGAGTGTGCGATAGTGATGGAACTTAGGGTTAAGGTTAGGTTAAGGTAAGTGGATAGCTAGTGGTGTATGTATGGTTTAGTGTAGGGTTTTGTAAAGTGTGTGTGTGTGTGTGTGTGTGTGTGTGTGTGTGTGTGTGTGTGTGTGTGTGTGTGTGTGTGTGTGTGTGGATTATTTATTTTGGTGTGCTTGTGTTGTGTGTATGTTTGTCGGAACAGCAAATTTTTTCCCTGGGAAAAAATTTGCTATTCTGACTGTTTGGTTTTCTGGTGTTTCACTCTACTGGGTTTGATATTATAACATTCAAAGTTGCAAGACTTTGATGTTATAATATAGACCCATCCAATGCCACAGTCCCTCAGAGAAGGGAGACAGACATAAAGGGCATGCTAGATTTAGATGATTGGCCATCTGAATACCTCACTACAGCTGCTGACACCATTTGCTACCCTATGTCTATACTAATTAATAGCTCGATTACATAAAATTACACCCCAGCTTCATGCAAAGGTTCCTTTGCAATTCCACTCAACTGTCAAACTATTGGCATATAGCAGTCCTTCCACAGCAACTCCCAGCCTTTCTTCTTGATAACCAATTACTTTTTCTTAGTCAGCATGGCTTTCAGTCTAACTACAGGATCAAAACTGCCCTATGGCATTTCCTAGATGCCATTAATCAGTAAAGACTCAGGTAATTTTATCCTCAGAATTTTCCTGGACTTGTTAAAAGAGTTCAACACAATCTCAGATCAACTACAACTCCAAAGACTAAATCATATAGCCCTAACAACTCCCTGAACTAACTAGTTCACCAGCTACCTAAACAATCACACCCACTCTGTAAAATGGAATGATTCCTACTCCACCCTCCTTCCAATCACTACAGCAGTTCCCCAAGCCTCCATACTTGGGACAATAATTTTCAATATCTTCATTAATGACATACACAAGGAATCAAAGCTCATCACCATAATACAATATGCTGACAACTCATCTTTAGTTTGCTCAGCCCCAAATCTTCTCACCTTAGAAGCCATCTCAGTGGAAGCTTTCATCTCTATAGAAAACCTGCTAAATAACCAAACTAATCCTAACCCTTCCCAAAAGCATAAATCAAAACAGAGCTAACCTTAATATCATCTCTTTAAACAACACAACATTGAAAATGTTACCAATACAAAATTACTAGGAGTTATCACTGATTACAGGTTAAAATGTGATCAACACATTGACACTGCAGTCAAAAAGATGCACTGTAAACTAGGATCTCTATACAGAGCAAAGCACCTGCTAAATGATCATAGTAAAAAAATAGCCACCACCTTCCTTCTCCTTCCAACCTCTCATATGCCTCAGCAACATTCACAGATCCCAATTCTTCCACAAGACACACACTAGGAGGCACCTACAACAAAATTAGCAAATCCGCCTGCAGCCTCCTGAACCAGAGCCAGCACTGCATTACACACAGTACCCTCAACTGACTCGAACTTCCACAACGCATTATGCTCTCCCAGCTACTCACAGCACACACAATAATTCACCATACACTTAACTCACTCAAGCTAAAACAACTTTTTTGTATACTTCCAATTCATACCCATACCTCTTTATAGTATCCAGAACATTTTCTGGGTCCGGCTTCTTTAACTGAGTGTCTTACCAGCTAATAACAACCAGTGTTAGAAAGGACAAGGAGTTGTTAACAGCATGGCACTGACATTGTTAGTTTAAGATGTTCGGCAGTGGAGAAATTAATCTTTGTTGGTCATTTATTATTCATATTTTCATGTTTATGTTCATATTTTCATAACTGAGAAACCTACATGTTATTGAGATGTATGGTGTTAAACACCAATTTGAGGGACATGCCATTTCACTGAAAATATTGATTTACATCTCATTGTACTGGGAATGTTACTAGTTCTTTTAGTAATTATTTCCATATCCACTTAATACTTCAAGAAACAAATGACTTAGAAACTTTTGCATGATATTAGGTAAAAACATAGATGTTGTAGAACAAAACTGTCTATAATATTTAAAGTGTAAGTTACACATCTTCAGACATATCTACTATTTGCATTGCTAATTATACAATTAAACATATGTTTTCATACTTATGTAAATATCTCAATAAACATGCACTTAGAGGAATTTTTTGCTATGTGAAATCTTATGTCTGGTTAACAAAAATGCTCTTGGAATAAATGTCTAGGTTGTATAGTTTTCAAGATATAAAAATTTGTTTGTGAAAATTTAAAAAAATATTATTTGGGAGGTTTGTGTATTATAATATAGTATAGTATTTATGGAAAAGACTGAATGCACTGACTATTGATAACCTTGGAATTTGTGCAGTTGTAACAGCTTTTATTGTTCACAAAATATTTACATTAGTTTATCTTATTCTTTTTAAGTTTATTTTTCAATGCTCTGGAATGCAAGATGTGTGTAGGGTGCTAGAGGTGTAACATTGCACACCACATAGGTGTTGATGAGGTAAAACACTCTTGCATTCAAATCTCATCCAGGGTTGATGTTAGAATTTATGGGGCCCCCAGCAGATGTCAAGTTGGGGGTCCCTGTGGACTTAGAATCTAACTATCACCCTGTCACTGCCACCCTTCCTAAGCAATCTTATTCATGTTGCAAACTTTTAGGAGTAGTAAGCACAAACTGATCTGTTAACTACAGTGTTTTTACATTATGACAGGCCTGCATACCACACTATGTTGGCCCTTCTCATAAAGGGACAGTCACAGTTACTGGCATTTAGTTGCAACAATGATGCATTGCAGCAACTCTATGTACAGGTCTGGACTTAAATAAAATGTTGCCCTAGGCCTACTGTATCAGCCATTCCCCACAACACACACACCCTCCAGTCCCCTCCCCCAACTTGTGCTCCCTATACCATGCACAGTACTTTTTTTCTTTTTCTCACATTTTACCTTACTCTTCAGCTTTTTCAAGAAGCCATAACTTTCTATATGCTCTGAATTGCATTTTAAAGTTTTATTTTTCTTTTTTACACAGCATTTTCATCCAGTGAAGTCTTGGACAGAAATTATGAGTAAGGAAAAAAACTGTGTTGTTGTTCAGCTGTAGTTTTCCTTGCATCCTTTGAACTCAGCTTTCCTGACCAAGACAGCACAATAATAACCATTTGGCAAATAACTCAAATAAGCCAGGACCCAAGAAACCATATGTTATATATGTTCTGGGATGTATTTTACAGCATTTTCCCAGCCTTTTAATCCAATGGTGACCTAAACAAAAAACATGAGTAAAAAAATCAGTCATTTTTTTTCTTTACAATGAAGACATAAGTTGCACCCAAGGATTAATGTTCAAAGATGACAAAACAGAAACTCAAAATAAACTAATAAGCCAGTTATTGCCTGCAGTGGTCCTATCTCAGAACTGCCTTCCTTCCTAACCCACTAAAAAAGACTGCCTATGCATCCCTCTGGTGTTAGACTGAGATAAAAGCAGAGGTTCAAATTGCCACAGTCATGTATTTCAAGTTGCTGCTGACGCATATATACATAGCGTGCCTCCTCACTCCTCAACCCAAACTGTCAAAGGCAGCTACCTGCATGCATGCCCGAAGTGTGAAATTGTGACCAAAGTGAAAAAAATAATTATGTATTCTACTTTGTTGCTCCTAGACTGTACACTGTCCCTACACAAGCTATAGTAAGCTTATTTGTACACCTCTGAGGTCTGTGAGAAAAGTAAAAGAAACAATGACCACATTGTCCTCAGCCCATAATAACCTCATGTGCACACCTCCATGGTTGGACTGTAATGAAAATTAGAGAGGTAATAACAACACAGTCCCCACCCTCCATATAACCTACAGCAGCTTTCTGTACACACAAATCCGAGCAGGACTGGTTTTAGAATGGGTGCAACTGAGAGCAGAGTCCATTATCAGCTTTTTCCTAAGAGGGTCATACCACAGCATTGTTCAGGTTAAAAAGCATAATCAAAAAGTTAACACATTTTCCTCCTCATTTTTCCACAACTAGCAACAGCTTTTTGTGGGGCTCCCACACAGTTAAGGATTATTAAGGGAGCCTCTGTATCCATTTATGCAGTCTGGGGAGTGGTAGCTCTCAGACTCTAAGAAAATCTAAGTGTCTAAATGTTTTGTGATATATTTTATGCCTTACCTTTGAAATATAATTACTTATCTGCATTTTTATTGATACCCAGAACATATCTCTCAACCCTACCGAATTCCTCAGTATTTCCCAGTTTTAAGTGCAAAATACTGGGGTGTGATGAATTCACAATTTTTTTTATTTATAATTTACAGTTAAGGCCAACGTGAGCATCGCAAGACAGTGCCTGACTGCTTTAGTGCTTTTTGGATAACAGAAGAGAGCTTTAAAAACAAAAAAAAAAAGAAAAGTTATTTATGGCTGCAGCCTGCCTATGAATTGCTGCAGCCAAGCAAAGAAGAGGATGCGAGACAATGTGATGACGTGGACTACTGCTGTGTTATTGACCACTCTTACCAACCTCTGCTTAGATGGTGTGAACTTAATGCAGTGTTAATTGATGCATGGATAATATTCTGCTGACACAGAACTTTACCGCTCTTCCTCTTCCCAGCTAGGTACTTCACCCAAAAAGCAAACATGGAATACAGAAAATTAATTTTATTTTATTTTACTTTATTTCAGAACTACATTCTGGAAACTAGCAAGTGCTGCAGCTTCCTTCATCTAGCTGTACTAGAATTTTAGTTCCACGGTACAGCTAAGTGAAAATAACTCAGCCACAACTGGTAGAAAAGCATAAGTAACACACTTGTGAGTATGTATTTAATGACATAAACTGTCACTAGCCCCTGAAGTACATTTAGGAGATGTGTGGTGCGATGTCTTTTTTATTTTAACTTTTTATTTTTTAACAGGGATACTTTGCACATGTGTGTGAGTGCATCTATTGATAGGTTATAATACTCTAAATAATAAATATCCAATCAAACCATGAAAAAACACAAAGCACTGTAATAATTATGCTGGTAATACAGAAAAAAACACCTAAATTACCATTAAATGCTGTGTGTTGGTCTTACAACAAGAAAACTGTTGATAAGCTACTCCAAAGTTTATAAACAAGCTGCACAAAACCATTATCATATACTTAAAGCTTGAAGGAAATTTGCAATCAACATTTTGTACTCCTCACCGCCAGCTTTGCTATATCCACTTTGTGCAGAGCCAATCGAGTGTAGTGTCCAATGGTATGGCTAGTGAAAATAGCTGCAACCAGGAAAATTGTGTCAATGTATCAAGCCTGGCTAACTCTCTCTAGAATGTGTAAAAATCTGTTAACCAGTTTACTGTGTAATTTAATTTAATTCTGACTTGTGTTCAGGATTAACTGTAACGTGTGGAACTTGTTTAACTTGCTTACTTATATAATCTCTGTAAATAGTCTGTTTGTAATATGTAATGCTGGTATTATGTAATGCTGTATCTGCTTACCCTTGGAGCTTTTCTCCCCGGGCCTCTGCTGAAAATGGACATGCATCCAGTCGGACTATCCCGGTCAACAAATGTTAAATAAATAAATAAAATAAATAAATAAATAAATATGATGAATGAAGCTCTTTTTATTATGTTTTTGCTGTACAATGAAGTGGTGGTGTACTTGGTGAACATGAATAATAGATGCAGGCACTTACGAGAGAAATGTAAACAAAAGCCACTGGAAGAGAATACTACAAAATGTAGCAGTAAACTTTCACCCAAGTCAAAAGCATTACAAACTAATCTGAGGCCTATGGTGCTGTGCTGCAGAATCAGTGATCACCCAATTTTTCTTCAGTATTGACAGATGGTAGGATGTTTGCTGCCTTTGTGTTGTCTGATAAGCTTCAGGTCTGCAGAATTTGCCCCCATCTAAGTTGGTAATGCATACTGGGATATTTAAACCATGTTCATTCACTGTAAATATAATTTAGACTAGAACTTTAGTAGTTTTGATTGCTTTTTCAAATGGGGAGTGGTACCTTGTCATTATGTTTGTGCAATAGACAGTAAAAGAATGTAGAAGCACTTAGAGTTAAATATGGTAGCTTTTTTCATCAGTGCTTGATGACTTGCTGGGATGCTAGAATCAGAGTTGCATAAAAAGATCTAGGAAGGGGCTATGCACTTCTAGGTCTTTAGTTTCATTTCTGTTTCAGTGATGGTAATTTTGATGTGGCTGGTTGATGAACTTCCTGAGTTCTGATTCTGTGGTCAATGATCAAGGCATCTCAGGCTTTTCATATTTAATTCATTTCTGTGTCTAGGCCATTACCAGTGTAGACAGAAGGATCATTTGGTTGTGGTGTATCAGGACTTCCATACAGTTTTTGTGTACATCATTTCTGGTTGCTGGTGAGATAATGGTTTTATTTTTCTGTATTATGTTCTGGGGTAGTGCACTGATCATGCATGACCATTTGCAGTCATAGTCCAGGTGAAGGTATTCCAGAAAGATTTATATGAAATATGGATATAAGGAATTCAAGTATTCACAGATTCTCCCAACAAATCCAAGCAGTATGAAGGGAACTGAGCATAGAAAAGTTGTTTTCGATGTTGTGCAGGGGAATGAATGTTAATCTGATAAAAATGTACAATGCAGAGCTACCAGAGTGGTGAAGAGAGACAGACAGACAGAAAGAGAGAGAAAGACAGCCAGCAAAAGGGAGAAAAATGAATTTATGGGTGGCAAACAATGTTTGCAAATTGGGTGACAGTGCCAGTTAGAGTATTGTCTCATTTACTTTCCAAATAAGGAAAACTAGTATAGATAGGTATGCCCTGGGAAGGAGATGAGAGAATATGTTTGCCAGGCTTTGCTGACTGCAATGCTTTGACTACAGCAATGTTTCTGAATTTTATTTATTTTAATAAAATGATCAGCAGCCTTTCCTGTTTAAAGCTATGGAAAATATCATGAATCTTGAATGCATTTCAAGTTCTTCTAACTTTTTTATTTTTTTTTTAAACAAACTGTCATTTTGTTTTGGTCACTATAGTGGTTGCACTTGTAATGTTATTTAATGTGCTGATGGACTGTAGAAAATTAACTCTGATCTGTAGCAATTTTTGTTTAGCAGAGTCCTTCTCAGTTGGACAACAATGGAATACCAAAATCAAAAGTGACAACTGTGCCCTTTAGTATTATACTGTCTGACCCGTGTGTTGTTTGCTGTCTGGCTGGCGACTGCCTTGCAACAAGTTACATGCAGGGGCAGCAGAGAGGTGAACTTCAAAAACAGTAGTCTAAAGTAAAAATGATACTACTACAATCACCACTGATAATTATAATAGCAACTCTAATTGCTGGTAATTGTAATACTTCTGGAAATCAGGAAATCATAAGTAGCAATTCTATTTCTGAGCTATTCTTACCTTATCTCTCATGATATAAGTATATTTAAAAAAAAAAATATATATATATATATATATATATATATATATATATATATATATATATATATAGTGGATATAAAAGTTTACACACGCCTGTTAAAATGCCATTTTTTTGTGATATAAAAAAATGAGACCACAATAAATCATGTCAAAACTTTCCCACCCTTAATGTGACCTATAACCTATCCAATTCAATTGAAAAACAAACAGATCTGTTAGAGGAAAAATATAAAAAAAAAAAAAAACCTACAATAAGCTGGTTGCATAAGTGTGTACACCCTTAAACTAATACTTTGTTGAAATACCTTTTAATTACAGCATTCAGTCATCTTGGGTAGGAGTCTATCAGCATGGCACATCTTGACTTGGCAATATTTCGGGTGACCTGAAGAGGGCTGTGCACAAGAGATGCCCTCACAATCTGACAGATTTGAAGCACTTTTGCAAGGAAGAGTGGGCAAATATTGTCAAGTCAGGATGTGTCATGCAGATAGACTCCTGCCCTTGAAGTCTGAATACTGTAATTAAATCAAAAGATGCTTCAACAAAGTATTAGTTTAAGGGTGTACACACTTATGCAACCAGCTTATTGTATATATTTTTATATTTTTCCCCGAACAGATTTGTTTGTTTTTCAATTGAATTGTCCAAGTTATAGGTCACATTAAAGGTGGGAAAAGTTTTGAAATGATTTATTGTGGTCTCTTTTTTTTATATCACAAAAACCTGGCATTTTAACAGGGGTGTGTACACTTTTTATATCGGATCTACTTCACAATGCCGAAATTTCAGAATACCGACAACCATATGGCTGACACCATATGATCGACATCCTAAATCTTCACATTGTAAGTAGACCATGCAAAAGGAAAATAACATTTTCTTTCAACTGCTAGCAGGGAGGGCTCCACCCCCCCTGCACCCCCCGTAACTTTAATATACCAACTCCGAGATCGCACTACAGTGCAGGAATGGAAATCTTTCCATTCCACACTGTAGTGAGATGCCGGTTCCGCATTGTCGGCATGCCGAATGTCGATCATATGGTGTCGGCCATATGGTTGTCTGCATTCTGGAGTGTCGGCAATGTCAGGTAGACCCTTTATATCCACTGTAAGTTTTAAGAATATTCACATGCTTTTATGTTTAAATTCTATATGACTGTATCTGCTATTGGAGTGAACAAAAAGGCAAAAAAATTCTATTATGGACATATGATAACAAGCTACAGTGTGAGGCTTCCTACTTTAATAATGAGACCTGTAGATGCGAGCCATGAAAATATAAAAAATAAGACGTGAAACTAAAGGAGAATACTGAATGCTGATAATCATTATTCTGCATTAAAGTTATTTTTGCATGGGGAACATGCCCACTGTAATTCCCTGTATGTGGAGGGTTCCCTCACACCCATGCTATTTAAGTATACTAACTCTGAGAATACCATACTGCAAACAAAAGGGAATACTCTGAGATTTCGCCGTCTTAGACCTAACATAACCAAGTTCTTAATTCTGCACATTCATTCTTGCTACCTTGGAACTTGCATTTATGATTCTTGAAATGTAAACCAATTGTCTGAATATGCAATAGGGAGATCAGATAAACTACAGCCAGGAGACAGATAACATTACATTGTCCACTGAGCTGAGTCAGAAACCACACCAGATTGACTTTGCAAACTTTTATTAAATAACAGCCATTGACAACCAATAATGGTGCCACAATCATTTGGATTCAATATATATAACCAGTAACCATTAAACCATTACCACAAGTTGGTTAGCATAACTCTTCCTGTTCTGGCTGCTACTACAGAAAAATTGAGTGTGTATTCCAAGCTACCTTGGTCCTAGTGGCAAACCCATCTAACTCATCCTTACAAGCCACATACCCCTTGATGCGATCACTGGTCAAATCTGGGTTAAACATGAGGACAGCAAAGGCTGCTGAACAGGAACAGGGGGGAACACAATGGGGGTGAAGCCATAAGGCCACCACCTGACCTTGCAATTGTGGGTTGGGAGTGAAGGCTGGCTTGCCTGTCGATGGATCTGTCAAGCAGAAGGAGAAGCACTCCCTTAAATAGGGAGTATGCCTTGCCACGCCAATTAATGATGACTCGTGGGCTTGCAGACAATGAGCCACTATAGGTAAGTTGTTGATGAAAAGAAAGATGAAGTAATGTTTAGGCATAAATGAAATTGACAGTAAGCAAATTATAGCTTGGGGACAAAAACTTGAATAATAATAATAATAATAATAATAATAGCAGTGATAATAATAATAATAATAATACCATCCTCTCAATAGGTATGTGCCTGAATTATAGAGAACATAGTGATGCTTTTGCATACGGATGGCACTGCACCTGACTCTGGGATTTATTGCCCCATTTACCTCACTAATATTATTAGCAAATTAAAGAACTGCATCATAGGCAATTTTATTTACAACAAAACTGGTCACTTACAAATTCACAATTCCAGTCAGTTCAGTTTTGTGAAATATAGGTTTTGTCTAATTAATTTATTTTGAGTTTTTTTGAGGGTTTGATTATGTAATTGATTAGTCCATTCCACTTATCTTGGCCTTGCTAATACATTCAGTATAATTTCCCATGATGTCATTACTGGTAAAAATACAAGCTTAGAACATTAAACTTCTCATACACTAGAGTAGTCAGCACTGGGTCCCTTTATCTTCTGAATCTGCTTCTCCTATATGAAGAGAAATGTATGTTTGTGGGTGACAAACTTTGTGGATGAATGCATACAGGTTCCCATGATTCACTGTCCTACAGACTTATATTTTCCAAGAGAGCCCCGGTATGGTCAAAGCACTTGGAATCCCTACCATGGCTTCAGACTTCATATAAAGCTGCTATGTAGCTGCATTTGTAAACCAAATGTAGCCCATTAATTGTTACATAAATGGAACACCTTTTAAGATCAATACTGACATTAAAAATATACGTATATTAATCAGCACCGAACTGTTCTTTGACACTGTTCAGCATGAAACTATTCCTTGATTGTCAGGTATCAGTTATACTAGGGAAGTATTTTGACATTGCCCAGTCAGTTATCAAAATTATATCCTCTTGATCCAGAGATGTCATAGTTTCCCTGTAGTCTTCCCTTAGTAGGCTAGTCATTGAAAATATTGCACCATTTGGTTTGCATCCCTCCAAACACGTATTCCGACTTGTAATACCTCAGTGTTTTCTAGTAAAAATAATGAAAAAAAACTTGCTTAATTATTTACCCAGCTAGACTGAACACCTTGTCCCTTTTTTCATGTCTCATACAGACTCCTGTGTAGAAATCTGTGTATTTATATTCTGGGCTATACAACCCCTTGTTTTACTTTACCTTCCCCACCTCAGAAAGAGTGATATCAATGACTCTCAGTACAAATTTCTCAATTTACATTGTAACATAAAAAGGACATCTTGGTGGGAGGGACAGATTTATTAACTGAAGGATTCCCTACCTGTGGAATTAACTTCCATTGCATGTAAATAGTATAACACTATAGCCTATTTCAAGTTAATAACCATTGAGTATATCTGAACTGAAAAACTGGTGTCCAGGAAAATCAAGAGCAAGCCTTGTATAAATACACAATGAAATACAGTTATTAAATTAAGTTCTTTTATCCAGTCGTGTTATGTAGACTTCTTCAGACCCAAACCTCGATAATGAGTAAAATATCTTAGCCCAATAAAATACAAATTTCTATTCATACTTATATATACTACCTTTATTATAATTGATGTTCATGGAGGAGAGTTGCCTTCGGACATAATCAATGAGCATGGGAGGACAGGGAAAGTGAGTGGTAGGTCATAACAAAAATCCTGCTCCAGATAGAAGCACAGCTGAATCGAACCCCCAGGACACTCTCAGACTCCAGGAGCAGCACAAGCAATAATGAAGTAAGTCAGAAGTCCAGGCGGTTGGAGAGTAGCCTGGCCTTCAAACATGAGGTCTGAGAGTACCAAAAAAAAAAAAAAAAAAACAAAAAGGAGGTAAATCAATCAGCTATAGTCTCCAGGGTGCATGGCTAGGCTCTATATGGCCGTTGTTCAGACTTCCTGTCTAGTATCATTCTATGAACTTACAATAGAAAATTAAATATGGGTAAAAAAAATATAAAAGAAGACCAATGTTGCATTTGGTTGAGGAAGAGATGGGGAGGGGGCATTTATAGTGAAAAACAGTATAATTTATTAATGTTAACAATAGAAGAGAGAAAAATTATTATAGCTAGGACACCCAGAATTAGCAGACAAAATTGGTGCGTGTGGACTGCATAAATGGTGTGGATCTAGGGAAGGTGAAAATGGTGAGTAGAAAAGGAAGCCACTATAATGAACAACAGTGTCTGCAGGATTTCCTGGCTAAATGTTTTGAAGGTTTAAATGATAAGGGCGGGGTCACATAGCTGACATCTCTATGGAGACTGGCAGCAAGAGTGTCCTTGTACAGAGAGGAGAACTGTCATCTGTTGTTGTGTGAAGGCCATATTGACCTGCTTTCCTAGTGGTGAACTCCAAGAGAGAAGAAGACATGGAAAGGGAAGAGGAAAGGTAACAATACAGTATTGTAATTTGGGAATATGTAGGGACTGTTGTTGTTAGCATTCTCAGGACAATGCAGGTTGCAGTGGCACTACCTTATGACAAAGTAAAAGAGAACATTAGCACTGAGGGGGTATTGAGTCCTAGAGGCAGATGCCATGGTAAGAGGAGAAAGGGACTGTTTGTAATCAAGTTAAGGAAAACTTGGGATTTTACTTTGTCAAGACCAAGAGGAATGACTGTGGTAAAGGTGCATTATTAAAACTGAACCTGAAAAGAATACTTCTGAAATGTTGTGCTTATGAAAGGAATGGAGATGAACAAGGGGTACTTATTGTATATATTCATTGTTTGTTCAATGGGTAACTGGACTGGTCTATTACTCTTTTCAGCCACATCCTGAGCTCAGAGAGCAGACTATACATCACAGTTTTTCTGATTAAAAATATTGTTTACAGAAAAAGTACATAGCAAATTCAAAACATAATAGTAAGGTTCTATGCAAATTGTGTAAGAATAAAATATCAAGTCAGTGTGCCTGCACATAATCTAACCATCATTTAATTGACTGTCAAAAGAATGTCAGCAAAATATCTAAACTACAGCAAAACAAAAAAATATCTAAATTGCAAACTATCCACACACAAAATGACAAAATGTAAATTAAACTAGGGAAAGACTTGAGTTCTTTCCCCACTGTTGTGCAACTTCAGAGTTGGCATACAAAATTAGCAGGGGTATGGGAGGTGCAGGGAGGATTGTCCCACTGCAAAAACATTGAAAAAAATGAGAACATTTAATCTCATAAAGAAAACCCTTGAAAAATCTGAGAAAATGTAACCATATATATCAACTCCAAGGTCAGATAGCAGTTGGGAAAGGGCATAAACCTTTCTTAGTAAAAATTCTATTTTGTCACTATTTTGCGGTTAAATATTTTACTGTGTTGATATTTTGCTGTCAGTCTTTTGACTGTTGATTAAATGATGGTTAGGTTATGTTTAGGTGACCCACATATATAGCTATACTTATATATCTATATATCTAAATATATATATCTACCTGTCTGTCTATATGTACCTATATATGGTTGTCTATCACATGCTCAGTGTAAACTTTATCAGAACCAGTAACTCTTGCATAATAATACCGATGCTCACAATACTGGAAACACAAAACAGTGAAACATAGCGAATCTGAATCCCAGATGGAGCATGAAGGGAGTGGGGGCAAGTGCAAGAGTTTGGACAATTGTGTTTTTGGTGTTTTTAGCATTGATGATGCTATGCAGGCATTACCAGTTTCAGTATGGGTCACTTAGAGCATGTGACAACCATATATATTAAAACACAAACACCTGTGTCCACACTAGAGGTCAATTCCTTGTTGGTCAGATCCGACCCCAAGCTAATCAGCCTAGACATCCACACCCCACCCCCCAGCCCCCATTAGGGAAACCACCGTAAAAAATTTCTCCAAAGCCAACTTCACGCTACGTAAGACAGAAGTGGCAAACTTCACGACACCCATGCAGATGGACAATAGAGGTACGACTGCTGAATCCTACACAAATGCACTTTATAAGCACTTATACGAGTCCATTGATCATGCTATCCCTAACAAAACCAAGATGTTATCCTCCAGAAAAGGAAGCCAATCTGGTGGTCCCCTGCCATAAACAAAATCTACAACAGAAGAAAGAAACTGTTGCAAAAAAGAGTAAAATCCCATGACTGGAAGAACTCCCTGGTCAGCCTCAGTAAGAAGCTGAGATCCCTCATAAAATCCTCCAAAGCTAGTTATGAAAACAAAATCGCCACTGATTCTAAAGACAACCACAAAACATTCCATAGCTATGTCAGGAATCTCAATGGCAACACTCAAATCTGCTCTAAGTTACAGCTCAATGGCACTAAATATACAGAACCAACTGATATTGCCAACATCCTGGCAGATAGGTTCAGTGCTAACTTTACCCCCTCTCACCGCCTAAAGGGCTCATCTCTATACCGGAAGAATGCAAAGTTCCTGTAATCATGGCTGCACAGGTAAAAAACACACTCTCCAAAGCCAGAAACACAGCATCCATGGGACCTGGCAACATCTCAGGCTGCGTTCTACATGAACTACAGAATGAACTGGTACCCCGACTAAGCACCATGTTCAATCATAGCTTCACCTCTGGCTTTGTGCCCTCTGAATGGCACACAGTGATGGTTATCCCACTCACAAAGGGGGAGCCACCATGGACCCCAGGAACTACTGCCCCATTAGCCTAACGAGCCTGGTCTGCAAGGCCATGGAACGTATCAACATGTAACTTATAAACAAAGACTGGTAATTTCCAAACTCTGGACCACACCCAGTTCGGGTTTGTAAAAGGCAGATAATGTCTCCTAAACCTTATAGACTTCTTTGAAGCAGTCACCAAAGCCATAGACGAGGGTAAGGTGGTTCACACAGCCTATCTAGATCTCGCCAAGGCTTTTAACACCATCCCCTACTCTGGAATTATAGATAAACTCACTAAACTAGGTAGAAATCCCTATGTCACAAGATGGGCTGCCAACTGGCTCACTGACAGAACCCACACTGTGAAAGTAGCAGACTCCAAATCCAACTTCAGACCAGTGACAAGTGGAGCACAACGGGGTTCAGTCCTGGGTCCTCTCCTGCTTGGTATCTACTTTTCTGAAGTACAGGCTAACAAAGAAGGTCTTTGGTTAATGAAGTTCACAGATGACTGCAAACTAGGAGTCATAACTAGAACTCCTAACGATGTGAACATCCTACAAAAGGGCCTCACTGAGACAGATGCCTGGTGTCAAAGCCATGGCCTCAAGCTCAATGCCAAAAAGTGCATTGTCATCCTCTGTGGTAAAAACTCTGTACCCATGAGCTACCACATAGTTGGTAGTCTACTTAACACCGAAAGTGTGATAAGAGACCTTGGGACACAGGAGGATAGTAGTCTCTCCTTTGATAATCACATCGCCACAGTAGTCCGGAAATCCTTCTATGTGGCACACCTCATCACGAAAGGTTTTTCATACAGGAAAAAAGAGGTCATTCTTCCCCTCTACTCATCACTCATTAGACCCATTATAGAGTACAGCATCCCTTTTGGTATGTACCTCACAAGACAACTACAACAACCGGAAAGGCCACAGAAATACCTCACAAAGAGGATTACGGGCCTCAACAGATGCCCTACACAGACCATCTCAAAAAACTCCAGCTTTACTCCATTGCGTATCGTCTACTCAGAGGCGATCTTTGCCTAACATACAAAGCTATGTCAAACCCAGAGCTGTTGGACATGCTCCACTTAAAGAAATCCCAATCCCTCCGAGCTACATGTTCTAGGGACCTAAACCTTGTCACCACAATAAACAGAACATGCTGGAGGGATAGATTCCTGTCCCAGAGACTTCCCATACTCTGGAACAAACTACCTATCTATATCAAACAAAGCTCCTCATTAGCACTCTTCAAGAAAAATCTTGATGATTGGATGGGAAATAGGAAATTCACCCTGGGGATCACATCTGTGGGTCTGCTCAACAGGGGCACAGGAAAATAATTTTCTTGTGTGGTGAAAGCCAGGGTAACCTTTTGGCTAGCTAGGCTTGTATAGGCCCTAGGGCCCATAGCCTAGTACCTACCTATTAACCTATGAACCTATTTACATGTGAAACATATTCATATAATATGCCACATTAAGAGGTTAAGTAAAGTTTCTTAAATATCTTAAATCATTCATGATATAGGATGGTAATTTATCTTAATATTGTCATGGTAACAGATGCATGTCGATTTAGTAAAGAGATTTGCTTTAAGTGCATCTTTGAAGATTTTAATGGTTTATTGATTTTTGATGGCAGGTGGTTCCAGGTTGAAGGTTCCTGTCTAGAGAAGGTTCTCAAAACTACAACAGTTTTAAATGGAGGTTGCACTAGACAGAAACTGTTGTTCTGTGTACTTCTGGGTGCATAAGGATTGTCTTGTAAAAGTAGTTTCACTCTTAAAGGGGGGCAGTGAACCTGTTTTAGAACCTTGTAAATTAGAGTACTTAGAAGTATTTTGTTAGACTTTGTAGAGAAGTGAGTAAAATGCAGAGCAGGGATGCTACAGAAATCATCAGTACTTTATCCTCTTATCCCACTTCACAGGGCGGACCATCAAGTTACCCCAGAAACTACAGACTAGTAGTCTGAATAGTTTAATATGCAAACCCATAGAATGAATTATCATGGAAATGATGAAAAATGACAAAGGCAACTTTCAGACACTGGACTCAACCCAGTTAGTTATTGTAAAGGAAAGGTCTTGGCTACTAAACCTGCTGAACTTCTTTGAGAAGGTCACCAAGACAACAGATGACAGGAATATGGTGCACACTGCCAACCTTAACCTGGCTAACAAACCTACAATACACCACTTTGGTATATTTGACAAAGTCACCGAACTGGGCATAACTTGCTAGACTGCCAGCTGGCTCACAGACAGGACCCAGGAAGTCAGGAGTGGTGAGACCATCTCCACTAAGAGACCGGTCACTAGTGGGGTACCTCAGGGATCCTTTCATGAGCTGTTCTGTTTGACTTCTTCTTCTTGGAGGTAAAAGTTAATGTCGAGGTCGTTTGGCTGACTATTATAGACTCACCACATGGCACAGACATTTTACAATTGGGTCTAATGCAGACTAAGGACTGTTGCCAAAGTCACAGTTTAAAACTCAGTGTCAAGAAATGCATTATAGTGCCTTTTGGGAAAACTGAGAGACAATGTATGTCTGGCATACGAGGCATCCTCACATCCTGCTCTGATGGAACTTTTACACATCCACAAAAATAACAGCATCAGAACCCCTAGAACCAAGGATTTAAATTTTGCTTGTGACACAAATAGACATAACATACCCTCCCACATATCCTTTAGAAACTTCCAATCTAACATGCCTCCTCCTAATAAACACCCATGATACATAGGGACAGAGTTGGCATGCATTGCACAGTTAGGCTTATAAAGGCTCCGGTGGTAGTTAGCCTAGTACATACCTATGAAACTATGAACATCTAAAGTGACTCAAATGTAAGGCAGAATTAAAAGAAAGGGGATATGAACATCACAGAATGAATCAAAATTGTGGCTTATGGAGAGGTTAAAGACTATGGACTTAGCCAAGAGGACAATAGGAATGAGCAAAAGGATGGGGGGGGGGGTTGATGGTCTGGAAGTGACTGGGATGCCAATTCTGGCCTGGATGTTCAACACCAGTAGGAATAAAGTAGAATAGAGAGCATAACATGTTAAGCACATGCAAAGCTCGAGGAATGATGTACTAAGATATTTTGCTAACTTCCATCAGACTGTACACATAGATATTAAGGAAGGTTATACAAAGGTAGGTTTAAGTAATTATGACAGAGAACTAAACTAAATGGAGTGAAGAAAGAAGAAAGAAAGAAGAAGGTTTAAAATCAAGTACTTCCACATCTGATGTTCATAATGTGTACATTAACGCAGAGATATAAGGTATATAGTCTGATGACTTTCCTGCATGTTTCTACAAACCAGAGGGGATACATCTATATGAAAAAAGTTTTTAATAGTGTCATGGGTAGCTATCCACTACGTCCCTCACGGGCAGATGCTCTTCTGATGATATTTTCAAAGTGGTAAGAAGGCTGAACAAATATGTTGAACAACTGTGTCATCTTTGTAAATGCTGATGCTAAAATTTTTGCAAGAGTATTGGCCATGAGACTAGAAAGACCTATCTTTGAACTCAGACATCTTGGATAATTAATACTCTGTCTCTAATCTTCCTTTTTATGCAAGGATATTCAGAAAGTGTATTTTGCACGAAATTGTTCATATCATACATCTTATGACCTCATTGGCCCATATTTGTACAGTTTTAGATTTGGGCAGAATACTCAGGCTATGTTAATTTTAATTTGGCTTGTTCATTACCTTACCCTTAGCCAGATCTTAGATTATTTATATGTAATATGAATTTGAAGTAGATTTTTCTCCATTTGTGACAACGGTAATATTTTAAATCTGATGCCTGATTATAAGAAACTGAGTACTTTTGTTCAGTCATCGCCAGTGTTACATTCAACTGGGAAGCTGATGAAAAAGAGTTACAGGGTATGTTTAAGGCACAATAAATAAACAGATTTTTAATGTGACACAGAATGGGATAGTCTGCAGAATCTTTGAAACAGAACATCAATATAGTTATAAGACCAGAAAAGACGATAGCACTGTGGCTGTCCACACTGTTTCATAGCATGACACCGTGTAATTGTTATTGTCAGACCAATCTGCACATAAGACAATTACTGCATCTGATACAGGAACATTTCCTACATTAATTTACTCATTTATGAAATAGATAAAAATGGTGACCTCTGTAATGACCTTTGAGACTAGCTTTCTTGTTAAAATCACTCACAAAAAAAATGTTCTCCTACTAGAAAACATACTCCTGAATACAGCCTGCATGTGTAATCCCATGGTAAAGACTTCCTTACCACACAACTTCTGCACATTTATTACCTCTGCTTAACTCAAGTCACAGTGCCAGACACTGAAAACAGCTCTTGCCAAACCCTTTCCAAACAGCCTCAGCTAGAGTTGAGAGTCTACATCCACGCTATCTCCATCGTCCCTACACTTGGGCAAATACTTGAAAAAGTAAACTACAACAAACTGTCCACTTACGTCTAAGAGCACAATCTCTTCAGTCTTAAACAGCATGTATTCTGGGCTGCCCAGTGCACAATGACAACACTTTAGTCACTAACAGATTAGATCATTCTCAGTATGGATGGAGGAACTCTTTCAGGAACACGATTCATTGATCTTACCAAAGCTGTTGATCTTATTCACCACTTTCTGCTCCTCCTTCGCTCCTTCCAAGAAATCAGCATTAGCTCCAACACTGTCTACTGGTTCCAAGATTCTATAAAAAAATAAATATTTCAGTGTAAAAATCAGCTCATTCCTATCACCTCTAGCATCCCCTACAAAAAGAATGCCCCAGTGTTTCTTTTAAACTTTATTAATATATTACAAAAGCAGAAAAGAATTCATAAAAAACTCACCCCGGGATTCATGAAGCTTGCGCCAGGCGCAGGTGTAGCTTAGGTGGGATAATGCCAAATATGGCCGCCGAGTGATTCAGGTAAGATCCAGTTCCACGTGCACTACCGGCATATGCCAGATCTGCGCAGCCCTTGGCTTAGGTATGCCAATCACCCCATGCTCAGTGCCGCACCATGCAAATGAAGGTACATAGTGATTCATGAAGTGGTGCAGGTGTAGCGTAAGCCCACAGAAATGTAAACCAAAAAACGCAGTTTACATTTTTCCAAACAGAACATTGGAGCTATGAAAGCAGACCAGACTCATGTATTACAAAGTTAACATATGCCAATGGCTAAATATACAGCCAATGGCATAAGAAAAGATGTACAACACCTAAAAAACAACATTTAATGTCATATCCACAGTAACGCAAAGTACAACCGCAGGGTATGTGTGCACAAACGGGAACACAAAGAAAATATATACAAATGTCATAAAATCGCAATGTAATAGAAATCATGATTTCACCATAATACTCAATGGTATGCATGGTACACCACAACCAAGCTGCAAGGGTTGCTAAGGGTCTGTGACAGTGTCCGGCGCGGTAACTAGGAATTAGTAGTCAATGCCATGCAAATGAGGCAGGTAATAGTGAATCACAAACGTCCCACCGGACTAAGGATGTACCATACAGCGCAGCGCTATAACACCGAGGAATGGTTTAGAGGTATATATGACATCAGCAGTGGGGTGTGCCACCGTAGATGTAAGCACATTGGAGCAATGCAAATCCAGCCTGGCCATTGCTAAGCAAAGCCGCAGGACAGGGGTGGGGAGGTAGGTATAGCATTGTTTAGCTGAGAGCACATATGGTGCCCGAAAGCGCATGTGTACGGGGATGAAAACGTGCCCGAAACCCGGTAAGTGGATGCACGCGCCGTGCAGCATAGCTCAAACAGGAAGGTCAGGGGAAGAAAATAAGGAAATGCTGCATTAGAGTAATTGGAGTACAACTGAGCAATTAACACTTATTAACTCACATCGGGCAATCGACAGCAGCTGACAAGTCTGCTCGCAGAAACCTGCAAAACAGGATAGGGGAGGTGTCGGATTACAAAGAAAGGAGAACTGTCATAGCAGAGCAAAGCAAACCTGCAGTAGACTGGCCATAGAACACATTACACAAGATAAGCCAGGTTTAGGAAAGTACAAATGAAAGCAGGCTGCTGGATGCATGCCAGAAAATGGGAGGTGAAATGTTAAGAAATGTAAAGGGAAGGGCAAGAGGTAATCCATGGTAGCCAAATGTAATTCAACACCAAAGGCACCACAATAGTAGTTCCTGTCATAAAACACATAAGATACCCTGTAGCTACGATCGTACATACACACCCTATGACATCATCAGTGTTCACAGCACAATAGTATAAAGTGTGAAAGCACCTCACACACACCTGTGTATTCCCAAACACTGCACCATAGGTGTAAACATACGGGGAACTTTTAAAGTGTACATGTTGGGAGCTGCCATAGCTGTGATTCATCACCATGTGTTAGTGACTGAAGGTGTTGTGGAGGATGATGCTGACAACCACCGCAGGCCCCGGAGGAGGAGAAGAGTGTTCAGACCAAGGGTAACCTACCAGGGGCTACATGATCTGGAGATAGTAGAGCATTACAGGGTGGACAGGGACATCTTACAGCAAATAGTTGAGCTGTGCCGGCCATGCCTGAGATCCAGAAACAACAGAGGGGAACCCATCCCAGTGGACATGAAGGTATGTGTAAGCTTGCGAATACTAGCCACAGGTACCTTTCAAAGGCCAACTGGAGATATAATGGGGATTTCACAGGCATCAGCATCCAGGGTACTACACCAGTTCCTGGATGACATGTTACCACATGCCAATGAGCATATATACTTCCCCCAAACTCAGGAGGAGTTGGCCAGCAATATGTGTCTCTTCCACCATATGACACACTACCAGGAGGTACTGGGTGCGATAGACTGCACGCACATACATATCAAGTCACCACCCGGTGAGCATGGTAGGCGCTACATAAACCGCAAGGGATACCACTCTGTCAACTGCCAGGTCATGTGCAATGCCCAGAGCATTATCATGGATGTGTGTGCTGGCAGCCCTGGAAGCTACCATGACTCCCAAATCTGGCATGCCTCACAGCTGTATCAGGTATTTGTCAGGGGGGACATCCCACATGGCCACCTTGTGGGGGATGCTGGCTATGCACTGTAGGCATCGATGATGACTTCCATCAGAAATGCACACACACCATTGCAAGAACGCCTAATGAGGCACATGTACAAACCAGAATCATCATAGAGTGTGTTTTCAGGATGCTGAAATCACGGTTCCATTGCTTGGACATATCTGGTGGAGCCTTGCAGTACTCTCCAGGCACGTGTGCCCACATCTTCATAGTATGTGACATGCTACATAATATGATCCTGCGGAAACAGCTGCAGCAGGGACATAATGGTGAAGGCCCTCACAGCCCACTGCAATTGCCAAGTCCATCACAGACACAGAGGGATTCAGACCACAGACACCCTGTGCCAGCCCCAGTAGGCAGACGGAGGCATGCCCAATATGCCTACGCCTTGGCAAAGAGGGAATGTATAGCACATACTCTGACAGTGTATGCCCCTAGGGACTGACACACCTTTCCACCTGCACACACAGTAAAACACGCACCTATCAGCATATGTTGGTACTGTATGTAAAGGTTCCTAGGCACATCGGTAGGTACACGCCCGATTGTCAGAGGCCATTCATCAATCGAGGCAAACAGTGTCTGCTGTCACCACCACATCGAGTAACCAACTGACCCTCAGTGGAGCAGAGCCAGTTTCGGGATCCATGTGTGTAATCACTGTTCAACACACACTCTGAATGGATTCCCTGGTGTGTTAATGAAGGGCTCCATACAATGTAATCATGGATGTAGTGGCAAAGCATGGGGTGTACCCATGACAGGTATCTATCACCCCAGCATGCTCCACCTATGGTTGTGTGAAGGTGTAGCACATTATAGTGTGTGGCTCACTGTGACATACATTCCCAATGCTGGAGCACATCCATTAAACATCACATGGACATACCATTAATAGGTCTCATCCATATGTAAACTAACTGAGTTACACATTTGATTGCAGTATGGAGTAACAGCCGTAGTACAGTCCACATACAAAACACCATAACACGTGTACAAATCCCAGATGCCCAAGTGGTAAATGCACTGACTGTTGTGCATGTTCCCAGTACCACGTCCTGCAAGGGACGTTACGTAATCCTGAAGGCACGAATAATGGATGGTGGATGCAGGTCATCAGATCAGGTTTAGCACATGTTAGCGGGAATATGCGTTGCCCAGTGCTAGTAAGCATCGTTTAAACATGACTATACGGATATGTGCAAAACAGGGCAAAACTTCTCTGAATATCGCGCAGATCATGGTCAATGATGTCCAGAACAGGTGAAACTAGCATTATTCACCCCTGTACTAATAGTGCCTGCTCTGAAGGGTAAAACGACCACTGCCAGGAGTAGAACACGCAATCATGTACACAATCACCTAACACTAAGCTACCCAAGATGTACCAGCGGCAGGTGTGTAATGTGACAGGTTCAAACACAAACGTGCGGAGTCCAGGAAACAGTATACACCGACATGTACACAATGAAAGGTGTATTCTCCCTCTCACTCTCTCTCTCATAAATATATATATATATATATATATATATATATATATATATATATAAAAGACATAGAAAGGGAGATAGAGAGATATATGTTGATATATACGGATTCACCTATATCTGCAAATATATAGATAGGTCAATGACATGTACACAATCATGGAGGTAGAAATAAATAGGATACTGCCAACTATGGAATGTGTCACATACTGACACGCGTAATCACAAGGCTTAAAGACTGAAAGAACACAGTACTGGAACACTGGAACTACATGTAATATTATCACGATATTAAGGGACATTTAGTTATCGCTGCCGGTGTTGCGGTCCACGTAGGTACTGTGTTCAGCTGTGTTTGTGATTGCTGTAGTCTGTGTATGTGTGTGTTGATGGTGCTGTGTGCGTTTCCACGGGACTGTAATGTGTGTGTGTGTGTGTTTGCATCGTGTGTCTGTTAGTGCTAACTCGGAGGTAGAGCAGTACGGTAGGTGTGGTCATAGCTGGCCGTAGGCATACGGTACCACTTGTCCCACTTTAAGAGGGACACCCCTCCCTGGGCAGTTGTGTCCTGACAAAAAATATTAAAAAGGGCAAATGTCTGAGATTGTAGGACATAATTATGTCCCATATGTTATGTAATAGTTGCATTAAATAGTTATGCCTGTATCTACAAAACATAAAAGTTACATGAAACATGATAAGTAGCTAAAGTGCTACAAGAATAAGTATGTATTCAGGATAATAGTATGTTCTATCCTGTGTACTGACCGTGGGTATGTGTTGGCCTGTAAACACCGATGTGTGTCCTGCAAATGTCCCACCATGGCCATTTGAAAAGGTGGCAACCTATGCCAAAGAGGCTCAGTCACCAAAAGAACTGCAATGAGTGCAAATATCTGTGACAGAAATACACAAGACAGTTGTCATTTAGTAACATTCTTTTACATATCGCTGTATTTCCGGAGGTATGGAAGTATCAACCTCACCTGCATACTATATAGAAACCAATTAACAATGGCTCAATGTATAAGCCCGTAACAACCATAGCTCAGTCTACTAAGTGATAGGTCTTCAATTAGGGAAGGAGCCCACACACATATATGGAATATGTAGAAATGCAGTCCCCACAAACCTGTATATGCTATGTACACCCACCAACATCTCCCCCACACCCAAAACAATTGCAATACAGACTAATAACATCACAAACATCCACTCACTCAATTACATCTGCAGAAGTGTTAGCATACATTGTGAGAGACACATTTGTAAAGGCACCATGTGAAATCATAGCTGTTGTATAATGGAATAGATGGCGATGTTACAGGATTTGTTTGCAATAGTCCCTTATCAGACGGTTGAGATGACAGGTACACTCACATGTAGAACCACGTACTCTAGCCATCACACACAATCCATGGGGGACATAAATTCAAAATATCCGTGTCTCTACAAATAGCAGTTGCAATTCCTCACAACAAAACACATACAGGCCATCTCCCCGAAGGTAGAGCAAAAGGGCAACGTCCAAGTGGAGAATTAAATTATACCCCACTGTTGTCACGTAATTGGCTAATGGAGTAGCTGCGCAGCTGATGTGCCTGTAATAATTTAGTCAGGAACACCACTTGGCAGCAGGAAACCACATGTTACAGGTATCGACGTATATAAGGATGACTTGCCATACATTCAAACCGTATGCTCATACCATAGAACTGTTTAAACAGTAAAGGTGTAAGAGAGATATTTACGAAGATTCGGAATGCTAACAAGGTATGTAGAACACTCAGTATGTTATTGTACGTAGAGCCTGTTTTGTATTAATTAAAGGTGTACGCGATGCATAAAGTGGGAAAAGGTATTCTGTAGTGATGTCTTGTTGAGCATAGCAATGCTTGTAGAAATTGTGTGTCCTGCTGTGGGCCACAAGGTAAACATCACATACACCACAAGGGATGTTACATGAGGGCTTTAAACAGAACAATTCCACACCACCCGCCGTCAGTGGTAGGGTATGTCCAACAAGTACATGCCATAGCAGGGGATAGTATATGTTGATATACTGTCACAGGAGGCATGTGTATGGGCATATAACGACAATAACATGCCCAAGGTGGTCCTGCTGTGCAAGTATGCTTTACATTATGGGATAATGTGTAAAATATGTGTAATGTACAGTATTGTAGGTGGATATGTCAGATATTCTACACAGCACAACTTTTATATCATGCAAACAAAGGGTATCGTCTATTGCCATGCACGATACACAATAACAGGATACATATGGCTTGTAGTCACGGGACACTGTAGCAGCATGATAGCTAATCGAAATGGAAGAGCTACTCAATTAACCAGGCACAAAGGACATGTAATAGCTTCACAGGTACATAGTGAGGTACTATGTTGTCTGGCAAGTCTATGTGTAAGCCCAACTACAGTGTTTACACCGGCGGCACCTCTCTAGGGTAGTGTCCTGTCTGTGAACAGCAGAGCCATGTGTTACCTGCACCTCTGTACAGTACAGCCACTGCAGTGATCCCTGGTGTATCAGTGTGACCGCCTACAGAGTCACCTATGACCGGTGTGTTGGGTATGTTATAACACCCTACTGGCTGTAGTTGATGGGCACACATGAGTCTGTGGGCTATAAGTAATTGTTGTTGTGTTTGGTAATGGGGGCTGCCTCTGGTGCCTACACAGAGTATGGAGAGGTTCTGCAAATGTCGTACTCATACTATGTGTGGCCTGTGGTGGTGGAGATCTAGTGAGACTATGTGATGAGTGGGGTGTGTTGCAAATGTTAAACATCCCCACATGAATGTCAGGTCCAGTCTGGGTTGGTGAGAGCATTACCCCCAGAATGGCTACATATGTGCATCTCCCACAGGCTGTAGCATCGTATACTGGGAGGTGAGCATTGACTGTGTACATGAGACAATTGCTCTATTGCCACATGTTTGCCATATTCATCATATAGACAGGGAATAGCACTGGTACGTGACACTTGGACATGCCTGTATATTCAACCATGTCTCACAAGATATGTGAGCTACATGTGTACAACAGCTGTTGTACTGTAAGCAAGCTGGAAATGTAAGGACAGACAGTGTACTTGTAAGACATGAGTTGGAATGGGTGCTATAGTAATTAGTAGCTCATGAAGTGCTCACATGTTCTGAACAAGTGCTGAGCATGAATATGCTATACAGATAGGGTGTTGGATAATATCAACCAACTGCAACCCACAAGTGGAGACGACAGTCATAATTGGAGGCACTGCACTATTACCCTGCTGAGTATGGTCTGCAAGTTTATGAACCTTTATCAACGTAGATGTTAGCAGTACAGAAGTAGATGACAATATGGATGATTTTACACTGCATAGCATACCTGTGACAGGTCATAGGACATCATCACCCATACCGTGTATACTAGATGTACCTTTGTATGTCACAGGAGTGTTCTACCAGTGGCCTGTTGACAGAAGCAACACTACAAAAGGTGTCTGAGTGACATGTGCATATCACACCAGTGGCAGCTACCGTAAAACAGGGTTAATGTTGTGTACTCCCCCCTCATTGTAGCCCATACCACACAGACAAATGGGAGGCATCTGTGTATGTAAGGATGTAAATGTCCATGACCTAGGAGCAATAGCTGTCTCAGTGTTGTGGACAACATACAGAATGGGCTTTGTGGGTGAGGTGTGTGACATATGTGCACAATCTGACAGCTGATAATAGCATTGTCACTGCTAGGTGAATAACCCTGTACCCATTAACTACCACCTAGGCAGCGGTCAACATTATGGACACTATGTAAGGGATGGTGCTGTGCAGTTCACCTCCCTGAGTTGGTGACGTATCCAGGCCTATTAGGTAATCATACGAGGCACCCATGTCATGACCGGGTGCCATCCATGAGCATGGAGATCATTGGACAGGCATACTCGCACTTGGGTGACCAATATCGGATCAAATATCACCTTTAAGGGGTATTGGCTATGGGTGGATGGGCGATACCAGCCTTCACAATCCTCACCTCCACTATGCAGCATGCTGGCTACCTTGCATAAAGACATGTGCTACACTGTGATGTTGGACATGCTACACATACATATCCTGATCTGAAAGACATACGTCATGGACAGCCACCGTCCTACTACAAGGATCGCCACATGCTGGACAGATACCTGTATCATACATGTTACATACTGCTGCCATACCATTCAACCCTGTCCATCAAAGCTGCACATGTCATCTCTGTCATACATGGTGCGATGACCACATGGTAGATGTATTATTAACTGTCTGGATCAGTAATGTGGCACTGATGCACCTCGCGGTGGCAAAATGGCTGTTGGATACAGCTAGAAAACCTTGCCTGTACATGCCATAGTTGATACCCATCCCTGCAAATGTCATCCGGCTAGCCATTGTCCCATGTCTATCACATGTGCAACACAGGCGATATGTGGCAGGATGTTGAACTGCTGTACAGTGCCGTGTAGATGTATATGGCAAAACACATTATGTAAAGGTTTCCATGTGTATGTGTGCATTGTCACTGCTCATGTCCATTAAGGCAGTGTATGTGTTGATATGTGACATATACACATCATCAAGGTCAACAGCATTACTGTGGACACATCCAGACATGTGCTGATAGGTAAGAACACCAGTACAGGCAAACAGACATGCCCACATCAAGACAGCATTCATATGGAGTATGAACAATGTAATGAGGTGACACACATATATGGTGATGATATCCAATGCATAACAGGTGTTACATGTGTGTGACACAAACATGGCAATTGTGTCAGTGTCATGACGATTTGCAAAGATAACTGTTCAGATGTACTAGATTTAATACAAATGTATGTGCAGCTGTATCTCTGTACATCTCTGTGATACTGTGACCTGTCTCCATCATTATGTCTTCCAGATAATGCCTCATTCACCCTGCCAGCATATAGCCACCTGGAGGATGATGCCCTCTTCCTGTACCTCCATGACAACTAAGAGGTGTTGTTCAGCCATGTGCCACAGCTTGCCCAGCAGTGTGACGACCTGTCGCAGGACCTTTGCAGGAGGGTTAATGATGTGGGTGGCCATAACCGCACCTACCAGCAGGTGCGCAGACACTGCACGGACCTGATATGACATGCAAAACAGCATGCCAATGCAATCGCCAGGGAACAAGATAGAACAGGTGGTGGCCCACCAACCCAGCCCCCACTCACACCCACCGAGGAGCTACTGGCCAGCCTGGGGACACCCTCAGAACAGCATCCACAAACACTAGCTGCCATCGTGGAGGTGTGTGTCTCCCAACCAATGAGCCTGGAGTTGCCTGGTAAGTCACTACTGCACATATGACTATTATATCCCATTTAGTTGCATGTGTCACTGTACAATATGTAATGTAACATCATATGCAAGGTATGTTTACACACATGCCGCATACTACAGTATGCTACCCTGTGTATGTACACATGTGCATACTATATGCTATTGTACAGGCGAATGTGTTAACATGCACAGTGCACCCTGTGACTGTCATACAGTCATAGATAATGTTCAAACTGCTGTGTCACCCTTATACAGGTACCTCTGGCGTGCTGCACAGACATCAGTCCATTGCAGGTGAGACAGTTATCAGTATCAGGCATGTTAATACATATATCTATATCCCATGTGGCCAGTTAACACATGTACACATAATGTATGGTCCAGTCACGATATACAGGTCGCATCTGTCATCATTCACACTGGCTACCCATGTGCAATATATACAAACTAAATGAAACACCAACATGAGACCACAGTATCTGTCATTGCTAGATGTGTGGACAACTGTGCATACAACGGTGGAGGTGTTCAATGTAGGCATATGTACTATACATTGGAACAACACATATGTGGTATGCAAACAGTACCACACATTGAGCTGGGATATGGGCAGCCCACAGGAGTCACCATTGTGTAATATGCCCCTGCAATGGGTGCACACATTGTGATGTGCCATCTGACATGTCTCAGACATGGAGTGTTCCAGCTTTGTTGTTTCTCTATCCCATAGTACATACCCCACATACCAAACATACAACCCTTTGTCTACATAGCCCTGTGGACAGTGACATATCTGACATCTATGGGTGTATGTCATATGGGACAACACAGACATGTGAGATAGATGGCCATCACAAACATTTGGCCAACACATGTTCACACATGGCCATGGAGGATGGCCAGAGACATGTAGCCACACAGTAGTTGTGATGTGTATACACCCTGTTGCACATTGTCCACACATGGTCCAACTATAGCCCTAGTTCACTGATTATATAGTTGATGTGGAACACTGGACATCCTAAACGCCTGTGCACAGCTAGTGGAGGTGTCACTTAATTCGACCATATAAGATGTGTTGAACATCACGACTGTGTCATAGCATGACAGTAGTCACCTGTACAGCTTCCGCAGACATTAACACCACATCAGGCCACAGATACCTTACATTTCCCTTGCTGCTGTAGGACATCACTGTAAGCCATGCACCTCGTGTGTGTGGTACATTAATGTCATGTGCCAGGCAGCTAAGACTTTGTAGTAGTTGTGCAGGGGTGTCATCCGTAGGTCTTCCAGTGACCTTTCACATGACACAGCATGGTTTGGTGTGTATACACCTCCGCGACATGGGTCACAATCCACAGTTATGTAACGTGTATGCATGCAGTTATGGCTATGCACTGTGTGTGTATTACACACTGTATAGCACTATAGATGCCTCATGATACCATGCAATGGCACAGTGTCTGTACTTCACACTGTATAGCAATGTAGACGACTAACACTACCTTTCAATGCTCATGCACATTTGCTAAAAGTGCATTCTATCTGTAGGGCGTACAGACAACACTGCAATGTGATACCCATTACAACACTGTACATGTGTCAGGACACCATTGTGTCAGACATGTATGCATGTCATTGCACACATCAGCAGATTACATGTCAAGGTCACTTCAGCCATGTGTACTGTTAACCTGTGCTACACTGTGATGTTGGACATGCTACACATACATATCCTGATCTGAAAGACATACGTCATGGACAGCCACCGTCCTACTACAAGGATCGCCACATGCTGGACAGATACCTGTGTCATACATGTTACATACTGCTGCCATACCATGCAACCCTGTCCATCAAAGCTGCACATGTCATCTCTGTCATACATGGTGCGATGACCACATGGTAGATGTATTATTAACTGTCTGGATCAGTAATGTGGCACTGATGCACCTCGCGGTGGCAAAATGGCTGTTGGATACAGCTAGAAAACCTTGCCTGTACATGCCATAGTTGATACCCATCCCTGCAAATGTCATCCGGCTAGCCATTGTCCCATGTCTATCACATGTGCAACACAGGCGATATGTGGCAGGATGTTGAACTGCTGTACAGTGCCGTGTAGATGTATATGGCAAAATACATTATGTAAAGGTTTCCATGTGTATGTGTGCATTGTCACTGCTCATGTCCATTAAGGCAGTGTATGTGTTGATATGTGACATATACACATCATCAAGGTCAACAGCATTACTGTGGACACATCCAGACATGTGCTGATAGGTAAGAACACCAGTACAGGCAAACAGACATGCCCACATCAAGACAGCATTCATATGGAGTATGAACAATGTAATGAGGTGACACACATATATGGTGATGATATCCAATGCATAACAGGTGTTACATGTGTGTGACACAAACATGGCAATTGTGTCAGTGTCATGATGATTTGCAAAGATAACTGTTCAGATGTACTAGATTTAATACAAATGTATGTGCAGCTGTATCTCTGTACATCTCTGTGATACTGTGACCTGTCTCCATCATTATGTCTTCCAGATAATGCCTCATTCACCCTGCCAGCATATAGCCACCTGGAGGATGATGCCCTCTTCCTGTACCTCCATGACAACTAAGAGGTGTTGTTCAGCCATGTGCCACAGCTTGCCCAGCAGTGTGACGACCTGTCGCAGGACCTTTGCAGGAGGGTTAATGATGTGGGTGGCCATAACCGCACCTACCAGCAGGTGCGCAGACACTGCACGGACCTGATATGACATGCGAAACAGCATGCCAATGCAATCGCCAGGAACAAGATAGAACAGGTGGTGGCCCACCAACCCAGCCCCCACTCACACCCACCGAGGGAGCTACTGGCCAGCCTGGGGACACCTCAGAACAGCATCCACAAACACTAGCTGCCATCGTGGAGGTGTGTGTCTCCCAACCAACCAATGAGCCTGGAGTTGCCTGGTAAGTCACTACTGCACATATGACTATTATATCCCATTTAGTTGCATGTGTCACTGTACAATATGTAATGTAACATCATATGCAAGGTATGTTTACACACATGCCGCATACTACAGTATGCTACCCTGTGTATGTACACATGTGCATACTATATGCTATTGTACAGGCGAATGTGTTAACATGCACAGTGCACCCTGTGACTGTCATACAGTCATGGATAATGTTCAAACTGCTGTGTCACCCTTATACAGGTACCTCTGGCGTGCTGCACAGACATCAGTCCATTGCAGGTGAGACAGTTATCGGTATCAGGCATGTTAATACATATATCTATATGCCATGTGGCCAGTTAACACATGTACACATAATGTATGGTCCAGTCACGATATACAGGTCGCATCTGTCATCATTCACACTGGCTACCCATGTGCAATATATACAAACTAAATGAAACACCAACACGAGACCACAGTATCTGTCATTGCTAGATGTGTGGACAGCTGTGCATACAACGGTGGAGGTGTTCAATGTAGGCATATGTACTATACATTGGAACAACACATATGTGGTATGCAAACAGTACCACACATTGAGCTGGGATATGGGCAGCCCACAGGAGTCACCATTGTGTAATATGTCCCTGCAATGGGTGCACACATTGTGATGTGCCATCTGACATGTCTCAGACATGTAGTGTTCCAGCTTTGTTGTTTCTCTATCCCATAGTACATACCCCACATACCAAACATACAACCCTTTGTCTACATAGCCCTGTGGACAGTGACATATCTGACATCTATGGGTGTATGTCATATGGGACAACACAGACATGTGAGATAGATGGCCATCACAAACATTTGGCCAACACATGTTCACACATGGCCATGGAGGATGGCCAGAGACATGTAGCCACACAGTAGTTGTGATGTGTATACACCCTGTTGCACATTGTCCACACATGGTCCAACTATAGCCCTAGTTCACTGATTATATAGTTGATGTGGAACACTGGACATCCTAAACGCCTGTGCACAGCTAGTGGAGGTGTCACTTAATTCGACCATATAAGATGTGTTGAACATCACGACTGTGTCATAGCATGACAGTAGTCACCTGTACAGCTTCCGCAGACATTAACACCACATCAGGCCACAGATACCTTACATTTCCCTTGCTGCTGTAGGACATCACTGTAAGCCATGCACCTCGTGTGTGTGGTACATTAATGTCATGTGCCAGGCAGCTAAGACTTTGTAGTAGTTGTGCAGGGGTGTCATCCGTAGGTCTTCCAGTGACCTTCACATGACACAGCATGGTTTGGTGTGTATACACCTCCGCGACATGGGTCACAATCCACAGTTATGTAGCGTGTATGCATGCAGTTATGGCTATGCACTGTGTGTGTATTACACACTGTATAGCACTATAGATGCCTCATGATACCATGCAATGGCACAGTGTCTGTACTTCACACTGTATAGCAATGTAGACGACTAACACTACCTTTCAATGCTCATGCACATTTGCTAAAAGTGCATTCTATCTGTAGGGCGTACAGACAACACTGCAATGTGATACCCATTACAACACTGTACATGTGTCAGGACACCATTGTGTCAGACATGTATGCATGTCATTGCACACATCAGCAGATTACATGTCAAGGTCACTTCAGCCATGTGTACTGTTAACCTGTGCTGGTCCACATGGTGTATCACAGGGATGCATGCTTACTACCATGATTGTGTGAACTGCATGGCTACTGATATGACACCTGTTTGCTGTTGTGTGCAACCCAGGGAGTTATGCTAACTACCACTATTAATGTCTGAGCTGCATGCCGTCTGCTGTATCACATGCATGCTGCATGCTGTCTGCTACTGATATAACACCTGCTTGCTGTTGTGTGCAACCCAGGGAGTTATGCTAACTACCACTATTAATGCCTGAGCTGCATGCCATTTGCTGTATCACATGCATGCTGCATGCCGTCTGTCAAATCACATGCATGGTGTGTCTGTGTGTCTGTGTCTATTGCAATGTAGAGTCTTTCTTTGCATTCACAGGTGATGTAGGTGTGTTACCCTCTTGCGGTCCATCTGATGTTAGTGTCCCCACAGATACTAGCAGTGATGAATATATGCATGAGGTACAGGCAGGGTTGTCAGGAGCTGAATCTGTGCCAATGGTTGCCATCCCAGCTATGTCCCCCTCTTCCCCGCACACAGTTCTCATGCCAACACATATGCCATCACCTGTGGCCATAGAGGAATGACCGTCAGCATGTGTTAGCTCAGAACAGGAATGTGTGGTGGCTACAGAAGTTGTGTCTCCACACCATGGTGTCAGTGTAATGACTGCAGATGTGCCACACAGGCATGTGGCCAGTGCTGCTCGTAGGAGGACCTCTGGCAGACATGCACCTGCAGGACAGAGCGCAGCAGCTGGTGTCACCAGAAGCATGTTCCATACTGTAATGGTGGCACAGGCACGTGCTGAATGGCAGAACAGTGAAGGGCAGAGGCTTCAGAGGGCTGCTATCCGTACTCTAAATGACAACATCCAGGCATTGGCAAATGCTCAACAGCAGATTGCTGATGTTCTGCACAGGCAATTGGGCGACATGGTTGGAATCCTTGACCATGGCATGGCAATCCTTGAGTGTGAGCTGTCTGTGCTAGAAAATCTGGTAGGAGTGAGGCATAGGCCACGTGGACGTAGGCCAGCTACACCACCTACTGCAGGTCAACGTGAATGAGCCACCTCACATGCTCGCTCCCATAGTGACGGTAGCAGTAGCAATGCAGCTGGTGCTGCGCTGTCCACACCAGGACACAGCAGGCCACGTGGACTTGGCCCTGGACGTTCCCAGCAGGGATACAGTTCCAGTGGACAAGTGTCATTGGGCAGTAGCCAATCTGTACCTCCGCCTGGTAGTGCCCGTGCAACCCCTGGCAGGCACAGGTCACGTGGCCATGGCCGGACACAGTGAGCTGTACATCCTGGTCTGTACAATCTGGAGCTGTCAATAATACCCCTGTGTAGGCCTGACGAAAGGCAGAACTGTGTGCACACATACACGCACAGAGCAGAAATATCTGTAGGGCACCGCAACACCCACATGCATATCGACCACACATGTCCAGTCAGATCACCGGACCTTACCCACACACATGATGTCATCCACTGGTGCAGCCTATGCCCCTGGCAAACATTATCACCCTGTGCGTATGATGATGCCTGTGCCACATCTCTGTCATCCACACCATTGGTGCAGGGACATGCTCATATGGTCTGATGCACAGGGTGAACAGAATAGTGAGATAATGTATATGACATTAGTTGTGTACTGTTGACACGCACCTGACATACCATGTAGTAAGGTTTATAATGCATTATTATACATTCACAGTATGTGTCTTGGTAACAATGGTAACAGCATGTTGGTAATTATGCCCTGCTTCCCTCCTTAAGGTGCAACTGCATGTGCCATTACGTTACAGTGTTTGCAGTTGGAGTGCATTGTTGTATGTTCACAGTATGTGTCTTGGTAACAACAGTAACAGCATGTTGGTAATGATGCCCTGCTTCCCTCCTTAAGGTCTACTTGCATGTGCCAATAAGTAGCAGTGTTTGCAGTTTCACATGTGTAAATGTGGAGTACTCACAGGCATGTATGGCAATACCAGCATGCTATACGTAGCCTCAAGCTCACTGTTAGAAAGGCTACCATTCCACAGATGTCCACACATCTACTGATCCAGAAGCATGTGGGCTGTTTAATAGGCTACAGTGGCTAGAGACGTGACATCCATACCAGGTCACATCACAGGTATGTTGACATGGTGCAGGGGGTTTACACAGCAGTCTGGCCGATGATAACGTTAGAGGCCACTTGGTAGCATGAGGCCTCACTGTGTAGCAATAATACCCTGTCACATTACAGGATGAGAACACACACAGACATACACAGAAACACACAGTAACATGCCCACACTCACGGGGTCAACAACACTATAATGCACACTCAATAGTGTTGAGGTGAGGACCCCTACCTATGTGGTAATCACCCTCACAGTGCTGTGCATCCACACAATGGGACACAGGGAATGAACATGTACAGGTAGCCAGTAAGGCTGAGACCGATGGCATCAACAGGGTAGTAGACTGCATCACCATGAGGGGTTAGGGATCCTGTCTGTTCTGTATGGTAGCATACACCCTCACTCCATGCACCAGACAGCCATACATACATACACACACACACACACACTGTGGATTCCACAAATGTCATTCACATACAGATAGCTGACATGTGTGTGATACACACACCACCCCTGCCTATGTCATGCTTTCCACACTGCAGTATGTACAGATCTCTACAACAGTGTAAAGGGGTGTGTAACAACTGGGATGTATTCCCCACCATATGTGGCATATATGGTCACACAAGCAAACACACATGGCAGTACTGTGAATCATACACCTGCTATATGATGATACATCTGACAGACATGCAGCAGTATTGGCCGCATTTTGTGTACCAACGCTACCTTCAGCAATTGTGCTGCTATATGCACACAGGAGGATGTAAGTGTTACAGGTGTCAAGTGACTTACAGCCAGTAACACCCTGACCGCTGTGTAGGTTGTATGTCTTCACCATCAAGTAACAGTAACATAGCATACTGTTTGCACATGTAATGGTAGGATGGCTTGTGACACACCTGTGAGCCGTCTTTGGCAAACATCCATCTGCAAAAGTGGATCACCACTTTATGTACACACATCCATCCATACCTGGTGTACATCCTACCGTACTGTCAGTATTTTACCATATAGAGGTGACAATGATGGGGCTGCATTGCAACTGCATGTTGTAGTTAGGCACAGATGAATTACATACATCAGCTACTGCACATGCATGGTAGCTGCATGCACACCACTACATGTACATGTGTGTTGGTCCTACATGCCTGTCATGTAGCCATGTTTGTATGCATTGCAATTGGTGGACATGTGTGAAGACATACATAACACATGGACTGTTGTATGATATGATGGTTGTCATGGGTAACTAGTACAGAGGGAATGTTGCCTCAGTCAACATTGCTACCTTATGTACTGTTAGCATTCAACAGCCATGGACCTACCTTCCATGTGCATGCCTGTGATTGCTGTAGCCACTTGTCTGCATGGAGGACAGCAAAAGCTATGCTATGTACATATGTGTTGTGTGTGTGTGTGTGTGTGTGTGGTCCATGTACATATCCACTGCAATTACATGTAAGTCATATCCAAACATGTGTGTTCTTTGGTGTACAGCGACAGTCATCTGTTACAGCTGTGTAAGACCCAGGGCCCCTGTTATGTGTAGAGCCGACCTGGTTATGAACAGTGGTATCATTGCATTGCATAACACATGATGGAACCCTGTCAGTACATGTGTAGTCTGCACAGTTGCTGTAGACCTATGTACAGTCCACTGGTCATGAGTCACATGGTGTTGTGGTAATGTATGGATGTGTGTTGCTGGTCCAAGGACATGGTGATGTCTGAGGGCTACATAGTAGAATGCAGCATTTACCTCTGTGATCTGCACCTGAGACATCTGTGATGGCTCTTGAGTGTGTACTGGTCAGTACATGTGAGTGGCCTTCATGTACGTGGGGACAGTAACACCATACTGTGCCCTTCCGTGTGCATGCAAGACAGCCCTTTGCTTCTACTAAGTGTGTGAGCATGCCCAGTACGCCGTTGTGTAGATGGGCACACAGTACATTCCAAACTGTGCCCTTCCATGTTTAGAATCTGTGTGCATGCAAGACAGCCCTTCGCTACTACTAAGTGTGTGAGCATGCCCAGTACACCGTTGTGTACATGGACACACAGTACATTCCAAACTGTGCCGTTCCATGTTTAGAATCTGTGTGCATGCAAGACAGCCCTTCGCTTCTACTAAGTGTGTGAGCATGCCCAATACGCCGTTGTGTAGATGGACACACAGTACATTCCAAACGGACGTGTGATACTAAGTGTGTGAGCATGCCCAGTGACACCTTGTGTCGGTGATGTGCCTCTGTGTATGGGCATGGCCATTGACATCCTGTATAGCGATGGTGGTCATCCAGGCAACAGATGTCCATACCCCACATCAGGATGGATTCCTATATTGAACACACTGGTTGACTGTCTTGAAGGGTGTACTGTCTGTGGCATGTCTCATATCTATGTAGTGTTGTAATAGTGCTCCGTAGATAGGAACTTGTCCCACTCACACCACTGCCATGTGTTTGTCTATGTCTACCTTGGGACAGTAATATGCTTTTAGACTGCTTACTCTCTATACATTCCCTATCGGCATCTTTGCCTTTGCGGATGATGTCATCCACCTAGAAGTATGCCTCTGGGAGTGCTGTGTTCCAGTAATCTCGGTAGCACATTCTGTAACTGCATAATGCTGTAGTGTGATAAGGTAGTTAGGTGTATGTTCGACTCCCAGCCCTGCCAAGTGTGTGTGTGTGTGTGTGTGTGTGTGTGTGTGTGTTTCCAGCTACCTGGGGACAGAGTAATGCTTTTAGATGGCTCACTCCCCATACATTCCCTATCGGCGTCTTTGCCTTTGTGGATGATGTCATCCACCTAGAAGTATGCCTCTGGGAGTGCTGTGTTCCAGTAATCTCGGTAGCACATTCTGTAACTGCATAATGCTGTAGTGTGATAAGGTAGTTAGGTGTATGTTCGACTCCCAGCCCTGCTGTGTGTGTGTGTGTTTCCTGCTGCCTGGGGACAGAGTAATGCTTTTAGACGGCTCACTCCCCATACATTCCCTATCAGCATCTTTGCCTTTGCGGATGATGTCATCCACCTAGAAGTATGCCTCTGGGAGTGCTGTATTCCAGTAATCTCGGTAGCGCGTTCTGTAATAGCGTAATTCTGTAGTGTGATAAGGTATTTAGGTGTATTTTCGACTCCCAGCCCTGCCGAGTGTGTGTGTGTGTTTTCAGCTGCCTGGGGACAGAGTAATGGTTTTAGATGGCTCACTCCCCATACATTCTCTATCGGGTTTTTACCTTTGCAGATGATGTCATCCACCTAGATGTATGCCTGTGGGAGTGCGGTGATGCTGGAACTCGGTAGCGCGTTCTGTTACTGCATAATGCTGTAGTGTAATAGACTAGACAGGTAGGTGCTCGATTCCAAGGCATGGCAGGTGTGTGTGTTTGGCAGTTATACCGTATGTGTTGGTATCTGTGGGTGGCTAGCTGCAAGATGTGTTCAGTGTGTTTTGTTGCTGACCTATATAGTGTCCACAGCCCGCATATTCTGCCAAGACACTGGGTTGTCAACACATATATTTGCCAATAGGTCTGGTGAGTAACTGTCAGCAGTCCTACTCTTACCCTTGATACGGTCTGACCCGTGTGACGCAACAAAACACACATGCCTTGATAGTAACAACACTACATGATGCAGGTGGCACATGTAGTTTACTTTTCATTCCTGTCTAATGCATTGCTGTCATGTGGTCCACTGTTGTGATATAAATGCCATATCTACATATGTGTGTACATGTATATGTGTGTGTGTGTGTATATATATATATATATATATATATATATATATATATATATATATATGTGTGTGTGTGTCCATGTATATATGTATACAAATATATATATGATATATGTAGATACAGAGGTGGACATAGATGTGAACATATATGTCTGGGGACATCAGCACTATTGAATGTTTGTGCCAGATGATCTGTACGTGATAACCTGGGATCTATGTATATCTGCCATGGCATGGTGGTAATGCACATCGTCTGTAGTGTGCAGGGTCATGGATTGTAGTCGTGTAGACACCGGTTATTTTGTTGCTGGGAAGACCATGGGACATCGAATATGGTGATAGTAAGGCACCTGTTGCCAGTTGTGTACGGATCTGAGCGACACTGAGCAGTGGTTATTAATTTGGTGGTTCGGTATGTGTCATATAACTATTCATTAGAAGACTATACAATGCAGATGAGGTTGACAATAGTGTATCACATTTATCACCAGGGTGTGATGCTGGTCCCTGGAGTGTATGTGTGTAGTCAGCCGGGTGAAGGTCTCGAATATAGTTGACAGCATGGGAGGGGGGGGGTCAGGCATACTGTAAGTACATTGCAGAACTGTGCCTCGTGAGTGCTCCTGCCTTAGCACACCTAAGCTAGGGGTGTGTCTATACCTGCCTGGTGACATTGGGAGGGATGACAGAAGTTGTGGGGTAGTCAGGGTGTACAGGCTGCACAAACAGGTGTTGATCAGCATAATCAGCAGATGACATGGCCAGCCCGCACCTGAACAGTACGGTAATGTGAGCAAGCAGCATACACACAGGTTTCGTCTGCACTCTACATCACCGGTGTATACCTGCAGGGATATTTCATGACACAGTCCAACCAAATGAGACAGGCTGCAGCAGGCAACATATACCAACATGTGCAGGAGGCTGGGGCAGTGAGGATGTGTATGCTGCTGAACAACCCTTACTGGGGTGACATAAGACTTTATAGACCCAATGTGACTTACCAGGGACTGCATTGGCTGGGGATGGTGGAGCACTATGGGGTGGACAGAGATCTCCTACAGCAGCTTGTTGAACTGTGCCTGCCACACCTGACACATCAAACAGGCCAAGGGAAACACATCACAGTGGATACCACGGTATGTGTTGGCCTAGGTGTACTAGCCACAGGTACCTCACACAGCACAACTGGGGATATCATGGGTACCTCACAGGCATCTGCATCCAGAGTATTGCACCAGTTCACAGACGCCATGTCAACACATGCTAGTGAGCACGTACATGTCCTCAACACACGTGATTAGTAGACCAGCAATATGCATCAGTTCAACCACATGGATGACTACCCTGGGGTACTGGGTGCTATAGCCTGCACACACATACACACCGTAGCACCACCCGGTGAGCAGGGTAGGGCCTACAGTCACTGCAGGGGCATACCCTCCAACAGCTAGGCCATATGGGATGGCCAGGGCATGAGACTGAATGTGTGTGCTGTCTGCCCTGGAAGCTATGATGATTGTGATATATGGCTTCTGACACAGCTGTACCTCACCAATGCCAATATGGACATCCCCTACAGTCTCCTAGTGGGGGATGCTAGGTAAACACTGGTGTCGTGGCTGATGACACCCATCAGCAATGCACACACACCTGAACACTCACACCATACTGAGGCAGATGCACAGGCAAGACATATACTTGTGCATGTGTTTGGGATGCTCAGTTCATGGTTCTGGTATCCGGACACATCCGGTGGAGCTCTGCAGTATTCACAAGCTACATGCATACAAGTTGTTATGGTATTTGCTATGCTACACAATCTTATCCTGCAGTAATAGTTGCAGCAGGAACAGCATGGGGCAGGGCCAGACAGCCCAACACCACTGCCAAGGCCTGTACAGGCACAGTGTGACTTGGTGAAGGAACTACCTGAGCAGGGCACAGTCGGCGAAAGCCCGTGCACAATATGACCTGCCCTTGGCAAAGAGGCAACAGAAGGCATATGCACTGACACAGTAGGTACCCACGGATTTCCCCTCTCTGACCTGCACACAGTACAATGGATGCCAAACATGACACTACCTGTGCTCAGCCATGTATAGGGGGTGCACTGTGTGCATCCGACATAGGCAGCCCTCCAGCACCGTCCTCAAGTCCAGAACACAGCCAGGGTATGTCTATTGAATTAACAATTGGCAGTTGTATTAGAATGTGTATTTACCCATTGCTATGGTATGTATGTGAGCATACAACTGACTGTGGTGGCCAAATGTTAGGGCAGCAGACAGTACACATCCATAGTGGCACCATGATCTCTGTAGCACATACGGGGGTCACAATGGTAGCCTGTAGTACACAGGGTATACTAACCCACTGCAGATTATGGGCTGACCATCATGTGTGTCTGTACAGCCCACACACGTTCCATGCAGCTGGACAGATGTGGAACAATACAGACAAATGATATACGATAGCCTATGGATATGCCCAATGAATGACCCCACCCCCTAAGATACACACAGACTACAGTAAGCCAGGCAGTTTGATGTAGGTTGTGTAAGCTAGGACGTCCAACACCACTGTGCTGGTATTTAAAGCTGGGTACTGACATACACTGGTATCCCTCCAACCAGCAATTTAGGTAGGTCCACACACTGACATGGAGTAACCGGCATACCAATACTCACCGACATTTCCGCTTACATTTGTCACTCACGCTGGGTGTGTGCGATCCCTTGTGATGCATATTACATTGGACTACATGACTACAGTATTGCGTATGTGTAACATTTTGCGACTGCAGGCGTTCGACTGTACGGACTCAGTGGCCTGTCCAGTGATGTAATCATATTATATGCGTGTTCCTCATACGATCTGCTCCCACCTGCCTGATACATGGGAACCGTTACTCTGTAATGCTGACATGTGACTATGAGTTTGTTAACGCAGCTGTCCGCCGAGTCATGCTACTGCATACCTACTGTACATTTTCCACCTTTCAGATTGCATGACATGGAGTAACCGGCATGCCAGTACAGTAGCGGCAGATGTGTACAACTGTTGGCTGTGCCCCCTGTCAAACCTACACATGTGAGAGTCATGTGTGCCACCCACGGTGCTGTGTAGGACTGTGGTTGTGGTTGGATGTCCCCCCACGCTATGCAGACATGTAGCAACTGTCAATGCCACATGACCATTAGCTACCCTGCAGAGACACAGAATGACACCTGTCTGTGTAGAACGGAGGGGTCAGCAACACAGTACTAACTATCTGGACATGTGACACATGCGATACAGTTGACCATACTTGGCATGCTCACACACATGGCGGTATGACGGTAATGTCGGTCGACAACATGCGTAACAGTCATACTGGGCATGCTCACACACTGAAACACAGGGCAGCCAGACATGCATATACCAGTGGTCCGGACATACCTGCCAGTACATTGCTATACTGTTGGATGACTGCGCTGTATGGTGTGTGTGTGGTCTATTGTCTGTACATATGTCATGGTCTATTGTTAATTCACATGAGCTATGTGCGCAGGGTACTGCTACCAACACGTGAATAGGGCGGTTCTTTGTTTGCAGACAGACCAATGCCTTTGGATACGGACTGGGTAAGGCACATTCCAGCAGGTGGGAGCAGTTGTGCGTGGGTTTGCACAGTGTTAAGCATTGCTGACCTCTGGTCACAGCACCTTATACATGTTTATACTCCACATTTCTTTGACAGTGCACTACTGGCATACTGGTAGACAAACACACTTACAGCCGCTCACTCACCGACATTTCCGCTTACATTTGTCACTCACGCTGGGTGTGTGCGATCCCTTGTGATGCATATTACATTGGACTACATGACTACAGTATTGCGTATGTGTAACCATTTTGCGACTGCAGGCATTCGACTGTACGGACTCAGTGGCCTGTCCAGTGACGTAATCATATTATATGCGTGTTCCTCATACGATCTGCTCCCACCTGCCTGATACATGGGAACCGATACTCTGTAATGCTGACATGTGACTATGAGTTTGTTAACGCAGCTGTCCGCCGAGTCATGCTACTGCATACCTACTGTACATTTTCCACCTTTCAGATTGCATGATGGGAGACTGTAGGAGTGACACCTTTCTCACTTTGCATGGGACAGTCTCTCATTAGGCATATCTCATGTGACAATACCAGACCTCTCCACCAATCGGGGACACATTTCTACAGAATCAGGGACAGGTCAAGAAAAAAATCAGGGACACTTTTACAAAAGTAGTGCTATTAACTTGAAACATTGACAGAATCAGAGCATATGACTTAATGCACATATTCTGAAGTAAAAGTAGTTTATAACTCTTACTTATTGTCATTAGTCATTAAGTTTAATTCACCACCTTTCCTTCAACAGTCACTAATTTTAGGAGGGATTAAGAGGGACAGAGTTAAACTTTCAGTCAAACTCAGGGACGTACCTGAAATTCAGGGACAGTTGAGAGGTATGGACAATACTCTAGCCATTGCAACTGTCCTGATTAGGGGACATTCTCATGTTGTATGTGTCTGTACTGGTTGCTTGTTACAGGTCTTGTATACCCGACACGTCGATATTTTATATGTAGTAGCATAAGCAACTTTACTGCTACTAGACTACGCTTTGATTTGTGCCGATATGTATATTTCTGTACTATGCATGGCTGTAGGTATGTTCTGCCCTGATATGTCTGACATTTCTACAGAGCAGGTTCCACTTTGGCCATTCAGAATGGTGGCGGCCCTGTAGACTCTATATGTAGAGCTATCACGTGTCAAGGCAACACATACCCACAGCCAGTAGTAAACGAACGACTTCCATGGTTTGCATATGTTAAGGTTATTCATGTAGCATTATAATTGATAATACTGTTTCCTATTACATGAAGCTGTTTCTGATACAACAAATTAATGTCTAACACCACTACACACACTATATAGCCTCCATTCCCGAACTCACAGGCCATGTGCCATAACTTTCATTTTGCAGGACACAACTGCCCAGACAGGTGTGTCCCTCGCAGGCATATGGGTGTTGAACCACTTCTATTATGCTATCATCTACCTAAGGTGATCAGCAAACTATGCACTTTCCGTCAGTAGCAGAACTCACATACCAATGTGTGTGAATGAACACTGTATCAGGAACAATGCATAACACCCTGTGGGACACATTTAGATGATTGGTTCTATTAACCAGACACATTTACAGTCACAGAGCATATGTATTCATTCACGTTTGTTGAGGTACATGCTGTTTATGACTCATACATGTTGTCATCTGTCATTACCTGTATTCCGCCACCTGTTCACCTAATATCTCTAGTTCTGGAAGTGTTTAGTTGGACTTTGTTACATTCTGATACATAACTATGGACGTCCATGCTAATCGGGTACACGGCACTGATTTGGCCTCTATGTATTCCCCCGATGGTTTACAGACTATCCGGTAGATGTGCTCTTCAGGTTTGGGAGGTGTAGGCATATGCTATGCCCACATAGGAATATTAATGACTTCCACTGGGCGGGCCTACTACATCTCTGCCAACCAGCACCTGCACACTTAAGCCCATTATTGCATACCCATGGTCCACCTACCTGGCACCCCTTTACAGCAGTCATGACAAATACTTACTGCGAGCGCAGTTGGGGTATGAGCACACCCCTACACATTACCCACTCTCCCCGTCTCAGGACACATGTTGTACGTTTTGTCAACCCATGTATTATCACACTTGCACAACCTACTGTTCCATGTACACCTACATCCTGCTCATATTAGTGTCAGCAGATTCACACATACCCTGAATTTTTGGGGTCCCACAAGGGACACCATTATCCATGTTTAAAGTGTAGATCTTGCAGATCTCTCCCACTGGTACTTTCCTACCGGTGTTTTGGACAGCGGCAGTGTATTGATCTGTATTGCCTGTCTCTATGTCTGTCCGGCCTAGCTGGGCGATGTGGGGGGTACAACATTTATTTATTGGATCTCCCAGTCACATATGCCCAGGCTGTAAATATGTTACCCCTAATTGCTGTGAAGTAACCTATTTATGTACATGTGTATATCTACACCGACATATATATTTTGTTTTGTATGTGTATATATCAATACCTGTTGTTTGTGTATATATATCTATCTATATATATCCATAGTATATCCTTATGTGTGAATATATATATCTGTATGAATATATATATTTATGTAAATTAATATAGATATATGTATATATACGTTTTTATCTAAATATACATCTGTGTGTCTGTTAATCTATACATTTCCCGGACATGGACACTTACACATGCGTATTGGGTTTTATCTCTGCTTCAACAGCATACTATTGCCTTAGTCATTATGACACCGACACTTCACTCCGGTGAACTTGTGATCAGTATATTGCACATTATACAGCAGACAGATGTTGCACGTTTTTCATGTCTGGGGTGCCGCTGCTAACTGGGATGTGATACAGTGTCATTCGACCTATTACTCATATGCGCAGCCTATTATTCCTGCTACTGTGTTTGTTTCTGTGCACATTCATATTATTACTGTTGATAGGATGAGTGTTTGTGTTACTGTGACTGTACGTCAAAATATTGATGTCTTCGTGTAGCTGTGTCTTTCTGCTTTTCCCAGTTTGTGGTTGTCACAGCAGAACTCCATTCCGCTCATGGGTGGCGTATAGGTTTTATGTGCCGAGCTGCCAGCCCTGATGCACAACGTCCGACAATGATACGCCCATTCACGCATGTCTCCACGCAAATGACGTTCTATCTGGGAATCACACCTATGTACTAGCTGACCTCCACGGGCCACTCCATTGCACCCGGCACAACATACCCTAGTACTCCTGTGTCCATAATCGCATATCCATAGTTTCTCCTGCACACCTGTGTTGAGTTTCCATGCATAACAGCCATTATACACATGACACACCTTTACATATTGCCCTCTCATGAGTGTTGGGGACCTACACACATTTTGTACCGCCTCATGTATTCACAGGCTCACCATCCAATCATATTTGCACATACGTGCCTTTCCTGGTGTTATGGATTACGAACGATTTGCGGGTTACAAGTGTAGGTGGTCGCAACATGTACTACAGTCTGTCTGTTTACAATGTTGACGTAGCACTTCAACAATGTTATGACCACTGGTATAATCCTGCCTCTGGTGTGAAGAGCGGTGCTCCACTCACACTTGTGCAGCTTTATGTGACATACGCTGCGAGCACTTTATAATTGCTTACTTGCTCTGAATTCCCTTCACAACCCTTATGTTTGCTTTCATCTTTCAGCGTTCCTTACATATCTATATATACATTTATATATATATATATATATATATATATATATATATAGATATATATATATATATATATATGTATATATATATATATATATATATATATATATATATATATATATATATATATATATATATATATACATATATATATATGTATGTATATGTATATGTATATATATATATATATATATATATATATATATATATATATATATATATATGTGTATATGTATATATATATATATATATATATATATATATATATATATATATATATATATATATATATATATATATATATATATGTATATGTATATGTATATATATATATATATATATATATATATATATATGTATGTATATGTATATATATATATATATATATATATATATATATATATATATATATATGTATATATATATATATATATATGTATATATATATATATATATATATATATATATATATATATATATATATATATATATATATATATATATATATATATATATATATATATATATATATATATATATATATATTTATATATATGTATATATAGATATATATGTAGATATATAATTGCATATTTCTGTTATGTCTGTGGATATTTATCTAAACACACATCTATATATATAAAAGTTATAGCTGTACAAGACAACATGCATTTGCTATGCTAATATCTGTATACACCCGCGCAGGCGCACTTGCATCTACTTTTTCTGAGTTACATATGTTTACAGGCACTTCTTTGGGATTACACGTGCCTTATTCCTTATGAAAGTACTACTTTGATGGAATCCGGTTAATGGACTCATGTGAACACGGTCACCTTTACATGTATAAATGTTGGCTTTACAGCACAGAGGCATTCATTACACAATTAATATGTGCTATAGTCGTACTTGAACCGGGAATGCCTTTACGTTAGGCGGATGCTGTAACCACTACACTATTGTTGTTCTGGCTCATTTATATGTATACTCATGGTTCATAGCTACTCTGACATACGCCTCACCACTTCCCTTACACAGCAGGCATCCATTCTCCTGCTGGGAAAACCACAGTACTATACTTAGGACATTCCCTGTTTCCTACTGCTCTGGTCCCATGCTGCATGTCTGCTCACTCCAAGGATATTCAGAACTCCTATGCTTATAATCCTCGCACATACGTGTGTTTGATTGTCAGGGTGTTCATGTGCTGGTCCAGGTTTAGGCTCGGCTGACTGGTGACTAGAACTGCCCTCGCACTGTTCAAAGATCAGATGTAGCACATGGACAGAGTTAGTCCAGATTTTAACATTCTACCTGTGTTTACAGACGCAGGTGTTTGGGCACCTCTGACCACATTATTAGGTCAGCGCTACATAATTTAGGGCGGGGAGTGGTTCCACTACATAATGCAGGTTGGGGGGGGGGACATTTCCACGTGTTTCCCTTCCCATTTGACTATTTCATTCATTTATAGATACAATAAATATTATTCTGGACATCAGTTATAAATTCACTACAGATATGCAATAGTCCGGTCAACAGATGTGACGGTTGGTGTACTTATGTGTATGGACCTCTGTGATACTCAGGGACTCATCTCTACAGTGATAGGGACAAGGCTATGACAACTCAGGGACAATCACAGACACTTCTACCATATTAGTACTATTAACTTGGAACGTGTTGACAGATTCATAATACTACTAATTTTCTGCAGTTAACTGCGTCTATTACTCTTCATTGTTGTAAGTAGTCATTCTCATTCAACACCTTTCCTCCAAAGGTCACTGTCTTTGTGAGTGGTTAAGAGGCTGGCCAGTTATTGTGCGAATACTCTGACCATTGGTAGCGTTGACATTGTCATATGTACAGGTTGGGATGTATTCTGGGGATTAGGGTTGCCACCTTTTCAAATGGCCAAGGTGGGACATTTTTGGAACACACATCAGATTTTACAGGCCGACACATACCCACGGTCAGTACAAAGGATAGAACTTTACTTATTTGCCTACATAAAAGCCTATTGTTGTAGCGGTTTAGTTGCTTATTCTGTTTCTTGTAACATTTAGGTATTTTAGATACAGAAATAATTATTTTATGCAACTATTACATAACATATGGGACATAATTATGTCCTACAATCTCAGGACATTTGCCATTTTTAATATTTTTTGTCAGGACACAACTGTCCAAAGAGGGACTGTCCCTCCCAAAGTAGGACAGATGGTAACCCTACTGGGGACACCAGATTGTTTGGGCCAACACATAGCCACGGTCAGTGCAGGTTTAGAACATTCATTTGTTTCCTAGCTGTAAGCCTATACCTTTGGCACTTTTGTTATTTGCCTGTTTCTTGTATGAATTACGTTTATTCTATCCTGACGTGACCGCTTTAGGCAACTGTTACATGCAGTATGGTACATAGTTATTTCCTACAATCACAGGACATTTGGCATTGTATCATTGTTGGTCAGGTCACACCTACGCACACATTAATTGTCCCTCACACAGTGGATCAGGGGGTATCCTGTTTACATCAGTGCCTTCATCACCCTTATACCATGTGCCACTATGCGAATGTGTGAAATATATTCTCTCGCTTATTCGTGTCGGGACACGTGTGTCACGGGCAGGTGTTTGATCCTGAGTAGTAGGTTCTGCATGACCATCTAGGGCTGGACAGTCTCGTGCACCACTACTGCACATTCCAACTTGTGTCCAGATGTCTACAGGACTGGACATCGTGTCTTCATACCCATTCTAATGTTTACACAGGTTACTTATCCCATGAGGGATATCCCAAAAATTTAACAAGACCAATAACAAGACCAATACCGAACATTCTTCTGGCGTTACGAAAATGTGCTGGGGGTTTTATATGCAAGGGATACATAGTTTGCAATCCTGAAACTGCCTAGGGTGACACTACCTACTACATATGCGTAGTGGTCACTATGTGTAGATGTGGCGGCACCAAAATAGTAGGCCAAGTATGGCTGGATTTGGTGGACGTTCAGGTATGGAGGCAGGTTGTGTGCTGTGGAGGGGATGCTGGGTAGCCCATTATGCATCCAGGTGTGTTGCATTTGATATGGCCAGTTCCATCAGGACCAATCTGTGGGTATGTGCTGGTGACATGTCTGTACATTTGTATCGCACATTTTAATATTCATATGTTTGTGGGATTGTGTTCTACAGTATGGCCTGTCTGGTTGTATTGCAGATGTGTATACATGTTTTTGTGTTTCTTTCTGATTCACCCGCTGCTCCCCCATACACCTCCGGTTCACCTATTCTGCATATGACACAGTGTCGCCTTTGAGGATTATACCATTACCCATCCCCCCCACTCACATATTCCTGACACTCCCTCCATCACTGCTTTGGTTGATGGCCCATGACACGGTCAAGGTAACACATTGCATATCCTACATATGTCAGGTACCTGTATGGTTGTGTGGACTACCCTGCCATGTTTGACTTTCCACATGCTATACCTCACGCACATAGGTACACGCCCATACTTAACTTTCATGACATGGTTGGTATACCCGGGTAATACCCGTTCAACTGTGACACATCCTGACAAGTTCGGCTTGGACTGCTGATGTGCGGATTTTGGCCGACTGTTCTAATCATTGGTAGGATGCCACCTTTTCCTATGTCCAGGATGGGATATATTCCGGACACATATCCGAATGTACTGGATAACACGTACTCACAGTCAATGCTACGGATAATACTGTTCCTTTCAACCTACATGTTGCCTTATTTTTGTAGTAGTTTATATGCTCCTTCTGTTTTGTTTACATGCTTATTCTATTTCCTGTCACATTTGGTATTTGAAATACAGACATACCTATTGTATGTGACTATTACATGTGTTGTGGGATATAATTCGGTCATACTTTCGCTAGATATTTACATTTATCGTGTGTTTTGTTATGGACACATCTGCCCAGCTGTGTAACCTCCCTCACAACATGGGTCAGCTGGTGACCCTGACCATTGGGCTGGACGTACCTATTGGCGGCGCGCTAACATATGATGCGTTTCACTTCCACTTGGTATAATTATCTACACTGCGTTGGACTACGGGCACACTGTTTTCAATGTCATTTGTTCGCGGGATAGGGACCCGTTATTCCCTACCGTGCATTTGTGTTTGCTTCTTCATTTTGTGTTTGCAGGAACTGTCTTGCATGCTTTGCATACGTTTCAGTATCCACGGACACTGACAGATGTGATTACTATTGCTTGCAAATTGTTATATGCAAGCATTTTAGGTTGCACGTTGACAGCTGACATTTCCATGCCTCTGTGCGGCACTTCGACATGCCCTATGCACTCGCGCTCCTTTCCTATGCACGTGGGTATGGTGGCAGCGTGCCTTCATTAATATGCATTTGGCACTACTGCGCCATCTTCATGCCGACCATGGTCGGCGCAAGCCTAACGCCGGCCTTGCGCCGAGCTTCATGAATCCCAGGGTCAGTATTGAAGATTTCAATAGCATACCAATAGAAACACTAATGTCCTTTAAATACCTAGATTTACGGCTATGTCAGTCACATAATCACATTGAAAACACCAAGAAAAACATTAAATCTGTTTAACTGTGGTCCTTGAAAATGTTTTCCTTTCTCTCCAAACCATTCAAATCTGCAATAGACAAAGGATTTATTCTAGCTAAACTCGAATATGGACTCCCCCACCAAAGACAAAGCCTTAAAAAAAAAACCACTAACACTCAGCCACTCTACAGATCTCTGAAAGCAAAATCTATAGATTCATTTCAACTCCTCTCAGAACACCACTGCACCACCCTTTCCAAAGGCAGATATTTCCCAGTCACCTACAGAATTGAGCTTCTCCTGGGGTGTCTTCTTTTCAAATTACTTTCATCCAGGTACCTTCCTACGTTTTGCTGCCAAACTAACCTATAAAACTAATCCCTACAACCCACACAACTCCCTCTAATTGACTCCCTCACTCCACCCCCACAATCAAAAATGCAATGTATCAACCATTTCTTAATTCTTCCACCTAAAGTCTGGAAATCCTTCCCACCCATCACCTGAAAGAAATCTCATCTTTCCTCACTTACAAAGCACAGCTCAAAAGATACCACAATCAAAATATCTAATTATAAGTGGTTTTCTACAGGACACATCAACTAAGTCCTCCCTCACCTTCATGGCTTCTACTTCTACCCTCTGTTCTCACCTGCTACTTCCTATATTTATTTCTAAAATGAATCCACATTAGTTTTTCTCCTCTGTTAATACTTGCACATTGTTTCAATTGTCTGCTGGGCTTTACACTTTCTGTGATTATGCCATAATTGTGAATTAGATATGTTTTATTTTTTTCTGAATTTCTTCACTTGGGCTGTGATTTGAAATGGTCTGTTGTGATTAATGTACTGCATGAGTTAACACATGTAAACAAAAACATAAATAAATAATAATAATAATAATAATAATAATAATAGTAAACAAATAAATAAATAAAGTGCATTTATTCCTGCTTTACAAGGACTGTCTTAAACTTCATCATTTTAACTCAGTCCCTGTACACTCCTAGCATACTGGTTGTTTAACAGCTCATTTCAATTTAATTGAAAATGAGTTAAAATATTTGTCAAACGTAAGTGTTTATATAAATGATAGTGATGATTTTCTTCAGAATGCATGAATTTAATGAGACCATCACTTCACTAGATTTTCAGTTTGTAACCCTGGTCTTTGACTCATTATATAGACTTATTCTCTGTGAAATGGGAGCTGAGGCTGTACAAGAATATTTGGAAAACTAATAAAAACTTTATTTACGAACAAGCTATCTTAGCATACTGTGCACCTCTTGCAGTTGGTATCCACATATGTCAATACACTTTTGGCTGAGTAGCAAGAGAACTTTATTAATGCTGATACCATTAATAATTTTTCAGATTAAATTTATGTATATAAATACTTTAAGGAAATCTTTCTTATATGAAATGGGAGTTTACCAGAACTAAATTTACTTGCAGCCTATTTGTGAAATATTGCTAGTTATCGGAAATTTAAGAAAACATGCACGGCAGACACTATAAATGTCCTTAGTATTATAATAGGTAAAGATCTGGGTAACAATAAGCTATGTACAAAAAGTTTTAGGAATGAAATGAAAGAAGTGAAAAGAATTAGCTACTTACACAAGTTCTAACTGCATGGTATCATATATGCAGCACTATCTTCAACAGCCAGGTAATAAGGGATCCCAGTCTGTCTGCCAGTGAAACCAAATACTTTGAAGAATTAGACAGAGTTTGTGAAGTTCTCACTGAGATAGGCTATTTTCAGCATGAGATGAAATTCTCTAAAAACCATGATTCAGTCAGAATGAACATTTTCAGGCAGATGTTACTTTGTCCCAGGGTGAAGCAATCTGAAGTGCTAGGATAGCGGTAATAAGTCTGAGCTATTCAATTACTGATTCTAAGAGGTTTTTTCTGTTTTTGTGGCATTTTTATCAGTAACTAAAAATAACCGGATTATTTTAATGAATTCTAGCTACATGTAAAAACTGGTAGGATGAAAGCCAACATTCATTTTAAAAGGGCTTAGAACACTAGACAACAAATTTGTTGCTGTGATGTCACTGAGCAAAGCCCTTTGTTCTATAATAACAAAAGCATTTCTTCATCTGAACTGCCTTTATTGTAAGTGGCTTGATGATGCTGATGTACTTAAACATCATACTTTAGGCAATAGTGTGATGAATGTGTCATGTACTTTCACTGTCAGGGGAAAGACCAAGAAGCTGGTCTAACAGCTTTTGTGTTATCTGATTGTCTTTAGGCTTGCTGGTATAAAAATATTCCCTTTTTGTAAATTCCTGCATATCCTTGCTAGAATCTCATTGTGTTCTGAGAATGCTTCTCAATCTGGAAATATAGAGCTGATAAGTATATATTTTTGGCACTTTAACTGTTCAGAGTTCTGCATTGTCTTTATTTTTGCATGACTGAATTATTTATATATTTGCTGGCATTGTTTTCTGATCTGTGCTGATACTTTTTTTGCTCTCTCCCTATTGCTGTTGTGTTCTTAAAGTTGGTAAAACTGGTCTAACATCTTTTGTGTTATCTCATTCCCTCTGATTCACTATCCTTCCATGCAGGACTAGCTTAGTCCTGCACGGAAGCGGCCGTTTAGGAGCAGGACTGCAGCACTCCATGCATATTAATGAAGATGCAATGAAGAACAGCAGACAAGTCATAAAAGAATGAACGAGACCGCTCATAGGTGTACGCATACCCCCAGCAACATCCCCCACGTGTACAAGAGCAATAGTTAAAACAACAAATATAAAGATGTTATTTTTTTTTTATGAAATAGATTAAATTTAACTGTAGGTGCATGGGTTTGCCCATCACTTAGCTATGGTTAATGCAGCATAAATGGCAGAAGAGGATAAAAAGCAAGATATATACAAATGAAGCAGTATAGCAATAGTGTAGTGGGCAGAGCATTCGCCTTATGAGCAGTAATTCTCGGTTCGAGTCCCACTGCAATACATTCTATTTTCCATGTCAAATCACTTTATGACCAATATTATTAGTTGTATAGCCTACTAAATAACATATATTTGTGAAATGGAATACTGCATTAAATGCAGATGTGAGGTGTCAGTGTCATAATGTTGCAAAGTCCACAGATAATCACACGTGCCCCATACAGTATATGTGCACAGGAATCAGGGATACAAATGGAAGGTAAAATGTGTAATGAATGATAACTCCATACAGCTTCCAAATCCCACACCTTCCCAAGAACAATTAGACATTATTGTCTAAATTAGTGCAGTGATAAGCAGGAGTACGCACTAGTAAGCAAGTGTAAGCACTATTAAGCAGTAGTAAATGGGAGTAAGCGTATGTAAGCACTAGTAAGCTGGTTTAAGCCCGTTTGTGTGGGAGGAAGCAATGTGAAAACAGGTTAAACAATATTGAAGCTAACACTCTGCAAGCATATTTAACCAGAGGTTAGCATTGCTTACCTTCGTGTAAACCCACCCAAACCCACTTACAATTGCTTAAAAGTGCCTTAATCACTCTGTATGCAACAGCCACTGTTCTGGCCAGAAACAAAATAAACAGCTTGTGCAGATCTTGAACACAGGACTCTGTATACTACAATCACAGTAGTTAACCACTAAGCCATCACAGCAGTACATAAGACTGAGATTTCACCAAACAAATCCGCACTATAGGAAAATCAAACTGAACATGTAAAAGGAATCTATATACAGTCTTATGTTGTATAACCTACTACATAACATAAATATGTGAACTGGAGTACGGCAGTAAGCCCAGATGTGAGGTGTAATTGCAATAAAGTGTTGAAGTCCCCTAATAAACACAAGGAACCCATACAGTGTACATACACATGAATCATGGATACCAGACACATATATAACATGTAATGAAAAATAAATCAATGCCAAAAAACAAATATAATGCAAATTAAACATTAAGCAACACTAAGCATTGCACAGCCCAGCTTAGTAGGTGTAAGCAATGTGTAGGCCAGATAACTCAAGCTGCCCATTGGTATACCCCTTTAAACAATGCCAACCTTAGATAATCAGGTTTGCCCATAGCTTAGCCTTCTCAAAACTATCCAATCACAGCAAAGTGTGGGAAATTGGCCCTATTTAAACCCAACAGGTGGGAATACATCTCATAACTGGCTTTAGCTTCCCCTTGCAGGCACTATGTCTGGAATGGGAGAGGGTGTGCACTTTCAGGCGCAGCGCTGGGGCATCCAGGAGTCCAGAGTCATGGCAGGACTCCTTGTGAAAGAACATGAGCAGAGACTGCTGCAGGGCCTGTACCATGGTTACCAATATAAAGCAAAAGCCTGGGACCATCTCACCCGTGACCTCACCAGTGCCACTGGCATACCTCAAACTAGTGAGCAGGTCAGGCATCATTATGCCAACCTGAAGCAGTGAAAGTGGGATCTCTTGGATCAGTGGATGCAAGAGGCTAGGAGGACAGGGGAGTTCCCAGCTCTGTATAAGTATTACTCCACTACCTGTTTAATAATTGCCAGCTCATGTATATTATGGATAGGTATGGCTAAATATTCCTCTTATGTCCTTCACAGTGGCAAGTGAGTGGGCTGCAAACCAGGAGGACCATGGATGCCGCTTGGAGCGGTTGCAACGTGAGGCAGGTTAGTAATGCTCTTGCATGTACTGTCATAGGAAATAAATCTGAAAGTATTAGTAAGTTAATTGCCTGTATAAAACCTGTACTGTTTAAGGCAAGTACTGCATGCACCGGAGAATATGGCAGGAAGAGTCTTATATAGGTTGTATGTAAATAAAAGCATAATAGCCTGACAATAAAGGTCTAACTGCTGGACTGCATGTATTTACTCTGGTATCATATGGTAATGGAGATTTGCAATCACTTAATAGTACTGTTGTATTAAGCACTGTTACCCACACTGTGCAACATAAATAAAATGTGTAGGAATGTCTATATATGACTGGTGTAATCGCAAGAGGTCGTTTAGTACAACTGAGGGAGACATAGACAGAAAACAGTGAAAAGGCAGACAACAGAATCCAAGCAGCACACACAACTGAAACGTGAACTGTTATACTTTTATTATACACAGCCATGGTTCGAATCCTGGGAGTGGTAGTAGGCTGCATACAGAATCATACCCCACAACTGTACAGATATGTCCAGAATGTCCAGTAAATCAGCCCATATCTGCTGCCTGTCACCCTGTCCCCCTGGGAAATCAGTGGGATGATCCCAGACATTTAGGCAGCAAACAAGAAATACAACTGATTGTCACACATCTATACGAACAAACCTATCACTCTAGCAACTCCCCAAACTGTTATGAGAGTAATAAGCCAAGTATGTCCCATCTACACCTCCATGTTGTCAAGCTGTGACCACAGTGTATACAGTAACAGAGTGAGATGTATGTGCATAATACTAATGTGGAATCTGGTAATTTGTGTGGCAACATTCAGGTAGTGCTAACAAACATTGCTCCCACAGGTCTGTCAGATATGAACACTGTGCCTATAAATAAAAGATTGATACCCTGTACTGGTACTGTTTACTCTGGTATTGTATGGCATTGTGAGTGTTGCAGTTGCTCTGAATAATAAGGTATCACTCATCACTGACACCCACACTGTGCTACATAATATAACTGTCTAGGAAATCCTGTATAAGAGTATTGTAATACAAGGTCAGAATGTAAAACCATAGGAGAATTATAGACAGAAATCAGATAAGAGATATACAGCAATATCTATATAGCACACACATCTGTGATGGACAGTGTTTTATTTTGAGCAGACATAGCCATGGTCCGAATCCTGGGAGTGGTAGTAGGCTGCATACAGAAGCATACCCCACAACTGTATAGATATGTCCAGAATGTCCAGTATATCAGCCCATATCTGCTGCCTGTCACCCTTTCCCCCTGGGAAATCAGTGGGATGATCCCAGATGTTTAGGCAGCAAACAAGAAACACAACCGATTGTCACACATCTATAAGAACAAACCTGTCACTCTAGCAACTCCCCAAACTGTTATGAGAGTAATAAGCCAAGTATGTCCCATCTACACCCCCATGTTGTCAAGTTGTGACCACAGTGTGTACAGTAACAGAGTGAGATGTATGTGCATAATACTAATGTGGAATCCAGTAATCTGTGTGGCAACATTCAGGTAGTGCTAACAAACATTGATCCTACAGGTCCATCAGATATGAACACTGTACCTAGCAATAAAAGATTGATACCCTGTACTGGTACTGTTTATTCTGGCATTGTATGGCACTGTGAGTGTTGCAGTTGCTCTGAATAATAAGGTATCACGCATCACTGTCACCCACACTGTGCTACATAATATAACTGTCTAGGAAATCTTGTATAAGAGTGTTGTAAGTCACTAAAGGTTTAAGAGGGCAATCATCAAAATATGTCCCGGTTCACCCGCATGTGGTCAAGACATGCCCAGAGTCTGTACAAAAAGTGATGGACAGGTATGTGCATAACATCAACCTGGAATCTGGGAGTATGTGTAGAAACAGTTAGTGTTAACAAACAATTCCTCCACAGGTATACCAGGTAAGAGGTGTATACTGCAGGTAAAATCAGTTCATGTATATAGTTGTCGACAGCTGTACCAGTGTCCAAAGTAAGGCAATAGGGTAGTGTACTAATACTTGTAAGGTACAGATAACAGCACTGACTAGGAAAGTAATGCGAACTTCAGGAATATACTAGTTGTTAATTGACATCTTTCTCTCCCCCCACCCTATCTGCAACAATAAATTAAATACCCAACTCAATTGGTATGTACTGACTTAACTGTAATGTTGAGACATATGTCCTATTGTTTGATAATTATTTAAATTTGTTTCTATGCATGGGCTATGTTGAAATACTCCAACATTGGTGGCATGGTGCCATCAATGTACCTGCATGCTGTTGTAATTAGCACTGTGGTCCCATATATGTATGTGTTCTGTTGCTATGCGATTGTTCCATATCTGGTGTCTGGGTTAATGAGAATTTCTATGCATGCTGTTACACCTAATCCTGGAATGTGTTGACTATTACTAACCCACATATGTTGATAAAACATAAACACCATAGCACGTATGGGAATGGGGGTCCGAGTGGACCCACCTGTCCCACCTCAGCTGGCCATGGCACCAGGTGCCATCACATCTGGGGCCCAACCTGGGACCTCTTCGTCCATTGATCCTGCACCAACTTTGGATGGAACCACCTCAGTGGATGGGGCTAGCTCCTGTCATTTGTCGCCAGGTCCAGGTTGTGGTGCGTAGTGAGCTCAACCGGGAGTTTGGAGATCTGATACGCCAGCTTGAGGGCCGCTTGTTGCGAATAGAGGGTTGGCTTGGCTTGGCTCTGCGACTCAGACCCCAGCACAACTGCCTTCGGGGCTGTGAAGGTGCAGTGGTGACTGCTCATGGGTGGGGACCTCAGTCTCACTGTTTCCACTAGGGGGCTCATGGGCTTCAGAATTCCCAACACCTCTCCCCATCAAGGTTTTTATCCCCCACATGTATCATATACAGTCCCTGTATGCATCTTGTTTGTCTTGTCTGTTAACCTACCCAACCTACATCCCCAAATATACCTACTATCCTGCCCCAACATCCCACTCTCACTGAAAAAAAAAGGGCAATCTGTTCCCCAAAATAATCTCGCCCCATACATAGCTGTCCATTTCGCACACATGTCCACTGGACACATGTAATCTGGTCTAATTGGCTTCAGAACATATTATTGTTGTCCTCACCCCTCTCTCAGAGGTTTGAGTGTCCAAATCTATCTCCAAATTCAGTGTATATGCACAGCTGTTGCTGTAGAAGAAATGGGCAGCTATGGACCTTCCCTACACAATTCCTGCACATCCCTAGCTATTTTCCCTACTGTCTTTCCCTCTTTGTGCCCCTTTTTCACCACTTTCCTATCAACCCTTTTTTCTTTTCTTTTAAAGAAATTAGAATGGGAGTAAGCAGGAGTAAGCACTTTTAAGCAGCAGTAAGCAGTTTTAAGCCTGCTTGCACGGGGGCAAGCAATGCCTACACAGGTTAAGCAATTAGAAGCTGAGCATAAGAAACTGTAACCAGAAGTTAGCAGTGCTTACTTCAGCACAAACCCACTCAAACCCGCTTACAACTGCTTAAAAGTGCCTTAATCACTCTGTATCCAATGGCCCTTGTTCTGCCTAGCAACAAAATAACCAGCCTCTGCAAGGCTCAAACCCTGAATCTTGCACACCATAGGTAAAGTGACTGACCACTAAGCCCTGTCAGATTTACATAACACTGATGTTTTCACAAGCATATCATCCAGCACAGTCATTCAACAGTACAGGAAATGTATATAAACATGTAGATGTGTGTGTGTGTGTGTGTGTGTGTGTGTGTGTGTGTGTGTGTGTGTGTGTGTGTGTGTGTGTGTGTGTGTGTGTGTGTGTGTGTGTGTGTGTGTGAGTGTGTGTATGTATGTCTGTGTGTGTGTATTTTTATATCTAAATAGATGTATGCATATCTATCTATCTATCTATATATATATATATATATATATATATATAATTATACATATGACTAAATCTATAAATATATATATCTACATATATATGTCTATATGTATACAGCAATATATATATATATATATATATATATATATATATATATATATATATATATATATTTATATTTATATATGTATAAAGAGACATATATCTATAGATATAAAAGAGAACATAACAAAAACATATATGACCACATGCACCATTAATGGGGGTGAGGGGGCCCAAACAACATACGTCTTGTACGTATTGATATCCCCCCCCCCCTCCACAGCCAAACAGGTCTGCCCTGTAATACAATACCAACTGTTGCAAATCCCATAACCAGGACCTGGCACAAGATGTTAACAGTATTCCATCCCACCTGTATAATATCAGGCTGGTATCAGTAACATATCATGCAGTACAGTCTGACTACCATAGGGAATGTACAATGTGGAAGCAATCAACATTCCTAAGATACATATACACAGACACATATATGCATATATATATATATATATATATATATATATATATATATATATATATATATATATATATATATATATATATATATATACACATATATATAGATATATATGTAACTGCACATACACACACAGAGATATGTATAGGAAGATACATATGTAGAGGGTGCACATCATATGGAACACCAAGCATGCCTACAGTTGCCACCTTATCAACTGGACACAGTATGAGTCACCCATACAAATGACAGTTGTTGCCTGCAACATATACCCATAGAGAGGCAACGGATATAACACCACACACAGGTTTACATACATGGGAAAGCTTTATTTGTGTACTATTACAGTTGTATATGCCATGTCATATAGCTGTTTAGACTCTGAAATACATATAAACAGACTAATGTAACTGTCAAACAGGTAAATTAATACAGTATTCTGGAAAGGATTACATATGTTGCTGTCCAGGCCAAGGCCTTTAAGTAGTACAACAGTGCAAACAGACTGGACCACAGGATATCAATCAAGCAACAGTAAGTAATGCAGATGTATCATCCAGCAGCCTCTGTCTACACTCTATACACAATCCCTGGGGGGTAAAGACCTCAGTTGACACAATTGGATGTATCTGGTACATAACAAGGCATAACTGAAACCATCACAATCTCACTGACAAACAGAACATTCTGTATGGAAGGAAGCAGTATGCCTGCATTTACCCAAGGTGAATTGTATGGTAATGTACATCCAGATACCTTAAGGCAGCTTACCCTGATACCTCCACATGTTGTAACAGCCTAGGTTAGTTATGGTGCATCCCCCCCATATACTGTCATACAGAGCTATATACCACTGTTACATACACTGGCCTCTGGACTGCATAAAGGCACACATATATTGTGCAGATGAAGCCTACACATATATGGACCCAACCCTACAATATGTGAGGGGGCCACAAAAGCAGTAGAATGATGGCAGGAATGGCAGCATGACATACTCACAGGCCACTACATAACAACCCCTGACAGCATGTTATACGGACAAAGCCTGGTATGTAGGTGGAAGACAGAGGCTGGAACACAGGCCCATATGTGAAATAATGTTGCCATACTCTATGCAAGTTGCTGATGTTACAGGATAGTCTGCAACATACCCTTAATCAGGAATATGAAGTCAGAAACACAAATGGATATAGCCATGTACTGATAGCACTCAACACACACACACAGCCAGTAATATATCTGACACAAAATCTGTGTGGTGGACAGGCAAAACATATCACACACACCTCTGGCCATCAAGTGGATAGGCACACAGCTGAGAGCTATGCAGGCAGACTGCAGTCCATGTTAAACTAGTATGCACACACAAACCCTGTAACACTGGTGCTATACAATGCATACAACAACAGTACTCACACACTCTGTTTTTAGTCCCGGAACTTCATACAAATATGTATCTGGCCTGAGTGTGCAAGTCCTCTTGTAAGAGGTATTTCTACCTGCTGTCTGTAACACTGCTGCCCACACACAGGAAGGACGTCCACCATACAGGAAAGGTAAAGGGACCACGCCCATATGATGTAGGGATTTATAGTAGTGGGTTGCCATGACAGTGGTAATTGGAAATACTCCACAGCTGGCTGCATGCAGGTAGCAAGTGGAGGACACTGATTGGTGCAGAGGTTATCACCTGATCATGTGCATCACCTGCAAAACCCATGCTGCAATCTATTCCAGGCAGCCCAATTCATTTACTGGAGAGAGAGAGAGAGAGAGAGAGAGAGAGAGAGAGAGAGAGAGAGAGAAAGAGGAAAAAACAAAAACATACAACAGCTCCTGGACTGCAACAACACCAGAAAATACAACAAAGGAAGCAGGAGAAGGAGTGAAAAAATAAAAAAAAACTACCTCCTACAAGGATACTATCCACAGCAGACATCATCCCCACAACAGGCATGTGAAGAATATATACATGTAATTAACTGTCATTCCTGGTCCATAATACTGGGGTAGATGATGTGGAATGGTATACAGGTGCCATCAGGTGTTGCTGCTGTAATGATCTTCAGCTGAACAACTGCAATGGACATTAGAGTCTGTCCCTGTGGGTAGTGGGCCATACCCGTCAACTGTGTAGAACAGCACCGACTGACAAGATGCATGCCAATATAGTGTGTGGTGTGTAATGGAAGGGATGTATATTACTGTGACCAATAGCTGGTGCTGGAAGTAATGCCATAATGATGGACACATGGGTTTCACAGCCTACCACTTGCAGGACACTCAGGTTAACTTGTAATGTAGCATGCTGAAATGCCATAGGTGTGTAATAGGGTTACCTGCAATCTGGCCCTACATATACCCCCCTAATGTTAGACTGTGTCCATATGTGGCACCTGTCTATGTTGTAGCAAGGCAGAACAGTTCAGCTGTGCAGGAACAAGTTTTGAGATTGTGGACCTGATGTCTGAATGTACCCCATATATAGGTATGTATATGTGTACATACACACACACACACACACACATATATATATATATATATATATATATATATATATATATATATATATATATATATATATATACATGTATGTCCACAGATATACAGATACCCATATGTAGATATATATATAAACACATATATAAAACATCATATATATCTACACACATATAGATATATGCCTATATGCACATGTCTACATATATACAAACACACACACATATATGTATGTAAATACATGTTCCCTATATTACCACCATAGTGCTGCTTGCTATGTCCGAGGGAACAGCACACATAGCAATGCACACAGATATATACAGTTGTAAGTGTGTGCAACATGGATGGGTATGTCACATGTGAACCCCTTGTTGAGACCAAATTGTGCTTGTCTGTGAAGTAGGGAATGGGAATATGGGGAAGTACAGCAGGTATATTTGTGGAGGTGGTCCAGGTTGGTAGATATAGAGGACAGCCTACAGGGGTGATATATGACACATGTAGTGGGTAAATACCCTAGATGGTGTGTGTGTGGTCTGCAATGTGGATGCCCCATGGGCCCCAATATGGACACAATGGGAACAAGCCTCCCACCCACTGCTACTCACAATAGCAGTCCATGTCCCGAAGGTGTCTAGCCTGGAGCCTGAGCAGGAGGAGCATGTGGACCCTGTGAATGTGTATTGGGTGCCTCAAGGTGATGTAGCTCATCCCACATGTGACTGTGGAGCCCACTATGGAACAAACCCTGGACCTGACCTTGGGGGGCAGGATCATGTCTGTGTGTGCCCCCGGGGGGGGCAACATCCTCTGAGGTGGTTGCACCTGAAGGTAGTGCTGGACCAGTACATGAGAAGGCCCCAGGGTGGGTTGCACATGTGATGTGGCCTGGTAACATGGACAGATGTGTTTGGAGAGGTGATTCTGCTAGCAAATATTCCCTAAACATGCTATTGTGTCACTGTTATAGAACATATGTGAGTAGTAATAGTCTACACAATCCCGGAACATGTCCAACAGCATGCATAGATAGCCCCAATAACACAGAATGTCACATGTGCAGCAAACACATAGCAAGCAAACCACAGTTATATATGGAACCATAGTGGCCCTGCCAATGGCATGCAGATGAATAGTCCATAATAGGCCAGCAATGATAGTGTCCACACAGGGAACATGGCTACAAACACATAGCACAAAATGTGGTACAATACAATATCTGTCCCACTGGTAGGTAAGTTGTAGCCATACTATTGAGTTGTGTGTACAGTTGTTTGTCACTGATATGGTGGGGGATGACAGAGATGTGTATTAGGACCTGTAGTAACCTTCTGTATGAGTTGCTCAGACCTGTTTCCATCTTTATGTCTTTCAGGCAAGATGTCACATGGACGCCTCCCTGCTTATTCAGCTGCTGAAAATGACATAGTGCTGAACTATCTAATCCACCACTACCCTGTCCTGTTTGGCAGGGCCACCCATGAGCAGCAGGAGCAGACCACCCTGTGGAACGACCTAGTCCACAAGGTCAATGATGTCAGACTGCACAACTGTAGTTATGAGCAGGTCCGGCATCATTGTAATGACCTGCTTCACAATGCCCATCAGCGTGCTGCTGCAGTTTGGGGGGATCACCTCAAAACAGGGGAGGGCATGCCATCCATTCCCCCTGACACGTGTTGAGGAGCTCCTCACCTGCCTTGTGTCACCTGGCTGTCTGCACAGCCAACAACTGCCAAACGCCATTGTGGAGGTGGGTGCTACCCACACACTGACTGAGGAGCATGCAGGTAAGGCCACAGGGAACATCAGTAGTCCACTATTGCATATGCATCAGCATCTGTACAGGTAGATCATGCATATCTGACATGTCATATATATAGTTTGTTGCTGCATAGTAGGAATAAACAGATGTGCCTACATGGTAGTATTGTGGACATGTACTGTTTGTTGATGTACTGTAATGCTGCACCCAGCCTGTAGCAATGCCACAGGTGTGGCTACTGACTTTGCATCTCTCACCCTCTTATGTAGGTCTCTCTGGTATACCACCAAGGCAGCAGCCTGTAGATGGTGAGTATGGTTTATGTTGATGCTTGCCAATACACCGAGCATGTAATGTTGTTGTGTCTTTCGGCTTTTTCCGGTTAGGGGTTGCCACAGCGGAACTCCGGTCTGCTAATGATTGGCAGTAGATTTTTACATGCTGAGTTGCCAGCACTGACGCACAACCTTCAACAAAGGTACGCTCATTCATGCATGTCTCCACACAGAAGATGCTCTAGCTGAGAATTGAACAGGACAACATCTTACTGTGAGGCAACAACGCTACCACAGTACACTGCCACAGTACACCGGGCATGTAATGGCTATGGTATATTCCATGCACACATCTAACAGACCTACCCAGAATGCATGCTGACCATGTTCATGTATTGTTGCAGTTAAATGCACTGCATCAGAGTGCTGACCATGATGGGGTATTGGAAGGGTATGTCAGACACCTGCAAGATAACTAACATCCTGTCATTGTGGAATATGTCCACAGGGATTAATATAATGGTGGGATACATGGCCTACAGTAGAGACATGTGTGAAACATCACCTGTATACAGTGCAACAACAGTGTATATACCAGTAATACAATAGCAACTGTTACAGATTTACACTATGGGATAACATATTACTGTGGTCTACATTATTAGCTGGGACTAGGCTGTAACACATGGTGTTCCGATGTATGGCACACTGCAAACTGACACGTGTAAGCTTTATTTGTCAAGCAGCTGCAAAAATGCTGAAGGTGGGGAGGGAATGTCAGCATGACACACCAGTGCACTGCAATAGGGATTCTAAGGATGCTAAGAATGGCTGTATCTGAACACAGCCAGGTTCAGGAACTGTGGCAGATGTAACACTACCCCCACAGCAATAGTGATGGCAGTGTGTGAACACCAAGGGATGTGCACATGAGTAGACCTTGCATTCATGCAGATTTGGGGGACATGTGTAGGGCAGACTGAACATACACTGGCAAATGCAGATGGCCCATGCTAGTATACCCCTGCCAGGAATAGTGACTGCTGTAGTACAGATAACAATAAGTGCAACAAACCATCATGATAAGGGTGTGCACACATATGCACACACTGAGTGTATGCATCATGGTCAGCATCCGAACACCTAACACATTCCGTAGACACTGCATATGAATGTTCAGGACATATGTCACACATCAGGCTAATGTACTGTTAATATATGTAGTGATGTTGTCCCATAACAGATCAAGGAAGGGTGCATCATATCAATAAAGGTGTGTACACTCCCCATAGCTATGGTATGGTCTGACAGTTGTCAGTGTAGTAGCATTGAATTGGTCATACATGGTCCGCTGATGTTGAGATCTGTAAACTAGACATCAAGCATTCACAAATGACATCTGTACACATATCATCCCAGGTATGTGCTGCTGAAAAACATAGGAGCTGTGAGCATTAGAGCTGACATAACTGGCACAGTACTACAGATTCAGCAATGGGTTATACAGGTGAGGTTTGGTGCACAGTACATGGCAGGGTGCATTACAGGTGCACAGCAATACTGTGTACATGGGTGCAGTGGTATCCAGGGGAAGGGGCATCACCTACTAACACAGCCCATGCATTGCACACATGTATACTGTTGCTAGCATGGATTGACTATAGCTGCACTGCATGCTGTTTTGTACCATATGTTATGCATGTTGACAGATGGGTAATAGGAGGACTGCGTGTATTATCTTTCTGCAACCTCACCGGTATGTGCATGTGTGTGTGTGTGTGTGTGTGTGTGTGTGTGTGTGTGTGTGTGTGTGTGGTTATTTTGTCTGTAGGGTCACTCTGGTGAAGTGGAAGGAGGTTGATGCATGTAGGATGCATGTGTGCATGTGTGTGTGTTTGTGTGGGTGTCCATGTATGCACATGTGTGATTGTGGGGTTGTTCATACAGCAGTACTTCCCTTTGGGATCGGGCAGTACATGGACATGGACTGACACATGACATACCAGGAATACTTGTCATGTATGTAATCACAGGACAGCTGATAGTATAATAAGGTCTGTATCATGGAACATGCATTAGGAGGGAAAGTAGACACCAGGTATTCCCTTAATATCACATTCAGCAGAGAGGTGACCGACAACCCACGTATGCAGTATGCAGCACTACAGATGCATTGCAGAATTACTAGACAACACCAGGGAGTGTATCCATATATTACAGTTGTCAAATTATAGGTTGATTGAGCAGCATATCTGGCATGTACTGAGCAATTCCTACACATGACACTCCAGTGCATGGAATTATGCAGTGAACATAGTAGCCCCTCACATATAGGGGCCATGCTCATGATGTCCGGACATACACATGGTGAACACTGAATGACAGCAGTGAGGCCATGTAAAACCACTCCACTCAGGTCAGGGGGGTAATGGAGTAACAGGTTTTGTGTTATGATCACTTGTCTAGACATTTAGAGGAATGATACATTGATGAGTGGTATTAATGAGTGTATGTTACCAAGTGTGATGCAGGATGGGGAATGCATGGGAATAAACATGAGACTGTCTGTAAAGTCATGGACAGGCATGTATTAATGTGGTGTGTGTGTGTGTGTGTGTGTGTGTGTGTGTGTGTGTGTGTGTGTGTGTGTGTGTGTGTGTGTGTGTGTGTGTGTGTGTGTGTGTGTGTATGTATGTGTGTACTGTTCTGCAATGCTGTACAGGTGTTAAAGTGCATTTCATATTTTTCCCCACAGGTGGCGATGTGGGTCAGGGTCCCTCCTACATGCAATCTGATGTTGGTGTCCATACAGACACTGAAGATGATGACAGTACTGTTAGGGCACAGGTGGGGTTGTCAATGGCCGAAACAGCACCATCATTTGGCATTCCCCTCTTTGCCAGTCCAACCCCGCAAACAGTTTCAGTGCCTATACATACCCCATCACTAATGGCCATAGTGGAGCGACAGCTGGCGGTTGGTTGCAATGCACAGGAGAGTATGGTATCCATGCCTACTGTGTCTGGACACAGCAGGCATAGCCAGATGTCTGGCAGGGCACCACATAGGCAGATGTCCCAGGGTGCTCATTGTAGGGCGCTGGGTCATCATGCCCGTGGCAGACACGCCACACCTGGTACCACAAGGTTTATGTTTCAGGCTGTCATGGGGGTGCAGGGGCATGTATGGAATTGTACATCAGACAGGGCCTGAGGCTGCTGAGGGCTGCTGTCACATCTGCATGCGTAAACTTCCATGAACTGTCTGGTGCCCTCCGTGCTCCTACCGAGGTCATGGATAGATGGTTTGGTGAGATGATGAGCTTCATCGACCATGGTTTGCCCATGCTTGAACATGTGGTGGGAGTGTGGTGACGGCCGTGTGGACGTAGGCCAGCAACACCAACAGCTGGTGGTCAACATGGACATGCTAGGACACCACAGCACTCCTGTAGTGGCAGTACCAGCCCCAGCACTGCAGGGGGTGCTGTCCACACCACAGCAGGCCACAAACACGTGGTCCTGGCCAGTGCAAAGAGGGACCTAGTTCCAGTGGACATCTGTCATCCTCAGGGTAGAGTAGCACATGGAGGCCTGTACATGGACGTGCCCATGGAACCCCTGGCAGGCACAGTCCATGTGTCCGTGGCCGGAGGTGGTGAACTGCACACCCTGCCCAGTATGATCTGCAGCTGTCCATAAACACCTGTATAGGGCAGCTACATGGCAGTACTGCCTGCATGCATACCCACATACTATACGAACACACCTAGGGCAACCCTATACCTACACACACCACATCACCATGCCTAGTTCAACTCATTACACCCCTCACCCACACACATGGTGTGAAATGCATGGCCCTCCCTTGGCCTCTTGCAAACCAACAACACAATGATACCTGTGCCACAACCCTGTCATCCATAACATCGATGCAGGGACAGGCTAATATGGTTCTGATGCACACAGTGACTGTACTACAGTGTACTAAAGTACTGCAATGTAACATGTTGTCAGGAGTAATGTTTACTGCATACATGTCAAGTAGTGTAGCCATCCAGAAATTATGTATTATAGCTGTCAGTAACACTGATTGATTGTGGTCTCCATAATGTTATCCATTTTTGTTGTAGGTGTACATGTGTCAGCAGGAGGATGGTCTGCAGTCATATTCCACAAGGGGTATGGCACTGTGGTGACACCATGGCTGTGCCATATCTGGGGTACAGTTAAACACATGTCACAGGTTTGTATAACAGTCATTGCCTGTGCCACATGGACAGGTGGCCTGCTGGGATGTGTATAATCTGCAACCTGATGTAGACCCATCCACATACACAAACACTCTTATTTAGCAACACTGGGACTAGACCCCTACCTAGGTATGTAGTGTTACTAAACTGTGTGCTTTCATTGCACACACCACACAGCGTGTAGGATGAGGTGTGCTCCAGGTTACATGTTACATGCAGAACATCACCAGACATGTACAGTATGCTAATGGGGGATGTAATGGTTGTATATGGACAATACATAGTGTGACATGCCATCATATACACATTAACAGACACATAACAGGCAGACACACATCCGAGAGACCCGGGCCTATTGGTGCTAACTAACTTGTTCGTGTGTCCAATGTGTTACAGGTAGGCTGCACACAGCACATGCATAACCGGGCTGGATTGTGGTATCAGTTACCTGTATGGTTAATGGTGACAGTGGTCACCATAGAGCAGTACATGGGACATATACCGGGTGTACTATGGTGTAATGATAGTATACACAGCACCCACATCCCCAGTGTATATTTTACTCCCTGGAACCCATGATGGCACTCTGACATACTCACCATCACACATTGCCCACAACTGTGATACAACCCATTGTATATCCCAACTGTGGTACTACAGGGATATGCATCTAATGCACATGCCACAGGCATAGCAGGGTGTTGCATTGTCATGCCTCACCTAAGGGCAGCAGCAACACTATCTGTACTACTGTGTGGCAATGCATATTGTAATAGGAGTATGTGACCTTGGAAAGATGTACCCTACAGATATACAGTCATGCCCACATGCACACACTTGCCAGAACTCAATAGGTATCCCATGCCTATCGACCCATTTGTACAGCACTGTTGTGCTGGTACTGCAAGGCTTGTGTAGCCGGTAGGGTGAGGAGCATAACAGGGTACATGTAATGTCTGATACAGCAGCAGCCACAACTGACAATGGCAATGGGTGTTGTGTTGGTTGTGAAGGCACTCATGGAATTCCCAACTACAGGTGTACTAAGACACAGGCACTGCTATCCTCAGTAATGCACACATACACATGTGTCAGTACTGTGGTGCATCAGTGCAGGTGGTCATAGCTGTGTACCTGGCTATTGTCCATGGAGAGATGGGTTGTGAAGGGGATGTGTGTACAGTGGTATCATGCCACCTGCTATGTGCCAGCAGGCAACCTATCAACAGACACCACTGTGGTGACCCTCAGGGTCAGAGTGACATGCATCAGCCAATTCTCTGGGTGCCTCCTGCACATGGCCACTGAGGTGAACCAGTTGACATGTATGCAACATCTATTACAACACATGGTTAGTGTCTGTGATGGAGACCTCTACCCAAGCATGTTCTGTTTACTGTGGTAGTGTAGTGGAGGTACCAGTGGCATGTGGTGCATACAGCGTGTTGTCCCCTATATGTGCCAGTTATACAGCTGGGCAACCATGTTAGTGTCAATTAAGCATAGGTTGCCTGTACATATCCCACCTGGATACCTGCCATCTGTGCATCTGTACATTGACTGGCAGTCATCAGCTTGGAAGGTAGCTATGCAGTAGGATGTATGTGTCGATGGATAGACGTTTGACAACAATATGTATGCCATAACTACATGTTGGAAGCCCTCACTTACATGTGCTGTGCAGACGGTAGTCTACAGTTATATTCCACATGTCGCATCATTATCCAGTAGGGGATATATACTGTAACACAGCTCATACACCAGGAACACAACAGGGAGGCCTCAGAGTCCAGTTATGCCTGTGGGTGTGCTTGTTGTCAGTACTACATTTAGCACTCTACTCTTGCCTGGGAAACTACTGTCAACAGTAGTACTGCCATGATACACTACATGTCAGTGTGACAGCACATACCCTGAGTTACTACCCCTGTATGTCACACATTCACATGAATAACAGTGCTGTACAGGTCTCATATACTTGTGTGTCCCAAACATGACACTCACACCCCTTGTACTGTAATGACAAGACATAGGCGCATGTATTGTACATGGCATCACATACACTTATTACAGATGTCATTACCCTGCTATGTTATCAGACTGGGTGGTGAGAACTGGTTACCAGGGCTAAGCCTTGCTTAGCAAGTGTCAACATTGCTCCAATTTAACAGCTAAGCAGATTTGCGCACTGGTAAGCAAAGCCCACATGGTGTAAGCGCCCATGCGTCTAACCTTATCTTAGCACTGCTTAACTTTGCGCAAACCCATGCAAACCCACTTAAAGCTGCTGAAAACTGCCTTAACCACTCTGTATCTAACAGCCTTTGTTCTGCCCAGCAACAAAATAAACAGCCGTTGCAGATCTTGAACCCAGGACCCTATACACTATAGCCACAACAGTTAACTACTACACCATGACCACTGTGAAGACAGGTGCTGTTTTTCCAATATATCTGTCAACACACATATTGATTAGTATTGAACAATTGCTTTTACTTCGAGAATTGTGTAGTACTTGTTATTGATGTTACTGTTGCATCACATATGTTGTTATATCATAATATACACATACATACAGTGAGATACATCTGGGAAGGTATACACAAAAGTGATGTTTACACATGACAGGAATATGGATATATACATATACATATCTTGATATATGTCTACATGTACATACACATGTATATTCATGCATATGTCTGTCTACACATCTGTATAGTGTATCATATTTATGGCCATGTGTAGATCTCTTTGTATATACATATATATATATATATATATATATATATATATATATATATATATATATATATATATATATATATATATATATATATATATATATATATATTGTCCCAAACCGCTGGTACTCATTGCAGCCCTTAACGTGCTCGGAGCCAATAACACAATTCCCAAAACATACTCCAGCACTGTAATACAATAAAACGTAGCAGGATGCAAATAAATCTCGGAAGTCACAAAATACTTATTCCTCCATGTTTATTCAACTCCACAGTCCAAACCACAGACCGGTTTCACCCACTAGCATCATCAGTGTAGTAACCCACAATGCATACCTTCAGATAAATAGTGCTACCCTTAAAGACACAGTACATGTTTATCACTTTTATATGCTTAAATGCAATGCTATTCTCTGTTTTAGGGTACATGATGTTTGTCCTATATAAAATGCACCACATTGGCACACAGCCAAATATATGACCCAAGTGCTGGTGGATGTTATCAAACTTCTAATTTCATAAACTTTTGCGGTGTTACCCGAAGTGAATTACTGCGTTTTTGATATATGCTTTCAATACTTACAACATCCACAGTGGACAGCATTGCATTTAAGTGACATAAATTGTCAAAGGGCTAGAAGTGCATTATTTAAGCACAAACTTACACATAAGGGGGCTCATTTTGTGTTTCTTGGTATAGATAAAGTTGACTCAAGAGTTAATAATGATAAAATAAAACACAAGATATTGACCAGTAAGGAGCGTCAATGGATTATTAATTTGGGGGATCTTCATAAACCGGGCTTAAATGACCATTGGTGAACATTTCTGGTTTTTCCAGTTTGTTAAAAATTGATATGTAATGTAACAAATCATAATGTCCAACTGTTATAAGGCTGAGTACTAATGCTTGTGATATGAAAGTGATAAACATGCACTGTGTCTTTAAGGGTAGCACTATTTATCTGAAGGTATGCATTGTGGGTTACTACACCGATGATGCCAGTGGGCGAAACTGGTCTGTGGTTTGGACTGTGGAGTTGAATAAACATGGAGGAATAAGTATTTTGTGACTTCCGAGATTTATTTGCATCCTGCTACGTTTTATTGTATTACAGTGCTGGAGTATGTTTTGAGAATTGTGTGTGTTTGGGTGTGTGTGTGTGTGTGTGTGTGTGTGTGTGTGTGTGTGTGTGTGTGTGTGTGTGTGTGTGTGTATATATATATATATATATATATATATATATATATATATATATATTTATATGCACATCCCTGTGTACAGATATGCTTATTTATGTTGATATATTTGTAGATATCTATAACTATATGTGCATACATATCTATTCAGATATACCTGTTACTGTCGATATATATGCAGATATCCATAAGTATATGTGCGTATGTATCTATATCTGTATATGTGTAGACATATATTGCTGTGTATATGTATATATCTGAGTGTTTATACGTGTATATATATCTATATACCTATATATATATATATATATATATATATATATATATATATATATATATATATATATGTATGTATATATGTCCATCTATGTATGTCAATATGTATATGTGTATATATCTATATAGCTCTATGGATAAATGGATTCACTTTAGAAGCTCGAAATACTGAAATATCAAATTTCTGTATTTCAAGCCCATAAAGTGGAAACCTGAAAAGAACGAAAACTCAGAAGGGCTAAATTAAAAATATCACATACCAGAGATTTTGAATTAGCGCTTCTGGTGTTTTGCTGTGGTTATGGATTCAGTTAAGTGTTTATGTGTTAAGGGTTTTGGGTAGGGGCTGTGGTGTGTGTTGGTGTGTTTTGTTACTGTGATGTGTGCGTGCGAGGAGAATGTATTTTGTGTGGTGGTGTTTTGTGTGTTTATGTATGTAGTATGACCTCGGAGTTAGAATATTTAAGTAGGGGGTGTGTGGGGTGCAGGTGGGCTTGCCCCCCTGCTTTTATGTAGGACAGAGCTTGTATTTGTGTATGGGGAGGAAGGTGTATGTTTGTGTACACCAGAAGTGGGAATTCAAAATCTCCCGTATGTGAGACTTTGAATTTCGCGCTTCTGAGTTTTTGTTCTTTTCAGGTTTCCACTTTATAGCCTCAACATACTGAATTGAGATATTTCAGTATTTCAAGGATATAAAATGAATCCATGGATAAATATATATGTATTCACCCTATGTCCAGAACATGGAGTGGAGTCCTACCTCTGCCCCAATAGTCCCAACCTCTTAGTGCAAGGAGATGTCATGTATGTATTGCAGGTATATATATATATATAGACTGTTGCTAATGTAATAGGGGGTGTCTTAACAGACATGTTTGTGAGAGAGGTTACATCTGCTTTTAACATGTGCACCATTGGCTACTGACAGAAATCCAAAGGACATCATAGTACAGTACCACTGCTAGCACAGTAATGATCCTATGGACTACAGCAGAGATATGACCAATATATGTGGACAGTCTGGTACTCTGTGGTCATTCCAGAGGTGTACACATATCCCCTTCATGTGAGACATGTGGACCACGCCTCCCAATGTGAATGTTAGTAGCCATGTACATGGGTATATCACGTAAATACTGGACTACATATACCCACACAGTTTATGCATGCACACACGCCAGTCTGTCCTGACACATAATACCTAGTGGTGCAAGGATTACATGGCCACATACTACCCAGTAGTTAGTGACATACATCTGTACAGAATCCCACTGCTTTGTCAGAAATATACAACAGTTATAATGTCCTGGCAGCAGTATATCTTGCAAATTACTGGACATATCAGCACACTGGGTAATTACACTAGGCTGTTAAGCATGTCACAAAGTACTGTGCAAACTACAGGCAGACTGCCACAACACTGGACTACATTTTGTATGGGGGAATACACATGTACCTGCGATTATAGTGGGCTCTACACGCATGTCACAGCACAGAATAACAGACACCTGTGTAAAAGTGTATACCCACAACCAGTGTAAACACAGCCGCAGCCACATATGGTACACACACTTATTATGACACTATATGGACTGTCTGATAAACACCATCCTCATATGTGCCACTCACACACTGTCCCCTACATACACTGGATCATGGCACTGTGTGGTCCGATGGCTGTCTGTGGTATGGGACACGTGTGTGTCTGGCTCTACAGACATGTGAGTCAATAGGGTACCATACACTGGAGCAGCATGTAACATCAGATAGAACAGGACCGACAACAATGGCATCTACCACAGTCTGTGCACAGCCCAAGGTACGTATATGCAATACACATACTGTCGACAATCACCCTAGATACATAGACCCCCAGTACTGTACACACAACCACAGAATGGCCAAGTTATGTCCTCAGAAACAACTCCTACTATACATAACATGTTTAGAAGTCTGATATCTGACTGGCTTGCTATCAGGTATGATGTCACTAAATAATGGTGTACAGGACATATGCACCTCTTACTGCAAGACATATGTACAAAGGGTGACAGAGTTGTGGCTTGAGCTACAAACACTGCCCCAATATTGGCATGTTGCTGTGATAACATCATACATTTACTGTAGTACCAGAGTTTGTTGTGACATATGTCCTATGAGGGATATGATGTCAGTAACTCTCATGGCTATCACTATGTACTGACTGCAATCCTAACACTATGCTTCTGCAGTTCTCAGATAGGTGGTCTGTGAGTAACACAAAAAACAAAAGGCTCCACACACCGCCTAGTCTGCTGATGACCCTACAGATGGGGGTTTCCTCAAAAACATAGCACTGTCATGACAGATATAAAATGATGTAGACCAGCCATATCCACACACACCCTGTTAAACCAACATTACTCCTAATGCAGAATAGCAACACTAACATTCTATAGTTATGTCGGGCACATCCCCCTCCTGTGTGTTGGCCTGTTTCCACAGTGTATGTTGTTGGAGGTAAATCCCAAATCCATCTGTGATGCTGTTTGCCTAACACCAGATCTAGGTCCTGCTCACAGTGAATGAAAAGGCCCAACACCAACATGATGTTCTTATATATTGGTGTGTGTTTCCATGCAATTGCCTATAGGAATGTTACCACAGCTGTTCCACATACAATCAGCTAGATGAGGGCTGCAATTTGTGCAGAGGCCATCAGCTGATCATGAGGATCAGTTACAAAACACAAGCTGCTGCCTAAGCAAAGCAGTTGTAGTCCTCCACATCCACCAGAGAGGGAGTGAGAGGGGACATATAGAGGCAAAGTAAGTCAGTGGTATGACTGACTATGCATTGCTATCACATGTCTATGCAGTTATTGCATGCACCACATAGCTTACATGTTGAGGAGCTGTCCAAACGTATATGTGATGGTGAGTGACATCTGCAACAGTGATATGGTAGTGATATGGTTGGTGTAGCACACATGCCTGTCCACATGAACAGGTGTCAGCGTCAACAAGCCACACTCTCTCAGGGACTCACACACATTGACACACTTGGCAGGGTCAGGAATACACTTCCTAACTAGTTAGTTTGCCACAATACAGTAATGTGCAGGTATCACATGCACCACAGGGGTTATCCGGAGGTTATATTGGCAAAGGGTATGTGAAGGTATCTGACATCAGACAGCATGCTTCAGTATGCTAATGGGGGTTGTAGTGATTGTGAATGTGATTGAAAGCATCATACACCACACACACAGACACATGGTGCCAGTACGGACATGCATGCATGCATTGCTTCATGGGTGTGTAGTGGCTGACTGTGCCAGAAGGCTATAGAAGGCTAGGTGAAGGGTATACCTTGGCATCAGGCCACATGACAATGGTCTGCAGTGTGGCTCAGGGGTGTAGTGTCTGGATTGGCCCACACAGGTAGGTATTGTATTCACCATCCAGTCACATGGGTAACTATTGTGTGTGGACATTGCTGTGCAATGCTTGCCATGTATGTGTTCTTTAGTCCATGACATGGATGCTGTCTGGGATGTGCACACATCCTACATGCATGTGCAGTGACATGTGGAACTGTACCTGGGGTGTCTGGCCCATGTTGTGTACAGAGATTATCATCAGATGTGCCAGTCCTGGCCTCATGTGGCAGGAACTCGTAATGGACAGCAGGTTGACCCTGCACCTACATTGATAGCATGATACAGGTATTCCCTGGTGTCTGTTGCATCTGTCCATACAGGGTATGAGTTTAAGGCATAGTATGTCCTTTGTGGGTTACATTTGATGGCACCACAGGTTTTGCAGGCGTCCAGTGGGGAACATAGTAAAGGTACACTGTCTGTATGTACATGCCTATTATACTGATGGAAAGGGTGCCATGCCCTCTGTAGTCCACTGCAATCACACCATGGTTACTATCTGTGTGCAGTATGCAGGGTACTACCAACATAGCAGTTGTTGCCTAGACATGGGTTGAGAGTGTTCTCTGGGTAATACAAGGGTTGCTAACTTTGTTTGCCAGGCCTTGATGTCACATGTAGGGGTATGGATTGGCACCCCAGCCTTTTAGATATTTCACATCTGTTATCCTTGTAAGGTGGACATTGTGACATATAATAGGGCTACCATATAAGAAATTTACAAAACCCACTCCACAATGAGTCCAATTGTTACACACTCACAGTCACCTTCAAATAGGATATGAACGACAAACACAGACACATGTCTGTGATTAGAACCCCTACCTAACTAGTTTATTACACTACAGCATTACGCAGTTATAGAATGTGCCACAGAGATTATTCAGCTATTCTTTTCTCAAAGGTGTATTTCACAGTGAATGACATCAGTAGGCTTGCCAAGGTAGGACATTTGAATTGTAGTGGGTGTGACTAGCCTAAAAAGCATCGCTCCCTACATAGACAAAGAAAGACACAAACATCCATACTTGCCATGTGTGGGAAAAGAACCCCTACCAAAGTACTATATCATACTACAGCATTACGCTTTTACAGGATGCACCATGGAGATTACTGGGCTATTCCTTTCCCAAACGTGTATTTCACTGGGAATGACATCAGCAGGCTTGCCAAAGAATGTCAAAGGAGGTTGTAGTGACTGAGAATGGCCTCAAAAGCATTGCACCCTACACAAAGAAAAACACACACAAACATCCACACGTGCCATGTGTGGGAATAGAACCCCTACCAAAGTACTATAGCACACTACAGCATTACACTGTTACAGGAAGAACCACAAAGATTACTGGGCTACTTCTTTCCTAAAGGTTTATTTCACTGGGAATGACATCAGCAGGCTTGCCAAAGAATGTCAATGGAGGTTGTAGTGACTGTGAATGGCCTCAAAAGCATTGCACCCTACACAAAGAAAAACACACACACAAACATCCACACGTGCCATGTGTGGGAATAGAACCCCTATCAAAGTACTATAGCATGCTACAGCATTACGCTGTTACAGGATGCACCACAACGATTACTGGGCTACTTCTTTCCTAAAGGTTTATTTCACAGTGAATGACATCAGAAGGCTTTCCAAAGTAGTGCATTTGAATTGTAGTGAGTGTGACTAGCCTAAAAAGCATTTCTCCCTACGCAGACAAAAAAACACACACACAAGCATCCACACTTGTCATGTGTGGGACTAGAACCCCTACCTAAGTACTATATCACACTACATCATTACACTGTTATGGATGCACCACAGAAATTACTGGGCAATTTTTTTCCCAAAGGTGTATTTCTCAGTGAATGACATCAGCAGGCTTGCCAAAGTAGGGTGTTTGTAATTTAGTGAGTGTGACTAGCCTGAAAAGCATTGCTCCCTACACATACAGGGGCACACACACACAATTGCCATGTCTGGGATTAGAAGACCTACCTAACTAGTTTATCACACTACAGCATTATGCAGTTATAGAACGTGCCACAAAGATTACTGGGCTACTACTTTCCCAAAGGTGTATTACAAACTGAATGACATCAGCAGCCTTGCCAAAGTAGGCCATTTGCAATATAATGAGCATGACTAGCCTAAAAAGCATTGCTCCCTACACAGAGACACAAACACAGTTGTCACATCTGGGATTATAACTCCTACCTAACTAGTTTATTACACTACAGCATTATGCAGTTATAGGACACGCCACAGAGATTACTGAGCTACTTCTTTCCCAAAGGTGTATTTCAAACTGAATGACATCAGCAGCCTTGCCAAAGTAGGCCATTTGTAATGTAATGAGTGTGACTAGTCTAAAAAGGCATTGCTCCATACCCATACACACAGTTGCCATGTTTGGGATTAGAACTCCTACCTGACTGGTGTATCACATTACAGTATTACAAAGTTGTAGGATGCGCCATGGAGATTATGGGGTTACTTGTTTTCCAAAACTGTATTTCAAACTGAATGACATCAGCAGCCTTGCCAAAGTAGGCCATTTGTAATGTAGTGAGTATGACTAGCCTAAAAAGATTGCTCCCTACACAGATAGACACACACACACACACACACACAGATGTCATATATGAGATTAGAACCCCTACCTAACTACTTTATCATACTACAGCATTATGCAGTTATAGAACGTGCCACAGAGATTACTGGGATACTCCTTTCCCAAAGGTGTATTGCAAACTGAATGACATCAGCAGGTTTGCCAATGTAGGCCATTTGTAATGTAGTGAGTGTGACTAGCCTAAAAAGCAATGCTCCCTACACATACAGAGACACACACACACACACACACACACACACACACACACACACACACACACACACACACACACACACACACACACAGAGTTGCCATGTCTGAGATTAGAACTCCTACCTAACTAGTTTATCACATGAAAGTATTACACAGATGTAGGACGCGCCACAGAGATGACGAGGCTACTTCTTTCTCAAAGGTGTATTTCAAACTGAATGACATCAGCAGGCTTATCATGGCAGGGCTATGGGGAGGGCAGTGTGTCTGCATGGACCAGTACCCATTTATCTAGAGGTAGAAACATCACACTCAGGTACACGCAAGTTTATATTCTGCAGGTATGTGTACACAACTGCTAGATGACTACTGCCTTGTACAGTCATGTTGCACAGCTAGCACTTGCACCACAGAGTCTTTAATGCTGTGGGATACCAGTGGCTAATTTCTACAGTGAGTGACATTTACACATCATGTAATTGTAGCCATTTGGCTGTGTGCTGGTGAGACAGGCCTCATGATGGAATGCTCTTTGTCACTGTTACTCTCTTCCACACGTTTATGTATGTGTACTTTTGGCATATTATAGTGTGTTGTCCTTGGATATATGTGTGTATTCCTATCCAATGTGTGTGCAGAGCATGACTGGTGCATACTGAGGAGTGTATGCACTAACATCTGCAACTGTCAGATATGTATGGTCCACTGTTGTTGGCAGGCATGGGCAGCATTTGTTTAAGTGTGTGAGCATGCATAGTATGCTCTTCTGTATTGCATGTGTGTATCCATTCTAGATAGTTTGTATTCCAGTGCAGACTTTTGTGTTCTACACCTACAGCTAGCAAACTGTTTCTGCAGGATATCTGTAGATCAGTTGGCAATATTGGGTCAAACTGTGCAAGGGATAGTGTGAACTGTAGGTGATTGTGTCTGTGCTGCTTCTGCTACATGGTACTGGTGTTAGCATAGATATTCAGACATGTGTACTGTTATACACTGTGATGTTTTATATCCTCAAGTACTGTCAGGTTGGCATTTTTGCTAGCAGTGGTATCCTGGGGAACACAGGGTGAATGCAGCTGTGTCCAGTATTGTGGTCAAATGCCTACATAGTCATTGCAAGTTATGCCATTCTGGAGGGGGTGCTGCAGACACATGCTGCTTGTTTGTGTATCCAGTTCAGCACCTTGGTACAGTGATGGCAGATGATCCCATACTTGCATATCCATTGACATGACAGTATGGCCTTATCTTGCTGTGGCAATACCTCACAGCTGTACAAATTCACACAGGTTACCCAGAGGCAGGGGTCATAAGTCAGGACATCACCTCTATTGTGGTGTATGGGCAGGTTTGTAACCACTCATTTTTGTGTTTGAATCCAGGGATAGTATGTGCACACTGCTGTCTTTTGGACTTTGCACATTCCATGCTGCCCATGCTCCCACCCCCCTCTATTATTATATCCTCTTCCATACATTATGCATACATTCTCTGATACTTTCCCTATAGTTACTACCTCATCCCAGCTGTGTTTTGTTGTTGGTCCACAGTTCATGCAGTGGAACATGGTGGATATGTTACTGTGGTTTGTCCACATGGCCTTGCATATGGCTTATGTGGAGTGTGTTATGTTGCTATTTGGGTGTCCATGACATAACATACATTGGCAGTACGGGTGAGATGCAGGCCTTTGGCAGAGGCCTGTAGGCCATTTGGTGGTGATGCAGGGAAGCTGTAGCAGGCCATTGCATTCTGTCAGTCCTACAGTCCCAGACTGCCATACAGTATATTCCCTGGGGTGACAGGTTAGGTGTGCTAGGTGTTCATGCCGATACTTTCTATCAGTGTTGATCAGGTGGTGTGGATGCTGCCAGGGTGCTGCTTACAGCTAGGGACACACCTTCATGGGACACCTGCACTGCATGCTTCATTCTTTTGCTATTGCCATACACAGGTGGAGGTCATATTGTACCCATTCTCAACAGTAGGGATACGACCGCAGAGGTACCTGCGGGTGGTGTTTGGGTGAGCTGGGTGCATGTGTGATATGGACACTACTTGCATCTGACTCACAGATATGCATGGGGCATTCCAGTTATGCTGGCTTGTGCAGGGACATCAGTCGTTTCCCAGTACATCAGTCCTTTCAGCTTTATGATCTGCAAGTGCTAGGCCAGACAACATCGGTATTCCCTACTACAAGCCCAGATAATGTGAGGCATACCTGTATGTACAATTCCAAACGTGTGTCCATTTCACAGTTGCACATTATATACTGTATGTCTGGGGTGCTTTTCCCTGTGTACTGCTTGTATATCTAGTACAGCAGTCATGCCATGTCCATTTTTCAGATGGCAACACATATTACCGCCATACATTTACAATGGCTTACTGCTAGCATGTGTTATACTGGGGAGCATTGTCTTTGGCACTGCAGTTGTGAGGACTTGACCCTGTCATCTGCAGTAGTGGGCAATGGCCACCAGGTCAAACCTCAGCATGCATACATACTGACCACTCTCACACAATATGAAACACACACCAACCTAATGCACGCATACCTGCATATTGTACAAATGCTACAATCTATCCTGCTACCTTGGCCACCTCAGGTCATTTGTGCTCCACTGGTATTATACCTACACATACATGTTACTACATGTCTACCTCGGATTGGTGGGGGGGCACACTGGACTGTTACAACATTTATACATAGGATTGGGGGGCACACCTGACTGTTACTACATTTCTACTTAGGACTGGGGGGCACACCTGACTGTTTCTACATTTCTGCATAGGATTGGGGGGGCACACCTGACTGTTACTAATTTCTACTTAGGATTGGGGGGCACACCTGACTGTTTCTACATTTCTACACAGGATTGGGGGGGCACACCTGACTGTTTCTACATTTCTACACAGGATTGGGGGAGGGGGCACACCTGACTGTTTCTACATTTCTACATAGGATGGGGGGCACACCTGACTGTTACTACATTTCTACTTAGGATTTGGGGGCCCACTTGACTGTTACAACGTGTCTACATCAGATGGGGGGCACACCAGACCGTTACTACATTTCTACATAGGATTGGGGGTGGGGAACACCTGACTGTTTTTACATTTCTACATAGGATTGGGGGGGGGGCACACCTGACTGTTTCTACATTTCTGCACAGGATTGGGGGGGGCAAACCTGACTGTTTATATATTTCTACAAGGATTTGGGGGGGCACACCTGACACTTGTACACATTTGCTATGACTGTACTGGTATGTCAGGTACTCCATTTCATTCTGTATTCTAACTTATCATGCTGACTATAGGCATATCAGTGTACTACAGCTCTTAGGTTTAATTGACCTATATATCAGTTTCTGACTTCCTACCCTTGAACTAACATCCCACTGCTTGACCTGCTGTAGTCTGTCTGTGTAGGCCTGGGGAGAGGTTACCCATAGCCATCTTTCAGAGACCTTAGCACGGCCTTCGTTTGTGTTTGTCTACACCTGTCCTGCTGGCTGAAACTGTTGCTGGGTATGTGAACCTCCCTGACTGGCATGTCTTTGTCATATGGACACACATGTGGCCCAGCACATTTCCTGCAGTGGGTTTTTCGCCATGTGTAGTACTGGCTACTATGGTGACACCAGTGTTTGTTACATATCTCATGGTGCCACTATAGGTGTCTACTATCTGCTGGCATCTCATTCATCCACCCAATTCCCTTGCATGCTCACATCCATACCATAGATACAAGTAACAACACATACTATTCCATTCAGCAATTGGTAAGGAGAGTGACTTACCTTGTGGGTGTGCCAGTATTGAGGATGGTGCTGGAGGGCTGCCCATGTTGGATGCACATACTACACTCCCTATGCATGGTTGAAAACCGGTAGTGTCATGTTTGGCATCCATTTTACTGTATGTGTGAGTCAGACAGTGGTGTCATTCCCTGGGTCCCTCCTGTGTCAGTGTATGTACTATGCGTTGCCTCTTGGCAAGGCAAGGGCATCCTGGGCATGCCTCCTTCTGCCTACTGGGGAAGGCTCAGGTTGTTCCTCCTCTGAGTCACTCTGTGCCTGTGCATGCCTTGGCAATAGTGAGGGGCTGTATGGCCCTATCCCATGCTGTTCCTGCAGCAGCTATTTCTGCAGGATCATATTGTGTAGCATGGCACATACAATGACAATTTGAGTATATGTAGCTGGGGAGTACTGCAAGGCTCCACCGGATGTGTCCAGGCACCGAAACCATGACTTGAGCATCCCAAACACATGCTCTATTACAACTGTGGTCTGTGCATATGCCTCATTATGGAGTTCTTGTTCATGTGTGTGTGCATTTCTGATGGGTGTCATCAGCCATGGCTCCAGTGCAAAACCAGCACCCCCCACTAGGTGACCATAAGGGATGTCCCCACTGGCAAATCTCTGGTACAGCTGCGTCAGATGCCAGATGTGGGAATCATGATAGCTTCCAGGGCAGCCAGTACACACATTCATTATTATGCCCTGAGCATCGCACACGACTTGGCAGTTGATGGAGGGGAAGCCTTTGCGGTTCATGTAGACCATACCCTGCTCACCAGGTGGTGCTTTGATGCATATGTGCTTGCAGTCTATAGCATGCACTACCTCAAGGTATTCTGGTATTTGCTGGAAGAGATATATATTGCTGGCCAACGCCTCACGGGTGTTGGGGAAATATACGTGCTCACCGGCATGTGCTGACATGGCATCCAGGAACTGGTGGAGTACCCTGAATGATGATGCCTTTGCGATCCCCATGATATCCCCAGTAGGCCTTTGGAAGGTACCTGTAGCTAGTATTCTTAGGTTTACACATACCTTGGTATCCACTGGGATGGGTTCCCCCTCTGTTAGTTCTGTGTGTGAGGCATGGCCGGCACAGATCAACAATTTGCTGTAGGAGGTCACTGTCCACCCTATAGTGCGCCACTATCTCCAGCTCATGTAGCCCCTGGTAGGTTACCCTGGGTCTGTACACTCTTCTCCATCTCCTCACTGTAGGTTGGTCAACAACATTCTCATCCTCACCACTCTCAGCCTCTTCTACATGATGTATGATAGCAATTGCAGCCCCTATCATTTTGTTGTTTTTGTTTGTTAAAATTTCCATGCTTGTATACACCAGTGGTGTAGAGTATATGGGAAAAATCAGAGGGAAAGGTATTTGCATAGTTTATAGTAGTGTTCTGGGCTGGGTTGGTCTGCTGCCTGTGTAATTGGCTGATTCTGATACATTTCACCTGCCAGCTATGCTAGGTCTCTTAGATTACCTTCCTACTGCTGTTTTCCCTTCCCATTGCCTTCCTGTTTAAGCCCGGCTGAACGCTGCACAAACACAGTGCTCAAATGTGCACAGAGCTGCTATTTCCTGGTTTACTTTTTTTCCATTAAAACCCGGTGCGCAGCGTGCGCACCCACTTAGGCAATTTAAAGAGTGCTAGGCAGCCTCAGAGACACCCCCTTGCTTAGCTCTGCTAAGCTAGGGGCAAACCCGAGCTACAGGGATCCAATCCACTTACAGTATGCCTGACACACCCCTCTGATGTCATCTAACTCCTAGGCTTGCACCAAGCTATTCCTGCTCTTACACTGTTGGGTGCTGACTAGCATGCAGGGGAAATTTGGGATTCAGTATCATTCCCCTCATTTGCATAGGATTGCCTGCTGATGCATAGTTACAGGTCCCACACTGAGCCCCCCCCTTAGCAACCACTATTCACTAGCCATGTTGCCTTCTGCCTGCCATTGAGTATAATGGCAAAATAGTGATTTTGGTTAGAATGCCTATTTTAGGGTTTTTTTTCGCCCAAACCCATTTGCTCACCGCTGCCTTACGCTTAAAAAGCCGAGATCGGCTAAAAAAATAAAAGTTTTTATTTTTTTATTTTTGCAACTGTTTTCCATGCCACTGGCCATATATTTGCCCACTGGCATGCTTTCTACATAATATCCACCCTTTATTTGGAGCTGTCATGGCTCCGTTTTATAGTTTGCAGAAATGTACTCGGTTACTAACCGAGTATATTTCTGCAGATTACACTAGTCCTGCATGGCCAACTTTTAGCTTCCTGGATTGCAAATTCACCTCATTTGCATGAATTTCACCTACAAATGGGGTAATTTGCATACAGGAGCTGAGTTCATGCAGGAGCACTCATGCATGTCCCTACAGCTTATTCCTGGATCACACAGCAGACATATTGCCTGCTGGAGCTCCTGCACTAGTCCTGCACACCGTGCAGGGCTTGATGAGTCCGAGGGATTGTCTCAAGGCTTGCTGGTATAAAAATATTCCCTTTTTGTAAATTCCTGAATATCATTGCTAGAAACTCCTTGTGTTCTGACTGAGAGTGCTTCTCAAACAATCTGGAAATATAGAGCTGATAAGTATATTTTTTGGCACTTTAACTGTTCAGAGTTCTGCACTGTCTTTATTTTTGCTTGACTGAATTATTTATATATTTGCTGGCATTGTTTTCTGATCTGTGCTGAGACTTTTTTTCTCCCATCCTCCCACCCTATTGCTGTTATGTTCTTAAAGTTGGTGTTTTTTTCAGTTGCCTGCCCCTACTGTAAAATTGATTTGGGACATTCCTCTGAGTCCCATCTCTTTAGCTCATTCTACCTAATACAGAGATCATTTGGGAAGGCCAAACCCCTTAGTCCCTTAACCTTGAATTATCTTCTGTTCCTGCTCTCTCAGTTTTTACTTAAAAAAAGATACTTTATTCAGCTGCTTACATTTTTCTTATTTCTGTTTCTTCCTACTACTCTGTCACTTCATCTTGCTTTGATTTTTCCTGCTACTTGTTGCCTGTTCTCTAAAGTGTTCAACTGCATCTGTTCTGTTGCATTTATTACTGCTTGTTTATAGCCTGCCTAAATTGTTAAATGTTATTAAGTGTTATTCTAAGCTCTTAGTTTTGGCTTAAGCACTTGGGCTTTAAGCCCACTCCTTAGCTTTCCCTGGCTTTTCTCTTCAGATTCTGAAAAATATGGATGGACAGTTTCCTACAGTTTCTCCTGCCAGTCTGGTTGATATGGCATCCTGAGACAGTGTAGCAACTGCCTCATGTACATGGACAACCATCTACTACTACCAGCCAGAAACACAATTTGTGAGAGATGTAATTACATTAGGAACCTAGAGTCCAAGCTCTCTCCCCCTCAAGCCAGTATATCTGGCACTGAAAAGGTTGCCAACACAATCACTACACCTCAAACACCACCCACACCTACACAACGTACACCTACACATGCGGAGGTCCTCCACATAAACTTACCCAAACAAAGGAGACCTCTGAGCCAAAAACACACATGCACAGCCCTCCACACCACATACCATGCATAGTCCACACACCTATGCCTCATAACCACTTAGGCTTCACCATAAACCAAACATATTAGTCATAGGAGATTCCATTGTGAGACACACAGCTGTGCCTTTAACCAGGCTGGATAAGGAGAAAGTCATGGTTAGTTGTCTGTCAGGTGCCAGAATCCACCATATCACACATACACTCAAGTCTCTCAACAACAGTACTGTTATGACTCTGTCATAGTCCATGTTGGTGTGAATGACTTGAGATGTACCTCTCTGGACTATATGAAGAGAGACATGATTGAGCATGCTGATTATGTGTCCAAGGCAGGTATGTCCCTCACCTTAAGCAGCTTTCTGCCATCACCCAGAATAATGCCTTAATACAAACAGAAAATGATTGACTTTAACAATTAGCTTAGTTTCTAGTGTCACACCAGGGGAATCCAGTAGCTGATAGCCTGGAAAGATATGATCGATAGACCATGATGCTTTGCCAGGAATGGTCTATGTTTCTCTCTCTTGTGCTTCAGGCTTCTGGCAAAGGCTCTTGCCTCCTCTATAGTGCCTTTTTTAGGAAAAGTGATGAGGTTAAAACTACCAACATAAACATTTCAACAAAACACAAATTAAAGTTCATGCTGTTAAATGGTAAGAGTCTAAACATGAAACTGTGCTCATTGCAAGTATTCCTAACCCTAGAAAATGCTAACATTTGTGCATTCACAGAAACTGGTTCAAAGCTGCGGAGAGCACTCCAGCCTTACCTGGTTACTCATCCTATCATGCATTCAGACCCCAAACTGTGGGCAGTAAAGCCAAAGGAGGTAGAGTTTTGATATACATTAAAGACAAGCACACCTCCAGGCTGGTCAAACAGTATGACACACAGGAGACACTCCAGGTGCAGTTAATCATTGACAAGACCCTCTATTCAATTCATAGTTATCTACCGTCCCCCAAATCTGACTCAAGATGCCCAATCTGCCTATTTGGAACTGTTTGAATCTATCAAGATTTAACCCTTTACTCTGATTTTGGGTGACTTTAACTTCCCAAACATGGACTGAAAGAACTACTCATGCCAGAACACAAATACCCAGAGATTCCTTGATTTTGCCAATGCAAATGTCTTAGAACAGCTAGTCGATACCCTCACAAGGGATGATAATATCTTGGACTTGGTATTCACCAACATGAGTAACCACTGCAGCATCCCTATAGTATCTGCCTCCCTGGTAAGATCCGACCACAAAGCGGTCACTTTCAAAGTCACCATCTCCCCCAACCCCCCTCTAGCTAGGATCAGACATAAAAACTTCTCCAAAGCTGATTACAGCCTCCTGAGGGATGGTATAAACAGCTTCACAGCCCCCAACCCCTCTGTAGGAACTGGCACTAATATCCAAAACTACACCAAAGCACTATACGAGCATTTATATAGATGCATGGAATCAGGAATACCCAACAGGACTAAATCATCCTCTGTCAGGAAGAGTAAGCCTGTCTGGTGGATATCTGAAATAAATAAACCCTACAATAAAAAGGAAAAAAAAATTGCTGTCCAAGACCAAGAAGGAGCAGGTGCACAATTGGAAGCAATGTCTCCTTAGCCTGAGCAAACAAATAAGACAACTAGTGAAATCCTCCAATGCAAACTTTGAGTCCAAACTGACCACATCTACTAGATACAATCATAAAACCTTCTTCACATATGTCCACAACCTCAAAGGAAGCACCCAGATCTGTTCAGAACTGGTGGTCAAGGACACCACATATATAAATGCTGTAGATATAGCAAAATTGCTGGCTAACCTTACCCTTATGTCTCCCATCACTAAATCAGGACATCCACAGTATCCCCTTTCCTTATATTTAGAGAACAAGTCATCACTGCTCCCTCAAAGGCAAAAAATACAGCCTCCATGGGACCCAATAAGATCCCAGGGTGCATTTTACTTGAACTCAGGCAGGAAATTGCAGCACCATTATGCACCCTATTCAACCAAAACTTGAGTACTGGCTTCATCCCAGCTGAGTGGAGGATAGCCACTGTCATCCCTTTACACAAAGGTGGAGCGTCCACTGATCCAGTAAATTATAGACCCATCAGCCTAGCTAGCCTGATCTACAAGGCCATGGAACGGATTATCATGGACCTCATTAACAAGGACATTGGCAACCTCCAAACACTTGATCCCACACAGTTTGGCTTCATCAAGGGAAGGTCATGTCTGATAAATTTGGTCAAATTCTTTGAGACAGTCACTAAAGCCATGGACGACAGGAAGATGATGCACACCACCTACCATGACCTGGCCAAAGTCTTTGACACTATTCCCCACATGGGCATAATAGATAAACTACCTCAGCTAGGCATCAATCTATATGTTACCAGATGGGTAGCAAACTGGCTCACTGATACAACCCACATAGACAAAATAGGGGAAGCCACCTCAAGCAGTAGACCCGTAACAAGCAGCCTACCCCAGGGTTCAGTCTTGGGGCATCTGTTATTTGGGAAATACTTTTCTGAGGTGCAGGCAAATATGAGTGGGCTATGGCTGACCAAATTTGCTGATGACTGCAAGCTGGGTGCTGTCATTAATTTCCCTAGTGATGTGGACATCCTCCAAGAGTGTCTCACTCAGACAAATGACAGGTGCCAGAAACATGGCCTCAAGCTGAATATCAAAAACTGCATCATCATCATCATCATCATCATCCTCTTTGGGGAGAGTGATGGCCCCACAAATTATCACATTAATAACAACATCCTAAGCACTCAATCAGTCATGTGGAATCTGGGCACCCGGGTTGATATCAACCTGACGTTTGACCACCATGTTGCTTCCATTGTATGGAAAGCCTTCTACATGGCTCACCTCATAAGTGAGGGTATCTCATCCAGGGACAAGGAGGTCATAACATTCCTGTATTCTTTCCTTATGGAGTACAATGCCCCTTTTGGCATGCAACTCACAAAGCACTTGCAACAGCTGGAGAGACCACAGAGGTTCCTCACCAGGAGAATCCAGGGCCTCAAACATCTACTTCTAGACTCCTCAGAGGTGACTTATGTCTGGCATACAAGGTGATCATGGTCCCCATCTTGATGGATCTGTTGGATATCCTCATGTCAAGCTCCACTTTAGTAATCTGCACGAGTGGCTTCAACCTGGTCTGTGACATCACCAAGACTTATTGGCGGGACAAATTTGTGTCCCAGAGACTCCCCCATCTATTGAATAGATTCCCTCTCTACATTAGGCAGAGTACTTCTTTACCCCTTTTTAAGTGCAACCTGGATTACTGGATGGGAAACAGAAAATATACCCCTGGGATTCCACCCATGTCCCTGCTGGACAGGGGCATTGGGTGCTGATTTGTCTAAACATGGGCTAAACTCTTGACTAGGCTTATAAGGTCCTGAGGGCCAATAGCCTAGTAATCTCTATTTTATTTATTTTTTATTTTATTAATGGCATGCTGATCTTGTAATGTTATGTTATTTCCACGTCTTGTGACCTGGATTCTCAAATAATAATTATATATTTCAGAAAATTTTAAACATTCTATTCCTTCTCATTATATGGATAAAACAGTGGCTACTTGCTCTTTTATAGGTAGAGGTATTATTAAAGAGAGTCTTCTTAACTGTATTGGTCATGTTCTGAAACCAAAGTTAGTAGCAAACCTGTGGGGTTGGATATAACTTCCTTATCATATATGATACCAAATTATACATTTCTTTGTTACAAAACATGCATTGTGTTTGCATTTCATTGTGTTGATAAGGATACTCTCCTGATTTTTTAATCAAAGCTAAAAATTCCTGTTATAACATCAAGAAAAACTGCACCCACAGTGCCTCACTACCTAAATTAATATATAGGCTGCTTACTGCATTTCCATGCTAAATGCATCAGTAGTAGTTTGTTACTTCTTAGAAAGACAAGTTTTCAACCAGTGCTTGCAAGTGGAACACCTTTTGATACCCACGATGCATTACAGTTTTATGTAAACAATTGCCTGCTACCTACCATCATTTTTGTAGGTGTAGATATAGCAAAAAAAGTAAATGGTGAAACTAAAAAAAAAAAAAAACAATAAATAAAACATTATTTTCTTCCTTTTTTATGTGAAACTGCAGCAATTTTAACACAAAAAATATAACAGGAAATAAAATTAATTGTAAAACAAAGATGCTTCTGAAAGTAACCAGTACAGTTTAATAAAAGAGGTCAGATTCAGGGAGTCCTGGTATCATTACCTGACTGTTTCATTAACATATTATATCTCATATAATTGCTGCTAACAGTCTTCAGTGAATTATCATTTCATGGATATGTTCCTAAAAGCAATCTCTATGCCCAGATTTGAGACTAAGGAAAGTTTTATAATCTATATACCTAGTATCCTTATGCTAATCTTCGGCAAATGTTTTGCAAACTGTTTAATAAGCTTAATGAAAATTTCAAAAACCTATACTATTCTCACTAATAAGAGGTAAGCAGATTTCCCTCTGGCAGAGCTGTTATAATTAGACTAATTAGTTTTTAGAACATTATCAGAATGGCAGTAAATAAAGCATTTCCTGTTCTTGCAGTGTACTTGTACATAACAAAACAATTCAACTTTTTCTCTTTCGCAGCAGTACAATATCCATTCTTTTCATTCATAATATTAATCCCTGCATAAGTAAATGGATTGATAACTGGCTACACTGCGGGGTACAAAATGTCATAATTATGAATGACTTTTCTTGCTGAAAAACAGCAAAGTCAAGTATCCCCCATGACAGTTTCCAGGGTATATTTTCTTTAAACAGTTAGTTGTTTACTTAGTCATTGAAGCTCCAGTAATAAAGATAATAAGATGATAGGCAATGCAACTGGATATCAGTTTTAAAAAGGCTGGTGGGAGGTTGTCCATTGAAGGGCACACTTTCCACTTAATTTGTCGCAATCTACTTTTGATATTATATGCTATAACTGGCATGAAAAAACAGTGCCAATTTTATGTTTGAGTCAATAGCTTGCGATGATGGCTTATAGGGTTACGTAGCATAATACTTATTGATGATAGATTTAAAGTATTTGGCAGAAGTTTTAGGATGTGGTTTGGTCATTGGGCAGTCCTAGTGAGCTAAAAAAGACTGAAAACACAAGAGAAGAGCAAATTATGAAGATCACTCTTCTCCTTAAAACTTCTTTTTGTAAGCAAGACCCTCACACCCCCAAACTTATATTTACCATCTCCAAGATCGCAATACCTCAGCGAAAAAGGAATTTTTGAGAAATGGCAATATAGCATCTCGGACATAGTATATGTAATTCCGATCTTTCAGCTATTCAGTTTCATATTTTGGGTTTCACTCTAGTGGTTCCTGACATTTCAAATGGCTACACTAATGGTCACTAAGTTAGTTTGGTAGTATTCCAGTACTAATGAAACTGAAATGGTATTTTGTCAGTGCCCCGTCAGGTACATTGAGATCAAAAGATTTGAATCAGTTCTAGTTGGTAAATCAATTCAGGTTAATTAACCCAGAACCTCAGTATCATATTCAGAAACAGATCCAGTTTTTGATGTCCAGAATGTGTTGAAATTCACCAAAGATGATACATTCAGAGGTATAATTAACCTGAAACCAGTTTAAGACAGTAGGTAGTGACTTGGAAGCTAATCTGGGATGCAGATAGAGGCAAACAATGTTATTACATGTTATTATAAGACACTGTATCTATAGATACTAAGAAGTCTACACCAAGGATAACAATAGGTCGACTAGAGTGCATTGATGAGGTAACTGAATTTTTATACTCTATCAGGACTCCTGCTGCTCTTTATTGGTGTGCTCATTTTTGAAAATAAGATAGTACAGTTTAACTTTCAGTTGGAGATGTATGTTTTTTTAACTACATATCAAGGATAGCAAGTATATTGCAGTTATAATGATTAAGCCACATTTTGTACCTGGTTGCACTTATTGCAAATACTTTTGCTATTAATATGCATAACTGTTAGTCTTTATCATGTTGCAGGTCATGCAACAGTATTATGTGGGGCAGCAGTCAGTGAAGGGGGTACTTTTCAGGGTTGGTTTCAATATCAGTAGCAGACAGGGAGTGATTCAAGAATTAAGATTTATAGATGTGCTAATATGCAATAATGTTTTCTCATACTTTCATAAGGCATCAGGCATGACCTTGTTGAATATTGAAATATGCTATTATATTGACAAGATAAATGCCAAATTATGAAGTATAAACTTTTGGGGTAAACATCATGGTCTGAGCATTTGTTGTAATAAGTGCAAAGTGATGCTTTTTGGTAATTAGAAGTGGTTCAGAAGATGTTAGATATTGATACTACAGTTAGGAATAAACTCTGCTTTTAATCATGTCCAAAGCAGTAAAGCAAGTACATTTATTATGCAAAAGCATTGCATCAAGAGAAACTGTTATTCTGACCATCAGCTATTTGTTCACAGTGTATTTTGTGCTTTTAAATTAACTAACATTCAATTACTTCAACTTGTTCGATGAATATTTTAGAAGAATTCTTAGTGTCGGTTATCAACCATGTATGGAACTATTAAAAGAGTGACTTTTATAGCATTATTATTATCTTACAGTCAGGGGAAAGCAGTAGTTAGCATGTGACATAATATATGATGTGGCACTAAAGGTTACACATGGTTTTAAACAAAAAGAAAACCTTAGAAACTGTAATTTCACTGGCCTGATTTGTAAAATCTTTCTCAACATGTCAGTAAAAATGGAAATGGTATGTTACCCAGCATGCCTCATCATTATGAAATTATCTCCCACTAAGTGTTAGAAGTGGAAAAAATTTAATGAAATGCAAATACTTATTAGACAGTTGAGTAGAAGAGAAAAAGTACAGCTGTAAGGATTCCAAGGTGGACTCAAAACCTGAACACAGGTAATACCCATGATGATACTATAAAACTACAGTAAACATTCTATCTGTCCATGCTTGCATGTCATATCTAAACGTAGTTGTCACACAATTAGCAGACATCACAATCCAAAGAGTTTACTAGGCAAGTAGAGAATGGAAGTAGATTGCCAGGCATAGATTCTTCATTACAGTCACACTGCATTTGCACCAAGAAGCAATTTAGAGTAAAATTCCACCTACTGCATGTCTTTTGCAGATGGAAGAAAATCCACGAAACACAAATAGGACATGCAGACTGCTCACTGTACCTCTCAAGTGTATCTCATTATGAGAAACGCTCCTCATTTTGAGTCTTAAAAAGTCCATGTTCCTCAAAGATCTACATTGAAAGGATCTGTCTCACATTCAGTGTTAGGAATTTTTTTAACTGATATCCATGGTAAATAGTTCTGAGTTATATTAATTCAACAAAATACATTTTTGAAAATATAAAACATCACATTTTTACCATCCTGTGACCTTCATAGTTGAAGTTGCTAGTAAGCTATTAGAAGGAGTTCCACATTTTGCCCATTTGTTCCACATTATGAGAGTCAGTGTTCCTCATTCATGAGAGGTTAAAAGCTCCTCATATAAGGACCCCCAAATGAGAAATGATCCTCTTGCTGTGAGGTACTAATGCTACCCACTGACTGCTGTGCTGTCCCCAGCTAATATTACAATAGCTTTAAACTGCATGGCAAAATGCTGGTGCATAAAAACTCATAGTATGTAATTGCTGTCTTTTAGTTTTATTCTTTTAAAATGGTGCTTACATACAGCTTTTAAAGTTATTTTTTTTCTTAGTGACTGATTCCTGAGCTGAATTTTGCTGCTCTGTTTTATGCTGTCTTTCCTTAGTCTCTCATTGATCTTGGACAGTGTGAATTATGACATCTTGACTGATTGTGTCAGAAATTTCTGTGTTTTGACTAACAACGTTGCTCAAACATTTTCCCAGTTAGCTTTTGGACCATTCAGAGAGGCTATTTTTTGACTAGATGTGACATGTAAGTATGGATGGATGAAATGTTTACTGAAGTTTTATAGTTTCATCATACATTTTACCTGCGTTCAGGTCTTGAGTCCATCTTAGAATGCAGACTCCATTAGTCATAGCTTAAAATGTGTTGTACTATAGGGCTTGACCTTTGTGCATTGTTGTTTGTACTATGTGTGCTGCCACTTAGATGGGGTCATTGAAAGGAGAGCCGTATCTTACTAGTCATATACCTCTGGCACATAGCTTTACATTTCCTTTACTTTAGAGTCTCTGCCAGACTTTGCCACACTTGAAGACAATGGAGAATCAAGTTTGCTGTGGGGGGGGGGGGCATCCTTAAGATCAACCTTGCAAAGACTGAGGCATCAGTGGTGCACCCCTCTAAACAGCCATTGAACCTTCCTCTATTTTCCTTTTCATAATATTCTGAGGGGGGTAGGCTGGAGTTTGTTTATGTGTCTGAGATCTGGTCATGATTCTTGACAACATGCTGGTAAGGAAGTAACATGTACTGGCAGTTGTTCATGCATTTTTTTTTTATTTAAAGCTGTTACTCTGACACAGAATGTCATTCTGTTATTGGACAGCTATAGTGGTTCATATACTGATACTGTTAAGAATCAACTATTGACCTGCCCTTTATCTTTTATGTGTCTTATTTGTTTGTCTTCACTGACATGCACACCAGATTGTAATTGTACCTCTTCTAGACTGAACCTGAAATTTTTCCAGGAAGATTAGTGATCTACCACAGTTAACAAAATTTAAATAAAATAAAATGACATAAATAAAACCTTAGGTCATCAGATACGGAAGGCTCCACGCAGTCCAAATTTGTGGTGAGGTTGATGGCTGCAAACTGCTTCTCTTTCTGCTATTCCTTTGTAATTGTCAGTGCCAGGTCATTATATGCTAAACTTAGGAGGTGAATGAAAAGTGATTAAACTAATCTCAGAGAACAATGCTTCTTCTATTAGAATTTCATAATATATTCATTATATTTCTCATGTAGTTTCTTGTGGAAATGCCTTTTTACCATTTTGTATTATTCTTTTATTATTTGTACAATGTTTGGTACATAAGCATTGTAATACATTTAATATATGGATGGAGAGATAGAAAGATACATGCATAATTCACATTCAGTAAACAGTCAAATTATGTTTTGTCAGGATAGAAAGTCACAAGTCCAATATCTGGTGCTGCTGGATTTCACTGGCACCATGAATGTCATGGACACTGGAAGCAAAGGCTAGTGGCATTATGTTATTTGATATAAAAAATTCCTTTAATATGGTCAAATGGATTTTCTTGGAAGCAGTGGTGAAGAAGGCAACCTGACAGAGAGGTTCATCACATCATTGATGGGTAGCAAGGTAGACTACTGGTTAAGATCTCCTTCTCATGGTCTCAGGGTTTAGGGTTCAATGCTGATGTCTGGTCACTGTTTGGAGATAAAATATATTAGCTACCTTTGAAGGTTTGTCATAACTCTCTATATTCAACATCACAACACTCTAGCACTGCAGCAGACTGCCCACAAAAAGAATAAATTAGCACATGCTCATTCTCTTAGTTCTTCAGCAGAATGTATTGATTTATTTACTCTATTTATTTACTCGATTTGATAACTGAAGTGGAGCACTGATCCAAATAGACCTGTTTCAGTCTTATCCCGGACAAATTTAAATAACAGTAGACAAGTAAAGTTAATAGGAAGTATTATGAATACAAACAAAATGTTGTGTGAGGACAGCAATGAATCAAGATCAGTAATAATAACAAAGTATTCAGTATAGGTGACAAATGGAAGTGAGAGTTAGAGGAACAGTGGGTAGAAGAAAAAGGAGAGAGTAAAATCTTGAAAGAATTAGCACAAAGTCTAAAAGGTGGCGAAAGTAAGGTAAGGGCATACATAAAAAGGTAAGGGCATACATAAATTAACTATGTAAAATATATAAAATGTGGAAAATGTCATATATTAATGTAGGGAGATAATATGACAAAGTCAGTGATGAATGGTTTACTTTTACTCATATGAGAGGAAGGCATTTAAGTACCTTTAAATTACACATCTCCTATGACAGATGATTGTCTTTTCTACCATAAGCTACAGGATAAGCATTTTTCACATATTGCTAAATTACTTTTAGGGCTGTCTTGAATGAAAGTTAGCAAATAATAGTGTCCCCTTTTTCTGGAAGGATGCTTCACACATCTATAGATTTAAACACAAGTAGACTTTTTAAACTTCATGACTTATGCTTACCAAGTGAAATTAAAAATATAGCCTACTTTGAAAAATGTAATTAAGGATGGTCAATGTGGATTTATTTCATTAATCTAATATACAGCAATGCATAAATCACGTACTTTCATAAAAAATTATGAAAAATTCTTGTAGATTGTTAAAATCAGTAATGAAGCGAAAAAGCTTTAAGAAGAAAATGCTTTTTGTCTTTCAGTCTTACTTCATTTTCCTACTCAGGTTATGACATTTTCAGTATTTACTTACTCTCCAGAGATACAGATGACACCAGAGGTAAGCATGCACCCACCTTTTATATCATAAGAAAAACAGACCAAAATTACCTATGTCTCATCTTCTGTTTGGCCCAAATCTATAACCACTATTTCAGGTTTCAAGACAGTTTGATCTTAACAATACCACAACATCATTTTAATTAGAAGTTTGACTTTTAATTTATTACTTTACAATAAAATATATATATTACATTGTAATAATAGTACCCCAAATTATGGCATCAAAAATACATTACCATCAAATATTAAATGATAGGAAATGCTAAATGGATCACCTTTCTTAAATCCGAATTTTAAAATCCAATGCAGTAAGAAACTAGAAACACATATCCAATTTTAGACATTTTTGTTTATAAAATTTAAAGCACAAACCAAACATGCTATCTAAGTCTTCCCATGTTTCACAAACAATTGGTTTTAGATGTGGTCAAAATTTTGTCATGTCATGAAATATATTGTCAGTGCTTGACAATTTCTAAAATAATAGGTTTAATGAGCATCACTTCTATGAACAACAACCACCGTTTGCATTATTTTGAGATATGTTATTGAAATTTTATATAAATGCTTATTAAGACCTCTTTAGACTGTTTAAGCTTAGCTAATTTTGGAATTTGTGGTGGTTACAATTATAGCTAATATAAGATACAATGAAGTTCTAATCACTTTGCTTTTATTTATCTCTATTTTTAAATAGTTAGTCTCATCACACTGCTGGCCACTATAAAAAAGACAATCCTGAAAAAATAGAGGCAGTTTGGGGTATGAGCTTGGCATCTGATTAATATGCAGTGCAAACAATCTCTCATCCAATTTATTCCACCTATATCATCCAGTAGAACATCTGTTTCAGATAATAGTAATACAAGATTACCTTATCAAAATTATTAATAAATAAGATTATCAGACTTTGGGTTTCCTTGAAGTTTCTGAATACATAGCAGAACATTTGATTGCAGTTTTCTCTTTATAAAGCAATATGGATGTTGATCCTATAAGAGCCCACTAGTAAAACAAATACATTCCCTAGAATTCCACAGAACCAGTCTTCATGTATATCATCTATCTCACTCTGTGCAGGCAACACTTGAAATAAAATATTTTACTTGCTATTCAAATATCCAAAGCTGAAATGTGAACAGCCTTCTAAGGAGAAGCTTGAAATTAAACCTTTAGTAATCATCTGAGAGTAGATGCAATTTATGGTTCAGGTGACATCTCTCTTAGAGTCAGCTTCAGTTTGAAAACAATTTATTTTGAATGTATATAGACTTATCTTGAACTGATATATATTTGTTCAACAAATAATGTGCTCAGCAGACCTCAACAGAAAATCCCATTTAAAGAAATAAGTCTCGTATGTATTGATGGCATGAGGAAATGTTATTTTCAAAACAAACAACAGCAACAAAATGTTTGAAAAAGAAACAAAGCAATTTTGGTAGCTCATCAAAATGCATGTGAGCAGATGTGGTCTATGACCAAAGGTGATTAAATAAAATTGTCGACTCTAGATATCATTGAACACTCACACAGCTCTCAAAGGATCAGCATGGAAATTCTTTGTATGGAAATACATCTAAATATATTTCTGGGAATTTAGTATGCCAAAATCTTTTTAGCTATACTCTAAAGTATTAAGGCTGCTGGTATATAATCAAATGTGTATTCTAATTTTTTCATACTTATTCTGTGTCTCTAATTTAACTTAATCTTGAATTCTATTCAGAATTAGAGAATGGTTTATGTTTTAATACTTTGCTTTGTTTTCCCCTCCCCTTGGGGAAAAAACAGCAACATTAATAGATTGAAATTATTACACACATTTAATTTGTAGGCAAAAAATAAATGCAACAGCAAAAGCAGAGTTTGTGTAATGAAGTACACAACTGCTGTCAAATGTGGTCTATAAAATTTCAGGCATGCTTTCTTTAACTGCTCAAACCTTGTAGGAGATGGTTTCTATGGCTATCATCTTTCCAGGAGCAATTATTTGTAGCAGAGGGTCACATTACACAATCCTAAAAGTAACAGTGGATTTACAAGGCATAACTCTGGGATATATATTAGCATAGCATTCATTAACTGTTTAGTTTGTCCCATCTATAGAATCACAAATGACCTGACACCCACTATTGTAATAAGGCATCAGCTATATAAGTTATCGGAGATGTCTGCTCCAAAGTAAGTGCACTAATTCTGTGTGCATTTGTGTACACAGGGATACATGAAACCTTTGTTCTCACCTTACATCCAATATACTGTCCTGATTTTTTTTCCGTTTTCCTATTTCTTTTCTTCTTTGTCTTTGCACATAACACCCCCACCCACTGCCCCATCCATGTTATTTACTTTTGTTTGTTTACTCATTGCAAAATGCATGTGTTTATTTTCACTCATATGTATCCAGCAGCAATACTGTTCACTTCTGTGCCTTTTCTTCCTTCTTGCTACTTTAGTCAGAATGCTTCTATATCTTTTTTAGACACATGATTCTAACTATGGTGTGCTCTTACAAGATTAGTTAGTGTTGTCTTATCTTACAGATGGTATACACCAGCATCTTATGGGACTGTATTATGAACCACTTTCATACTGCAGTTTCACTTCATTGGTATGTCATCAGCAATGCAGACGCCACTGTACTGGTTTCATGGTACACTCCTTCCCGATCTGTTTGGCGGTAGTTCACTGAACTCCTCAACAATGCTATACTACATGTTTGGAATAATTCAGTCCAGAATCACTTTCTGCCTTGATCAGTGTATCATTTACATTTCTTTAATTTTAATGTGCTCATATTGTAACTCAGACTCTTTTGTGTAACAAGTGCTGTTTGTGAAGATTGGGGAAAGATGGGCGATGGCTGCCAGCCTAGTCAAATAGAATTTGATACATAATTCTATCATTTGTATAAATAAATGTAAAATACAGGCTTGTGTTCTTAAATGAAAGAAAACACTGTAAAATGCTAACTTCAAGATTGTTGCAACATTGCTATCTGCTATAAGGAAAACCAAGCCAAGCATTTCAAATGGTTTTTGAAGTTAAAATTATCTAAATGGTGGTGCCAAAGTGATTGGCTAAACACATTCTTTCTATTGTTTTAACTTAAGGAATAATTGCTAGCGTGTACATGTGAAATGTCTTTTATTGTTGTAGTTTCCTGAGAAGGTGTTAGCTTGCTAAATAATGCATTTTGTTTGCCTGGGAACTCCAGACTAAGTGTTAAAATGATGTAATGTGTGTACTGGGAAAACCTAAGTGTCAAAATGATGTAATCTGGGAAGGCCTTAGCAGAGCTGTTTGTTAGTGAGTTTAAAAACTATTGTTGAGAGAGAGACTGTAAGCATTTTCTCTTGGACCATCAACCCCAGCATTGCTTATGCTCTTTATGTATGTAAGTAGGATTGTAGCACTGTGTTTTCTCTTAAGATTAGCTAAAGATTAGAAAGTTAGATTAAGTGTTTTTCTTTGACATCAGACCTGTCCTACTGTTTTATTTTAAGTTTCTGTGTGATCTCTGAACTCTTAGATATCTCTGTGGTGTACTAGTATTGTCTTGTTTTTTTAATTATTTATTATTAAATATTTTTAAAACCTTTACCTGTGGCTGGTTTGTGTAGAGAAAAGTAGGCTCTAGAGTATGTTGCATATTTATAGAGTTTATTGTAATAAGCCACACAAATAAGCCTTACACTGAATAGTCACATTACCAATTGGATAATGATATTGCACAGTAATAATTGGACAACCTTTCAAGGGCCTTTGGGTAGCTGATAATTATTAAGCTGGTGGTGGCAGTAATTACTACCCTATAGTCTGAGTAAAGGGGCACAGCTAGAGAATCTGTGTCAGCCTTTCCCAGGAGTGTCTGTGAAGTTGTATAAATACTTATCTCAAAGTGTGGGTGTGTGTCAACTACCCGGGCAGGGACATGAAGCACTGGTTGGACAGGGAGGGTACTGGAGGTTAGCTTGCCAGCTAGGCTGAGATCTGGACCCTATATCTGTGCCAGTGGGGAGTCTTATTGGAAACCTGGGGAGCAACGGAGCAACCAGCCCCAGGCTGACTGTGATTTCTGTGTGTACTTAAGGGAAATTGTACTTTACTGTATGTATTTGTTATCCTTTCCTCTTCTATGAGATGCCCTTTCTGGTGTTAGTGGTGAGGATTGAGGCTCCTTGATTGCTGGGCCAGGGCACGGTCATCACACTAATTATGAAAACAATTATCTATATGTAGCAGAAATATGTACAAAATATTTATACATTCTTCTTGATCCTGTAAAATACCTAATGCTTTAATGGAGACTTAACATTACTTTTCCCCATGCAATTTTATATAATACAACTTCTAAGAAAGATGCAACAAATCCATGTGGTCTGTATACCACATCCAAAACTGTAAATACAAACACCTCTTTTAAAAAGAGGCTGAGGTTCAAGACGATAAGAAATGGCATAGTGTAATCCATATTTTGGTTCCAGTTTAGGAATGTGAACTTCATTATTTAGAAATCTTCCTGTCATCAAAAAACAAAACTTTAACTGAATACCCACTTTCTGTAGGAAGGCAAGGTCCCATACTCCATATGTAGGAAACTTTGCCTTTGCATCTTCTTACCTAAGATAATCAGCTTCTTCAACAGAAGATCAGGGGTCTATTGTCAGAAATCAGCTTCAGCAGCTCTATCTCCTTAGGTCTTACAGATAACCTGTGCTGTTACGCATTAGGGCATAGATGCAACAAGCATTTTTTTTTGTAGAAGGACATGTGGAAGAAGTCAAGCCCCATGCCTTTATATGAAGCTGGCATGCTCATTCTTTTTTTTTTTTTTTTGCAAATAAACCTACTACCGAAAACAGAACTATTCCCTTAAGAAATGTGTCAGCCTTGATGTATTACTTGTAGCAGTTTCTCACCAGTTTCTTGATTAATGATACCAGTCAGTATCCTGTAAAAAGGGGGTGTGACATCAGCCAGTTCAGAATCACTGGTCCTTTTTAGAAGTGGATTTTTTGCCCAGATAAATCGTTTTAGTTGATGCACTGCAGAGTAAAGAGAAAGTCCTGTTGAAGGACCCCATAAGAAACATGGAAATCTCCCCCACCCTATGAAAACTAGAGTAAAGAGTGCTGTTGGGAAGCTCAAAGAGACTTGCTAAGTGAGACTGTATCTCTCCTGTAAGGTACTATATTTGAAGGTACTTTAAGTTGCCATTTCACATGATTACTAGGGAAGAACATGCATTTTTTGTACGTGTTCAGTAAAATCATATCACTTTATAAGACTAGTAATGTCAACCTGCATTTTATATTCCACCATAATAAGTGTGCAGTGGTCATTTTTGGCATATTGATTTCATGCCATAACTCCACAGTTTATACCTTTCACTGCCTGCAAAAAAGGACCCTTATTTTACCATATTGTCCCCATCTTGATGGACAACATTACAGTGGTGCATTCTGACAGCAGATTTTTTTTTTTATTTTTATTTTTTTTATCAAATCTGTCCCACTTAATGGGAAAGCAGTCCTGAGGAGTGCACTTTCATGTGCAATGCAGATGTGTTCACCCTTTTGCCAAGATGATAACTGTGGAACAGCTGTTACATAGCTTTGCTAATGTAGACATGGGACAGTGGTGGTTGTCAAATCTATAGCAATATTAAAGACAGCTCCATCAATAAAATAACTAGCAAGAAAAGAAGACCTCAATATATAGTCTCGTCAGAAGGTATACAACTATAATGATGGGTCTAGATCCCCTCAGTTCAGGTAACTGGGGAACCTTTAAAAGCCTTCATGGATATGAAAGGACTGAATACAAAGATTACGAAAAAGAGAAAAAAAAAGATATCAGTCAGAACTGGTGTTATTTGTGAGACACAAGCAATCAGGTTTCATAAATCAACATTTTCTCTTAATAAAATAGGAAAATCAAAGTTTTCTGATTTATAATATGTTCTTAAGGTATAGCTAGATTCTGTGGGTAAACATACTGAAAGTAAAATGACAGAAATGTTAACTACTGAAAAATCTAAAATGGTTTTGCCAGCATCTTTAAAAAGTGAGTATTTAAAAATGACTACAAGAATGGTAACATTTCTACTGTTCTAGTAGATTGCAATTAAATTATATTTAAAAGTGAATTGTCTAGACTATTGGAATAGCAAAATATGTCAAATTCTGGTAACCAGCAGAAAGTACTAACTGCATGCATGCTTTGTTTTAAATGCGTGAAAAGAGGTCATACTGCTAGATTGTTTACTATCAGTCATAATTCTGGTATACCTGTGAAAAATGTAGCCATCGGAAAGGATCTCACTAGTGATGTTAAACCTACAGAGAATGATAATTTTATTGCAATAAAGCTGAGTCAGCCTTTTGCTGCTGTGATACTGCAAAGTTAGTTAAGTGCAATGTCCTAATGGATGGTAGGAAGCTGCAGGAGCTGCTAAATTCAGGCAGCATGATCATGCCTACAAAAGCACTGTATACATGTAAAAATAAGGCTATCACTGTAAAAGTAAAGTAGTGTACACTTACTGAGGTAGAAAACAGCATATTACTCAAGTAGAAATACAGACGATGTATGGACCTGCCATTCATTCTTCTGTTCTAGTTCTGACTTTATTGCATGATATGATAACAGAGAAAGACTTACCCTATTTTAAAGATTTGTGGAGGAAAGGGGAAAAAGTAACCCATTTGAGAAACTGTCTTATCAGTGTGAAAAAGGGAGCCTGCAAGTGAATAAACCTAAAAATGCACCTCAGCCTGCCTCGATAAAGTGGGGGAAGCAACAGCCAGACACATATAAGAATGTATGAATCTAACAAAAATTAAGGAATAGTGTTAGAGAGCTCTAAAGGAACAAAAATTTGGCAAAGGTTACAGACAGAACATACTCTATTTAGGAAGAAATGACTGCATACTTTTAGGGGAGAGCACCATCCAAAAAACAGAAAGAGTAGAAGGAAAGGAGTTAATAGTAAAATACTGCAGAGTAAAAGGGCCTGATTATAAAATATTTGCTCTCAGTGTAAGTGACCACTTACACTGAGAGCAGATCTATTGATATCTGACCCCCCCAGTGTAATCAAGTTTATAGACAGACCTTATACCAAAGTAAGTCACTTACACTGAGATCAAGGTTTTTTTCAGTTACACTGAGAACAACTCTTTTGGGATCTGGCTGATATTGTTGCAATGCAAGAAGTAACAAGAGCTTTGCAGCCCCATACCTCTCATCTGTCCATATTTTCCCTCATATTTTTGTTTTTGTTTTCTCATAAAATTTGTGGTTTTCTGGCAAATCACTGAGGACAGAAGTGATTAAATAATAGCATTTATTTGAGTTTCAGGCTTCATATCCTTCAGAAAATGTATGGTAGCACAAACAGTGTTATTCTAACAAGTTTCTAAGTTTATAAGAGTAATATTTAAAATATGTCCTATTTTGCAGTCTGTTCCTCTCCACCCCCATTATTTTAGGCTTTGTCCAGATTTGTTAAGCTAACAGGATGAGAGGTATCCTGAATGTGATGCAGTGCAAGGAATAGCAGAACCAAAGAGAAGGAATCACTCACTGAAATGATATATTCCAAAGGAATGATGTTAGTAAATATGCAAAATGTACAACCTGAGACAAATTCTAAACTTTCTGTCAAATTCTAAGCAACCAGTAGGTGCTGGGGAAGAGTATTTTATCAATAAGGAAAACTTCCTTACTGCAGTTAGAGAATGAATTAGTACCTATTCAGAGTTCTAAATCCGTTGCTGTCAGTATGATATTGAATCAAGTGAGATAGTACTCCAGGCACTAGATGTCCATAAGTTAGGAAAAAATAACTGAAAAAAAAACAGTTTGTTTTGACACACCTTTTGGAGACAAAGGGGCCAATCCCAAAAGACTTGCTCTCACTGTAAAGTGTGACCACTTACACTGAGAGCCAGCTGAGAACACGTATTTTAGAATGTGGCCTCCTTCCCAAACCTGTTTATAGATAGACCTTATACTGAAGTAAGTCACTTACACTGACAGCAAGTTTTTTGCAATCAATGCAGATTTGCATTAAGATAAACTTTTTGGGAATCTGTCTTATCAGGCTTGTTTTATCAGGCTGTGGATGGCATTAAATTACTGAAGCTAAGTGGAAATTCTTTAAGATTCCAAGAGCAGGATAAGTTATTTCTTACACTTATTTCACTGAAATGCACTTCTGAAACTTTTATAATTTTGCTATACAGTTAATCTACTACATTTTGCACTGTTATAAAGCTTTTTTTTACTGTTGCATTTATGTACTGTTTTATACTGTTCTAACTATATTTTTCATTGCTAGATACTGTTTCATTACTGTAATTGCATGTTTACTGAATTACTTAACTGTAACCTGCTTTTTTTCATACTGAAAGTTGTATTTTCTGTTTGTGAGTGCTCTATCCGAGCTTTACTGTGCATTTTTGATTTTTTGACATTTCTGTGTTCTAATCTAGTCTGCATTTTTTTATTTTTTGTGGTTTCTGTGTTCTAATCTAGTCTGTTTACAATTAAAAGCATTCTCTAGAGTCTGCTTGCTCCTTGATCTGTTTTAAATCTTCCATTTAGTGGCTACAGCTAGGAACTATAATAGTTTCACCACCCACCCTCCCTAGTGTTATGATGTTCTTATACTTGGTGGCTTTGCAGTTGCCCACCCATACTGTATAGTTGATCTGTGACACTCCTCCTAGTCTAGTGTCATTAGTTCATTCAATCTAATAGAGAACATTTGTGAAAGCCAACCCACTCAGATTCTTAAACTTGAATTAGCTTCTGTTCCAGCTTTCTCCGTTTCAACTTTACTGAAAAAAAAAATTCTAAGCTTGCTTCCCTTCTTTCCTGTAACAGGTGTTGTCCAGATTCAGATTTGCTGTATCCAGGACTGTTTGTAAGCTCCTGAGCCCCCCCTCCCACTTAACTAGAGTTAAACTATTCCTGGCGCCATAACGTCTGCTCTTCAAATTTTCCCTTGCAACTAGCCAGCTTTTTAGTTTTAGCACTCAAATATGTTTCTTTGAGCTCAGCACTAGTTCAGAACTCGTTGTAAGCACTAAATAAGCTACAAATTACTACAGCACTCAACTTTCCTCACTTGTCTAAAGGAAAAAAGTTTTTAGTACTTAATAAATAAGCACCTATCTAGGCATGTCTAAAGGTCAGCTCCCGGTGTTTTCTCCTGTCTACCTGATGAATCTGGGCATCTTGGGACAGTGCAACAATTACCTCATGTACACAGACAACCCTCTCCTCCTACCACCCAACACTACAACCTGTCAGAGATGCACTTATATAGCCAAACTGGAAGCAAAGCTCTCTTCACCAAAGACTGGACTAGACAGTCAGGAGGAGAAGGTAAACACTTGCACTGTACCACACTCATCACATAGTCCCTCAAAACCTACACCACCAAAACACACACACAGAAGCACAAAACACACACCTACATTCACGGAGGCTCTCAGTAAAAATCTGCCCAAACAACCGAGACCTCCGAAGCAGAAATGCAAGCAACCTCCACCTCCCAACACAACCTAAATGACACATAGCCCACATACTCAGTGTGCCACTCAACTACAACCCATAAGGCATAATGTACCCAACACTCTAGTCATAGGTGACTATAGTCAGGCACACTGATGTTCCACTCACCAGGCTAAACAAGGAGAAAGTTACTATCAGCTGCCTGTCGGGTGCCAGGATCGGCCACATAATGCACGTACTCAGGTCTCTCCACAACAAGTACAAATATGACTTTGTCATTGTCCATGTAAGTGTGAATTACCTGAGATGTACCTCCCTGGACTACATAAAAAGAGACATGGAGGAGCTCTCCAATCTTGTAGCCCAGGCAAGTATGACCCTCGCCCTGAGTAGCATCCTGCCATCACCCAGAATGATACCACAGTACAAGGACAAAATGATTGACTTCAACAATTGGCTAAGCTTCTGGTGTCATTCTAAGGGAATCTAGTATCTGTCTGCCTGGGATGACATGATCGACAGACCACTCTGCTTTGCCAGAGATGTCCTGCACCTGTCGCCCTTGGGATTCCGGATACTGGCAAAGGCTCTTGCCACACCTATATTGCCTTTTTAGGCAAGGTTCAAATGACAAATTCACCACCGTAATAGGTACAAGCAAGCAAAACCGGAGGGTAATGCTACTCAATGTTAGAAGTCTAAACCTCAAAATGCACTCACTCGAGGCACTCCTTAAAATGGAGAACACTGACATCTGTGCAGTGACAGAGACCTGGTTCAAAGCTCCAGAGAGCACCCCTGCATTACCAGGCTATAATTCATACCACAACATTTGGCCACCAAACCCAGACTGAAACACTAAAGGTGGAGACGTGTCCATATTCATTAAGGATATCCACACCTCCAAGCTAGTTGCTCAGCATAATGCATCCGAGATTATCCAAGTTCAACTAACTCTGGGCAAAACCGCAATCCAGATTGTAGCTTGATACAGACCCCCCACTATTCCCCAGGATTCCCACTCCTCTTTTCTTGATACACTGGAAAATATTAAGGTACAACCTAACACCCTAATAATGGGTGATTTCAACTACCCCACCACTAACTGGGAAAACTAGTCGAGTACCAACTCTTTTGCTCAATGTTTTCTGGAATTCATCAATTCCAACACCTTGGATCAACTTATCCACACCTCCACCAGGGGCAGCAATATCCTATACCTGGTCATCACCAACATGGGCGACCGGTGTTCCACACTAGAGGTCAGCTCCTCGTTAGTCAGATCTATCCACAAGCTAATCACCCTAGACATCCACAGCCAGCTCCCACCCCCCATTAGGAAAACAACTGTAAATAATTTCTCCAAAACCAACTTCACGCTTCTTAAGACAGAAGTGGCAAATTTCACGACACCCATGCAGATGGACAATGGAGGTACGACTGCCGAATCCTACACAAATGCACTTTATAAGCACTTACACGAGTGCATGGATCGTGCTATCCCTAACTGAACCAAGATGCTATCCTCCAAAAAAAAGGAAGCCAATCTGGTGGTCCCCTGCCATAAACAAACTCTACAACACAAGAAAGAAACTGTTGCAAAAAAGAGTAAAAACCCACTATTGGAGGAACTCTCTGGTCATCCTCAGTAAGAAGCTGAGATCCCTCATAAAATCCTCCAAAGCTAGTTATGAAAACAAAATCACCACTGATTCTAAAGACAACCACAAAGCATTCTATAGCTGTCAAGAATCTCAATGGCAGTACTCAGATCTGCTCTGAGTTACAGCACAATGGCACTAAATATACAAAACCAACTGATATTGCCAACATCCTGGCAGATAGGTTCAGTGCTAACTTTACCCCCCTCTCACCCTCTAAAGGGCCCATCTTTATACCGGAAGAATGCAAAGTTCCTGTAATCACGGCTACGCAGGTAAAAGCCTCACTCTCCAAAGCCAAGAACACAGCATCCATGGGACCTTACAACATCCCGGGCTGCCTTCTACATGAACTACAGAATGAACTGGCACCCCACCTATGTACCATGGTCAATCACAGCCTCACCTCAGGCTTTGTGCCCATTGAATGGCACACCACAACGGTTATCCCACTCCACAAAGGTGGGGCCACAACAGACCCCAGGAACTACCGCCCCATTAGCCTGACGAGCCTGGTCTGCAAGGCCATGGAACATATCATCATGAAACTCATAATCAAAGACACTGGAGATCACCAAACTCTGGACCCCACACAGTTCGGGTTTGTAATGGCAGATCATGTCTCCTAAACCTGACATACTTCTTTGAAGCAGTCACCAAAGCCATAGATGAGGGTAAGGTGGTTCACACAGCCTATCTAGATCTCGCCAAGACATTTGACACCACCCCCCACTCTGGAATTATTGATAAACTCACTTAACTAGGTATAAATCTCTATGTCAAAAGATGAGTCGCCAACTGGTTTACTGACAGAACCCACACTGTGAAAGTAGCAGACTTCAAATCAGACTTCAGACCAGTGACAAGTGGACTACCATAGGGTTCAGTCCTGCATCATCTTCTGTTTGGTATCTACTTCTCTGAAGTACAGGCTAACACAGAAGGTCTTTGGCTAACTAAATACGCAGATGACTGCAAACTTGGAGCCATAATCAAAACTCCTAATGATGTGGACATCCTACAAAAGGGCCTCACTGAGACATATGCCTGGTATCAAAGCCATGGTCTCAAGCTCAATGCCAAAAAGTGCATTGTCATCCCCTTTGGTAAAAACTCTGTACTCATGAACTACCACATAGGCAGTAGTCTACTTAACACTGAAAGTGTGATAAGAGACCTTGGGACACAGGTGGACAGTAGTCTCTCCTTTGATAATCACATTGCCACAGTGGTCAGGAAATCTTTCTACATTTCACACCTCATCACAAAAGGTTTCTCATCCAGAAAAAAAGTGGTCATTGTTCCCTCTACTCATCACTTATTAGACCCATTATAGAGTAAAACGCTCCTTTTGGTATATACCTCACAAGACATCTACAACAACTGGAAAAGCTGCAGAAATACCTCACAAAGAGCATTACTGGCCTCAAACAGATGCCCTACACAGACCGACTCAAAAAACTCCAGCTTTACTCCATCGCATATCGCCTACTCAGAGGTAATCTCTGCCTAACATACAAAGCTATGTCAAACCCAGAGCTGTTGGACATGCTCCACTTAAAGAAATCCCAATCCCTCCGAGTTACACGCTCTAGGGACCTAAACCTTGTCACCACAATAAACAGAATATGCTGGAGGGATAGATTCCTGTCCCAGAGATTCCCCATACTCTGGAACAGACTACCTATCTATGTCAACAGAGCTCTTCATTAGCACTCTTCAAGAAAAATCTTGATGATTGGATGGGTAATAAGAAATTCACCCCGGGGATCACTTCTGTGGTTCTGCTTGACAGGGGCACAGAAAAATTATTTTCTTGGGTGGCGAAAGCTAGGGTACCTTTTTAGCTAGGCTTGCATAGGCCCTATGGCCAATAGCCTAGTACCTACCTATGAATCTATGAACCTATGAACCAGGAGATGAAAAAGAAAGAAGACAATAAAAAGAAGGTGAGAGGTTGGTGTTCACTCACACTGAGACAGAAGGAGAGTAAGCTAAATAGAACTGAAAAAGGAGCAGGTAGTGTAAACTATGAGAAAAGGTAATAGTGAACCGACCCCTAATGATACTCCTGTTGAGTGAAAATACAGGAAGCCTAAACAGAAGGAAGAAAGGTATGTACTTCAAATTTAGAAAGGAAGAGAACAAAAGAAATAAAGTGAGGTAGAGACAGCAACTGTCACTGAACATTATTGGTATGAGCTGCTTTCCTTAGGAGAAGAGTTATTTCAAGATAGTCTAACTCTGAGAAAATGCCAGAGTTGGATAACCTTCAGATAAAATGGAAAAGATCTCCAAATTTACAAAGCAACGATAGTACTATGAGCAGAGGAATGGAAAATATAGCTAGAGTTGTAGGGGAGAATCTGAATTAAATGTTCCCACTTTTTATGCATTTATTGTACAGAGTAAGTAAGGGTAGAAATGAAGACATATGCCAACTATTAGTGCCCAAACATTTACGAAACCAAATAATGAGGCTTGAACATAGTCATATATGAGGACGACAACTTTGTAGTTAATAGTCAAGACTGAATAATAGGTCCTAGCAAGGTTTTACTGGCCAGAAAGAAGTTCATAACTTCTATGCTTGATGCCCTTAGTGCCAGAAAATAGAACTGTCACCTGGGCTTCAAAAGTCCTTTGTTTCCAATGTCTTTCACACAATTATGATTTTAATATACTTCTAGGGATATTATTGGGCTATTTGTAAAATGTGTCAATTGATTTAAATAAGATTTGTTTATTCTGAAGTATGCAACCAAGTCCACTGAGGCTTTTTCACTACAAAGGACTAATGCTACATCTACAGCTATGAAGTAGGTCTTATTATTTTCCAGAGTAGGGATACTTAGGAGATACTGACTGAACTGGGAACTCCAATTTTGTCATGCATAATTTACCATAAGCCTCAAGGGAGTTCAGTCATTTTGAGTTATTGTATGGCAGGCAGACAACTATATGGACTGTTAAATATTGCTACTAGTGAAACTTGTGTAGAAGATAAAATCCCATTTTAAAAACTTGTAGATCACTACAACAACTTGAATGTTGCAATGTTTATCATTGGTGGACAGATGGAAAGAGCCAAGACTACACCAGACATCTATAACACAGATAAAAGGACCAGAAAATTCAAAGCAAGAGACCAAATATTTATGTTGTTTCACTCCACAGAAAACAAATTTTGGCTAAGTTGCAGGATCCATTTTAAATAGCAGAAAAGGCATTTGGAAATGTGACTCCAAGAATCAGTGTCACTAGTCAAAGCTTAGTTTTGTTGTGGGGATATTATGAGCAGCTGACCACCACATCTGTAGGTACATCAATGCAGTGTGAGGTTAATTGTGGCTTTACATGGCTAATGTATACTCCATTGTTAAGCTTTTATCAGTGGCTGGTCAGATGGCCAGAGTCATCTCACCTGGTGCCCTTGGCCATGGTAGTGGTTAACATACCAACCCAGGGTGTGTGTCTTCAGTTTGTTTGTATACCTTACAGTGTTATGTAATCTTGTGTGCTCATAGGGTCATAGGTTGTAATGACATGTTTGCATCTCAGTGACCTTCAAGAGCTTTATTGCTGTAATCCTGTGTATATCTAGCCAATGGATAAGTACCTATTTTTACAATTAGCTCAAAGAAAATGTTGCTAATTTCATGAAAGCATCTTTTTTAATGCCAAGTACTCACCATTCATGACTGCCTTCAGTCTCCAGTCAATTGGATTGCTTTAATGTGCAGTTACTAGGGTATAATGTGCCATAACATGGTTTGCCTTAATAAATATTTGCAAGCTTCTGTTGGCACTATTTGTCTGACTTGTTTTAGCTTTGGTTTTATAATTCAGATATGTGTTTATTCACTGGGTTTTCTTTTCAGACTGAATTGCAGTCTTAGCTGTATTGAGGTGTTTGATACAGAAGTTCCATGAAGAATTCATAATATTAAAAAGTGCATTTGCAACAAAATATATTTGGTATTCTGATGAAGATTTCTTACCAAACAATTTAATGAAGTAACTTAACCTTTGCTAGTAGAGATAGGGATAGGAGGACAGACAGTTAAGGATAGTGGAATAGATTATACATTGAAGGACAGACAGTTATCTGTATTAAACAGCTTGGGTACAACAATGTTTTTGAAGTATTACAGACTTTTGACAGATAAACAAAATGACTGAAATTCATAAAGTAATGATTCTTCTCCCTTCTATGCATTTGATTTCAACCGTTTTTTGAAGACATATGAACTGATGTTACGATTCAGATGAATGGTTTCATCAGTAATAAATATTACAATAATTCAGTTTAGTAATTTATTTTTTACAAAAAATCTAAAGACTTATTAATGCCTTTTGTGATCAATACTGCTTTTGTGCTGTTTTTATAAAGATGTCCATATAATGCTAACAATAACTATTTCTGTAGTTGTTTCCCATCAGTGTGATATGGAACTAGCAGGTTTTCTAGATCAGTCATGTCATGTGACCTGTGTCTTTTCCCATCACTGTGATATGGAACTAGCACTTTTTCTGGATCAGTCATGCCATGTGACCTCTGTGTTTTTCCATCACTGTGATATGGAACTAGCACTTTTTCTAAGTCAGTCATGCCATGTGAGCTGCGTCTTGTGAAAAAAAGAAAAACTGTTTTCACTAGAGATCTGATGCGTGCACTGAGATACTTTATCATGATGTAACTGATGCTTTTGCTTCTCCAATATGGGAAAATTCTACTACTACAAAACAAGGAGCTCTGCCTTCCCAAATAAATAATTGGTTACTTCATAAACTGAATCCTAGATATCAAAGGGAAGTAAAACATTCACTAAAAGGCAAGCAAGGATTTTAATGCCAAAGTACATAACAAAACAGCAGTTTAACTTATAAAGTTTAGGAAGGAAATATATGACTTTACAAGTATGCTACCTTCTTGTCTGCTTATATCTATCAGTATTTTCCATCATTCAGAATGGTTATTCATGTAGAAAATATTATTGTATGTGCTTTTATTGTACACAAACAAGACCTTTTTTGCCTTGGCTGATTCATTTTCACATGACTCTCATGAATACACTATTTTGGAGATGCTGCATAATTAATTGTTTCACTTTTTCTATCTATATTTCTTTCCTTTAATGTTGCTTTTATTGCTGCACGCTCAAATCAGTACCCTCAAATAAATGGGTGCAATGTGACTCTTCTAAAAAATAATAAAACCAATATATAAATAACACATATAACACAGATAATGCCACTATTATGACCAGTTTATTAAAAAAACATACAAAAATTGTATTATGATGCCACTTTTCCAAGTAATTCTATGCAGTTATGTAAAATATACTGTGCTCAATAAAGAAAACAACTGAAAGTGCAACAAAGTATTAGTTTCTGGAGTATATGGTGTGTGTTATTTATTGTGCCATAGCTGGTTGTTCTTTGCGCAGTCAACATTTCTAAACTATTCTCAATTATGTCAACAAGGATTTGCTTATCAGAATGTATAAAACTCTCAACACAAGGTTAAGGGAAGCAGCTGACATCTGCACACTAATGACATGATTGTTATGATAGGTGTTTGCTTTACCCTGGAGTGGCACCATTGTAATTCATCCATCTCTGAATAAGAAAGGACAATTAGTGCAGTCAATCTGTCCCACGTGTTCCCCATAGCATTAACAAGGCAGTTACAGGCCTCTGGCAGACACTAGACTGAAAATTGAGACTGTTTTCCAGTTGAATGTGATCCTGATTACCTCTGTAAGGCCACCTGCTGCATTGTGGCTGCTCTTTTTGTGTGTATGTAGCCTCCATTTATAGCACCCCAAGGGAATGTAACCTTAAGGGCAAACTCAGCTGACACCAATCTGGTGAAATTCTGACTGAACAATCAGGTATGCATTTGGTGGCCAGATAACAGACATTTTCCTTTTTGAAACTACAATAATCATAGTACTTCTTTACCTTTCTAAGAAACCTAGAAGAAAGCCTCAAAAATCAAAAGTGATTAATTCTATAAGAATTATTTTTGAGTTCAAGTCAAAAATGTTGATATAGTATCAAATACTTTACATAAACAAATAAATCTGACCAGGATAAAATGTGAAGTTCTTCATTTTTTACCTTTAAATCAAATGTGTTTACTGTTGCATGTAAACTACAAGTGCAGAATAAGGCATTGAAGAATGAAGGAATCACTAACTTAACTTAATCACTGCTGTCAAATGTTTTGTGTATGGTAGTTTTTTAACACCACTGTATATTTCTAGAAAATGTTTTGGTTTTCACAATAACAAATATTAAAGTATCATGGAAAATGTGCATGTACTTTGCAATCTGTTTCACTGTACTGAAGCATTTCGTTTTCAGATGTACTAGTTTTTTGCCAAAGTATTTACATTCCATGAGACAGAATATTTTTAACTGGTTTTGAATACTACAGTAACACTGCATAAATGATAATGAATAAATAAACATCTATGGACAATAGCTATTGATTTTTTTTAGCCTATCATAAGTGTCTTCTGTAACCAGCCCTCACAATGATGAGCGGAAGAAAGGATTACTTTTATTTGTCATGCATCTGAGTACTAAACTACTCACGCAAATTCAACAAATTCAGCAGTTTCTGTGACATATGGTGAAATTATTTAGATTAAGCTTTCTATCCTTCCAAATATTCTATTTTGACTGGTATTGTTAATAATGATTTATAGACCACATTTTATGTATTTACTCTCTCTAAATGTGTGTGGGTGTATGTATGTATATGCACGTATGCATGCATATATATAGCTATATAACATGTAAACACATATAAACAAGAAGCTTCCATGTCAAATACATATTCAACCATGTTGATATATATATATATATATATATATATATATATATATATATGTATATGTGTATATATATATATATATATATATATATATATATATATATATATATATATATATATATATATATATATATATATATATATATATATATATATATATATATATATATATATACACACACACACACACACACACACACACACACACACACACACACACACACACACACACACACACACACACACACACACACACACACACACACACATCTAATGCATCTAAAATGCACCACAAATAAAATAAGAACATTGCATACCATTTTCGCCACCAGTGGTTTTGCCATCCATGTTCAGTATCTTGAGGTATGTATATGGGAATGAACAACACATATCCCGTTTCAATACACTGCACAACTTTATTCACTAATTAAAATAACAATTGTACTACACTACCAAGCCAAACTGGAACAATTTCTACAATGTGACTTGTTGATATCTGAGCATCATGTATTGAGAACAAGGAAGAGATAAGCTATTATATAGTTTACCCATCTCTCTGTTTTCTTAGTGTGATTAAGAAAAACTGACAGTAGCAACAGAGAAGCATTGCCCTACTTAGTAATTCCTAACACTTTTCTGCACAAAGGAGAATCTGTACATCATACTTATTAGCTAGTTTTCCCGCCTCTGACTTGTATAGATGTACTTTTACATGACTTCTATTAAGACAAATATGACATTTGGTACTGACAATATGCATTTTTTTCTGTTTCATAGCATCTCACTAACTTAGTACACACTGCAAATGTTGGAGTATTGATCCTTTTTTCTACCTTACATTTAAAGTTTGTAACATCTGGGACTAGTCACTGAGGATCCTAGGAACTGGTTCTCAGGAATTGTCTTATGATTACTGTTTCTGTTTTGCTCCTGGTAAAAGAAGGAACAGATGGACATTATTTCCTAGCATTCCTGGAGATTATCACTCATTGGAAAGCCTAAAAATTGCTTCATAGGAGCCATCTTGGGATTATTTCATCTGCTTCCTTCCTGAAGTGAAGGAGCAGAGAGACATTGTTTCCTGTTTGTCTCTGACAGGGCAATTTGTATGGAACTTCACAGAGTACTCTGGTTGCAGTTTAGCTGAGAAGCTCTTCAGGGCCTTTGTGCAGCTTGGCTATCATACTACCTCTGAAGTGTCCTCATAACATAGTTGCACAAAACACAATTAGTTTGCACATTGAAGAGCACTACCCCATGAGTTTAGTGTTAGATCGTCTTGACTGTAATTGATACTCTTACAGCACCCAGGCTAGTCAGCTGTAAACCCCTCTTGTACTATCCCTTGTAGATCATGTAATAAGGACCTGTGACCATGGATATGCACTTTCTACTGTTGCTGCAGCAAATTTGGTGGATATTTGAGCTTTGGCCGGCTAAGATCTGCCTGCAATCAACTGGACGTATAAGTGAATTTAAGTACACTTTTATCTGCACTTTTTTCATATAGCACTGTATTTTATGTGTTTTTGTTATTACTGAATATTAATTGAACTGAAAATTATGGCTCTCTGTCTCTACAGTTAGTTCCCACCCCGCCCCATGTTCTTCTTTTGGTGTTAATCTTGGTGGCTTTGAAATTGCACGCCCCTCTTGTAAATTTGTATTTGGATACTCCTTCTGGGCCCATCTCATTTGCTCAGTAAACTGAGTGCAGTGAGGTCATATTCTGATTTCAGGCACTCCTACTGTGTACAAAGAAAGCATTTGGGAAGAAAAAGAAATTGTCTGTTTGTTTCCTGCCTTTCCTGTAAGTACTCTAGTCCACATACATATTTGCTGTATCCAGGAATATTTGCAAGCTTCTGCACCCCCAAACCTTTCTGTGTCGGAGAGAAGCCTTCTAGCTTAATTTTATTTCATAGAACTAGCCAGTTTTTTAGTTTCAGCACTCAAATCTGTTTCTTTGAGCTCAGCACTTGTTCAAAACTCATTGCAAGCACTAAATAAGCTACAAATTACTACAGCACTCAACTTTCCTCACTTGTCTAGAGGAAAGCAGTTTTTAGTACTTAATAAATAAGCACCTATCCAGGCATGTCTAAAGGTAAGGTCAGCTCCCAGTGTTTTCTCCTGTCTACCTGATGAATCTGGGCATCTTGGGGCAATGCAGCAATTGCCTCATGTACAAAGACAACCCTCTCCTCCTACCTCCCAACACTACAACCTGTGAGAGATGCACCTATATAGCCAAACTGGAAGCAAAGCTCTCTGCACTCAAGACTGGAATAGACAGTCAAGAGGAGAAGGTAAACACTTGCACCACACCACACTCATCACATAGTCCCTCAAAATCTACACCACCAAAACACACACATAGAAACGCAAAACACACACCTACATTCATGGAGGCTCTCAATAGAAACCTGCCCAAGCAAGAGGGACCTCCGAAGCTGAAACCCAAGCAAACTCTACCCCCCAACACAACCCAAATGACACATAGCCCACAATCTCAGTCTGCCACTCAACCACAGCCCATAAGGCATAACAGCATACCCAACACTCTAGTCATAGTTAACTCTATAGTCAGGCATGCTGATGTTCCACTCAACAGGCTAAACAAGGAGAAAGTTACTGTCAGCTGCCTGTCGGGTGCCAGGATCTGCTACATAATGCAAGCACTCAGGTCACGCCATAACAAGTACAAATATGACTTTGCCATTGTCCATGCTGGTGTGAATGACCTGAATCGTGCCTCCCTGGACTACATGAAAAGAGACATGGATGAGCGCTCTGATCTTGTAGCCCAGGCAGGTATGACCCTAGCCCTCAGTAGCATCCTGCCATCACCCAGAATGATACCACAGTAGAAGGACAAAATGAGTGACTTCAACAATTGGCTAAGCTTCTGGTGGCATTCTAAGGGGATCCAGTATTTGTCTGCCTGGGATGACATGATCGACAGACCACGCTGCTTTGTCAGAGATGGCCTGCACCTGTCGCCCTTGGGATTCCGGACACTGGCAAAGGATCTTGCCACCCCTATAGTGCCTTTTTTAGGCAAGGTTCAAATTACAAATTCACCACTGTAAAAGGTCCAAGCAAGCAAAATCTGAGGATAATGCTACTCAATGCTAGAAGTCTAAACCTCAAAATGCACTCACTCGAGGCACTCATTAAAATGGAGAACATCAACATCTGTGCAGTGACAGAGACCTGGTTCAAAGCTCCAGAGAGCACCCCTGCATTACCAGGCTATAATTCATACCACAACTTTTGGCCACCTAACCTGGACCGAAGCACTAAAGGTGGAGGCTTGTCCATATTCATTAAGGATATCCAAACCTCCAGGCTAGTTGCACAGCATAATGCATCTGAGATTATCCAAGTGCAACTAACTCTGGGCAAGACCGCAGTCCAAATTGTAGCTTGCTACAGACCCCCCACCATGCCCCAGGATTCCCACTCCTCATTTCTTGGTATATTGGTAAATATTAAGGTACAACCCAACACTCTAATAATGGGTGATTTCAACTACCCCACCATTAACTGGGAAAACTACTCATGTACTAATTCTTTTGTTCAAAGTTTTCTGGAATTCATAAATTCCAACGCCTTGGATCAACTTAATCATAACATCACCAGAGGTAGCAATATCCTAGGCCTGGTCATTACCAACATGGGCGACCGGTGTTCCACACCAGAGGTCAATTCCTTGTTGGTCAGATCCGACCACAAGCTAATCACCCTAGACATCTACATCCAGCCTCCACCACCCATTAGGGAAACCACTGTAAAAAACTTCTCCAAAGCCAACTTCACACTTCTTAAGACAGAAGTGGAAAACTTCATGACACCCTTGCAGACGGACAATAGAGGTACAACTGCTGAATCCTACACAAATGCACTTTATAAGCACTTACACAAGTGAATGGATCGTGCAATCCCTAACAGAACCAAGATGCTATCCTCCAAAAAAAGGAAGCCAATCTGGTGGTCCTCTGCCATAAACAAACTCTACAACAGAAGAAAGAAACTGTTGCAAAAAATGAGTAAAATCCCATGACTGGAGGAGCTCCCTGGTCAGACTCAATAAGAAGCTGAGATCCCTCATAAAATTCTCCAAAGCTAATTACGAAAACAAAATTGCCAATTACTCTAAAGACAACAACAAAGCATTCTATAGCTATGTCAATAATCTCAATGAGTTAAATGCTTTGAATAATAAAAAAGCATATCTATATCATATATCTATAAAAAATTAAGAGCTGATTCTCAAAATCAAATAGATACTTTATGGAATTATACAATAAAGATCAATAAAAAATTTTTTTCAGAAAAGGAAAAAGCATTAATTCTTAAATCTATTAGTAATACCACCTCTTCTCCCTCTTGGAAACGTTTCACGTGGAAATATATGCATCAAAGCTTTTTTACACCCAGTACAGTTGCTTTAATGTTAAAAAAAAGACATTGTTGAATTTTGGACGTATGGAGAAAAATTAGAAGCTGATTGGGCTCACATGTTTATTTTGGCTAGAATTTAGAAACTTAGTAAAAGATTTGTGGTCAGACAGATGTGAATTATCTGACTCTACATTACTATTTAACGCACCAATTCCAACGTGTTTCTAGCAACTCAAAGACATATACTTTGGTCTCTCCTAGCAATTGCAAGAAAGACTATTACTTCAAAATGGAAAAGCAAAGACAACCTCTCTTTCAGAGAGTTTATTTCCTTAACTAAGACTGTTTGCAATAGAGAAATACAAACTATTACATCTAGAACAGCAAATGTTACACACAAAAAATTATCTTGGTTAAAACTTAGAAAACGTTTAAACAAAATGTAATTTTATAATTGAAGTTGTATAAATTATTTCTGATGTGGACATTGTAAATAGTTTTTAAATGGTTCATTTGTTAGATTGCTTTTTCCTAACAATGTTTATTGTATATTTAATTATGCATAATTTCATGTTTAATATTTCTGTATTTGAAAAAATCTAATAAAAATATATTACAAAAACCCCTCCCAGAAAAATGAGAACAAAAAAAAAACTCATTACTAGCTGTGAAGTACTTTGGTGTAAGAATATAGTATAGCTGCTGCATATTTTAATTAACATGTTGAGGATATGTGCAGTTATGCAGTATTTCGTGTACAAATATTTTTTTCCCAAAATGTTATTTTATAATGCAATACCTTAACGGTATAGTAACAAGAAAAAACAAACTATATACAATGTCCATAAGAATTAAAAAAGGAATATACATAGAAGAACACTTATATTTCTCTAACAGATTAGACAATTTTGTCCAAGCAATTAAATTAGTTATGTTGTTAGTCCTTGCTCTTATAGTAGCAATCTCATTCTTACAGAAGTATTTCACAAGATGAATAAATTCAGCTTTAAAGACAAAAAAAAAAAAAAAAAAAAAAAAGAATCTCAATGGCAACACTCAGATCTGCTCTGGGTTACAGCACAATGGCACTAAATATACAGAGCCAATTGATATTGCCAACATCCTGGCAGATAGGTTCAGTGCCAACTTTACCCCCCTCTCACCCCCTAGAGGGCCCATCTCTATACTGGAGGAATGCAAAGTTCCTGTAATCATGGCTGCACAGGTAAAAAACACACTCTCCAAAGCCAAGAACACAGCATCCATGGGACCTGACAATATCCCGGGCTGCATTCTACATGAACAAAAGAACGAACTGGCACCCCACCTAAGTACCATGTTCAATTATAGCCTCACCTCAGGCTTTGTGCCCACTGAATGGCGCGCCGCAATGGTTATCCCATTCCACAAAGGGGGAATCACGACGGACCCTGGGAACTACCACCCCATTAGCCTGATGAGCCTGGTCTGCAAGGCCATGGAACGTATCATCATGGAACTCATAAACAAAGACATTGGTAATCTCCAAACTCTGGACCCCACCCAGTTCGGGTTTGTAAAAGGCAGATCATGTCTCCTAAACCTGATAGACTTCTTTGAAGCAGTCACCAAAGCCATAGATGAGGGGAAGGTGGTTCACACAGCCTATCTAGATCTCACCAAGGCTTTTGATACCATCCCCCACTCTGGAATTATAGATAAACTCACCAAACTAGGAATAAATCCCTATGTCACCAGATGGGTTGCGAACCGGCTCATGGACAGAACCCACACTGTGAAAGTAGCAGACTCCAAATCCGACTTCAGACCAGTGACAAGTGGAGTACCACAGGGTTCACTCCTGGGTCCTCTCCTGTTTGGTATCTACTTCTCTGAAGTACAGGCTAACACATAAGGTCTTTGGCTAACAAAGTTTGCAGATGACTGCAAACTTGGAGCCATAATCAAAACTCCTAATGATGTGTGCATCCTACAAAAGGGCCTCATTGAGACAGATGCCTGGTGTCAAAGCCATGGCCTGAAGTTCAATGCCAAAAAGTGCATTGTCATCCCCTTTGGTAAAAACTCTGTACCCACTAACTACCACATAGGTGGTAGTCTACATAACACTGAAAGTGTGATAAGAGACCTTGGGACACAGGTGGACAGTAGTCTCTCCTTTGATAATCACATTGCCACAGTGGTCAGGAAGCCCTTCTGTGTGGCACACCTCATCACAAAAGGTTTCTCATCCAGAAAAAAAGAGGTCGTTGTTCCCCTCTACTCATCACTCATTAGACCCATTATAGAGTACAGTGCCCCTTTTGGTATGTACCTCACAAGACATCTACAACAACTGGAGAGGCCACAGAAATACCACACAAAGAAGATTACTGGCCTCAAACAGATACCCTACGCAGACCGTCTAAAAAAACTCCAGCTTTATTCTGTTGCATATCGCCTATTCAGAGGTGATCTCTGCCTAACATACAAAGCTATGTCAAACCCAGAGCTGTTGGACATGCTCCACTTAAAGAAATCCCAATCTCTCTGAACTACATGCTGTAGGGACCTAAACCTTGTCACCACAATAAACAGAACATGCTGGAGGGATAGATTCCTATCCCAGAGACTTCCCATACTCTGGAACAGACTACCTATCTATGTCAAACAGAGCTCCTCATTAGCACTCTTCAAGAAAAATCTTGATGATTGGATAGGGAATAGGATATTCACTCTGGGGATCATTTCTGTAGCTCTGCTCAACAGGGGCACAGGAAAATAATTTTCTTGGGTGGCGAAAGCCAGGGTACCTTTTTGGCTAGGCTTATATAGGCCCTAGGGCCAAATGCCTAGTACCTACCTATGAACCTATGAACCTATGGGCACCCTGAAGTAATGTAGCAGTTGTCTCATGATTACTGACAACCACCGAATTCTTAAACAAACCGATACTGAATGTGAGTGAGATAATTTCACAATGTCACAGGAGGTAAGACTCTCACATACAAGCACTTATAATACCAAACAGGTTGACAGAAACACACACACACACACACACACACACACACACACACACACACACACACACACACACACACATACACACACACACACACACTCTACCAATTACACATAGTATGGACCAGGCATATAGACCCAGATATGCTGAGGCTCTCATATGTAATCTTAGTAAACCTTAAAGGCCTCACAGACTTTGTATTTATTTACATATTTATTTATTTATTTATAGAATTTATTAACTGGGGTAGATTACTAACCCCATTGGACCAATGTTAGTCTTAACCAGAATGTGTACACACCAAGCAGAAAATATAAAATAATTTATATAAGAAAAGAACATGCTAAAACAAAGGAACAGCCAATATACAATAGAAAAAAATATTAAAGAAGGTAGTCAGCAGAAAGCACTAAGTGCAATATTTACATCACTTAGAGTGGTGACATGTTAGAAGTTAGAGAAGAGATGCTATAGTGAACATGATAGGTAGTATATGTCAGAGATTAGGGAAACTAGGTGATGTGTTCTGAAGCACCATATTTACATGCAGCTTGTGTTTAGTGATGTTCCTTAACATGTACCCAAAAGGAGGAGCAGTTAGAGAGATCTTCAAGATTTAATGGACAATCTCACCAGAGCTTTGGTCCAAGGGTAGAAAGGGAGTGATTAGAGTACTGATGTCTGGTTTTAGGTGCTTGCAAAGAGGTCCTGAGTGGTTATGAGATCTAAGGTTATATGATGGAGGCTGTCTAAGTAAGTCAAATGAAAGAACAGGTCAGGAATTTTCTTTCAGCAGCTGGAAAAGTTGGGAGCCAAGGAGCAGACTAGCTTGTTGCTGAACTGGCAGCCAGATGGTATTGGCTAGTTAAGACAGTGGTGTTCATACTTTAGGGAAAGGTTAATGAAGTAGCAGATGGAATTGGAGATTATTTGGGTGGTGGTAGAGTTTATTTTGGAGGCAAATGCTACAAGAAGTAGGCAGTACTTAAGTTGTGTGTGAAGAATCCTTCTGCCAATAGCATTTCTTGTTGAGCAGGAGAGGAAAGAAGTGATTTTGTGGGATTAGAAGTGTCTGCAGTTCTATCAACCTAGCACAAAAACTCTTTCAATTCTTGAACCTTAGACATGCCATGACAATACTGCAACCCCTTCATAAAAACCCAAATTTAAAAATAAACAATAAGATGCTGGACTTAGTCCCTTTTCCCAGACTAAAAGATAAAACAATCCAAGATATCTATCCCTACCTTAACTGTTCAATACAAGAAATGAGGACCAACTTAAACCTCCCTAAATCACACATAATAATCCTAAGACAAATCAAAGAACTGTGTTCCAGTTATCTCCAAAATATTACTATGACCAATAGTAACATAGAAACTTGTAGCAGGCTTTGGAAAACTATTATCACAACAAAGAAAACTATTACCAATTCATATAAAATGATAAATTAAATCAAATACCAGAAGGACCTCCTCTTCTCTAACTACTGGAGAAAAATTAAACCATCCATAGATGATCAGCAAATAAGCCAGGCAATCAATCTAACACTGAAGATTCTACCCCTCAAAAAGTTAGCATACACTCAGCTCATGATTAATAATAATGCTTATTTTACACCTGCAATCCTACACAAATTTAACACATCAAAATCACCTTTCTGCCCACACTGCAAGGACCAGATAGCTGACTTAATCCATGTATTTTGGAGCTGTAAATGTGTCTATAAACTCTGGAACTCTCTCAAGGTACAATTACAAAAAACGGGTTATCAAACATCAAAGTTAACTTGGGAATTCACTCTGTTACACATTCTCCCACCCAACATCCCAAGAAAACAAGCAAATACACTTTTAACAATTTTCCTACTAATGAAACTGTATATAGCTTTTAAATGGCTAGATACGATAAATATCTCTTGGGAGGGTTTTAAACAAGTAGCTATACAACACCTTTTAGCTCATAAAATAGTAATAGATAAAAGAAACAAAAACATGAAATCCAGAGAAATTTGGGAACAAACCTTTAACATCATATTAGCATAATTCATCACACAGCAACTTAGAAATACACTATAATGGAACCAAAGAACACATACAAGTTCAGATATTAAATAATAACTTGGATATTATGAATGTATATACTGTCTATATAACTGTGGAATTAACAATGAAAGCATCTATGTACATAGTGTAAATAGATATGTTGTATGACCTATATCCTGTGGTATTTGACATCAATGTATAACATATGTATATGTGTGTGTGTATGTATGTATATATGTGTGTATGTATGTATGTATGTATGTATATATATATATATATATATATATATATATATATATATATATATATATATGTGTATGTATGTATGTATGTATATATACATACATATATATATATATATATATATATATATATATATATATATATATATGCACACGGTCATGTTGTAAGATGGTTTTTATTTGTGACATTTATTAATGTAAAAATAAAAATAAAAATTATTGAAAAAAAAAAAAAAAAAGTATCTGCAGTTCATATTTTTCCGAGTGTTTTTAGGATGATGGTGGAAGTTGAGTGAGTGGTGAAGTCAGACTGTTTGGTATCTGAAGGTAAAACCTGATCTATGGCATTGTTAAAGTGGTCAAGAATATGCATTGAGTTCAGGTTATTTTACTTTTAAGTGGACATTCCAAAGAGCATAGTTTTAGTTTTTTGCTACTAAGCCAGTTAATGAGGGAGAGGAAATTGTTTTGCAAATCAGGTTGAATTGAGTGGGTTGTGTAGTTAGAGCAGATGAAAGGCATGTCATTGGCATACACTAAGACTGGAAGGTAAGGAAGATTGAATGTAATCCTATTTATAAAAAAGGAGAAAAGAAGAGGGGCCAGTTTAGAGCCTTGAGAGACTCCTTTAAGAAAGGGAGTGGTGGCTATTGCACTTTTCTTAATATTTAATGAGAAATGTTGGTTGACTAGGTGATTTTGGAACAAGGGAATGGTGTGAGAGCTAATTCCAGTGTCAGTAAAGTTGTTAAATGGGACTGGGCTATCATCTTGATCAAAGGCTCTGGTAAAGTCTATATATAAATTTGGCCATAGCTAAAAAAATAATGAATAAAAAAGAAGCAAGGGCGACACAGAGCCACACAAAGTCAAGCCAAGTCTCTCAAATATATATCCAAAGCTTTAATAAATCACTGCAGGTCAGATAAGCGCTTTCACTCGTATAACAGAGCTTCTTCAGATCACATTACAAAGACCATCATTCATAGAGGCTATATATATATACATAAAATACAGTCTCCATCAACCTATCAGATACAACAACTTATTCATATATTAATGAGGAAAAAGAAATACAAAACAACACATAAGAATGTCAAATATTGATATCTATGCGAAGAATAAAAATAAATGGAAATGCAGCATATAATAAAGGACATTGCAAATGGAAATATATATATATAAAATCATATTAAAAAAAAAAAAAAATATATATATATATATATATATATATATATATATATATATATATATATAAATGAGTATAAAAACAATGAGAACAAAAGTAACTGCTCCCCTGTAGGCAAATGCTAAGCTGGAACAAGCCAAACAGAAAATGTAGAAATAAACAGTTCCACTAATAATAATTCATTAAATCTTGAGCAAGATGAAAAAAACCATGAAGAAATGAGTTTGCCTTCATAAAGAGATCCACTGTTTCAGGTAAAGAACTTCTTTTTAATGGGTGGTGAACTCCGTTCCAGGTAGCGCTTTCACCGCCGGCTTGAGTGAGCCTGCAGACCAGCCCCATTAAAATGGAAGTAGGCAACCTCCAACAGTCTTTCTCTTTATCTCACTATTACTTACATGTTCTTCATGTTGTTTGAATATTTTTCATCTTGCTTGCTCATAATGAAAATTATTATTGGTGGAATGGGCATTTGCTATTGCTGGAGTTTTATTTCTATATATATATAAATATTTATAAAAATATTTATAAAAATATTTATAAAGATTATTTAGAAAATTTCACATTCCTACGCTTCTTGACTATGGGCTTAATGGAGGCTCTCTCATTAAGTCCAGTGCCCCTATCTGCTCTCAATCTAACTATCCATCTACTCTCTCTGCTCTCAGTATGATTCCTGATATCACCCCCACGTATATCAGGCTTGATGGTTTCAAGAGCTCTAAATAGAAAGTAGTGTTCAGTTCCAGCCTGAACCACATGCTTGGCTAAGGCATTGTGTGGAGAAGCTTTCCTAATGTGGTAGTGATGTTCACGTATCCTGTCTCTGAAATGACGATTCGTTTTTCCAACATAAAATGCACTACATACTTGACATACTGCCAGGTAAACTATATGAGTAGTTTCACAAGTAACATCAGCCTGTGTGCTGAAGCTAGTGTGTAAGTCAGGATGTTGAAAAAAGGTATTAATATCAATGGAACTACAATAGTTACAATGTCCACATGGTTTAGTATATTTAGAATCCATAGGCTGCTCTTCTCTCTTTGAATAGCAAAGCATTCTCCTTAGGTTAAGTTTATTCCTATAGAGGAAGGAAGGTTTGGTACCCACAATCTTACCAATAATGTCATCAGTACAAAGAATAGGCCAATGTCTGGTAATAATGTTCCTAATGGCTGGGCAGTCAGTACTAAATGGTAGAGAGATTCTGACACGAGATGTTCCCTCGTCTCTGCCTCTCTTTACATTATCACTCTCAACATTGACAACCAGTCCAAAATATGGAGCGGCCCTGCTGAGTCTAAGCTCATTAATATCCATAAGGTTAGAGTCGACATCTTGTGAACCATAGCCACGTTCCTCTAACCTCAGTTTCAAATCACCCACTTCTGTCATAAAACCTTCTTCAGTGGCATTTAGTCGAGAGGTTCTCATACCTTGACCTCTGATGATGTTTCTAAAAATGTGCTGTGGGTGCATGCTATCACGCTTCAATAAGGTATTAAAATGACAGGGTTTCCTATAAACCCCTGTATTAATCAAACCACAATCTAACTTCTCAACATATAAGTCAAGGAATTCTATCCTGAGTTTAGAGTAGTTCATACTGAAATTCAAATAATCCGTTAACTGATTTATAGTAGTATGGAACATACTCAATTCGTCCACACTACCTCTCCATAAAACAAAAACGTCATCAACGAAACATCTATAAAATGCCACTTGCTGCTGGAACATATCTAAAGTGAACAGGATTTCAAGTTCCCAATGTGCCAAAAACATGTTGGCATGCCCATAGCTACACCACCTCGCTGCTGGTAGAACGTGTTCCCAAATGTAAAGAAGTTATTCTCTAAGATCAGTTCAAGAAAGTGTGCTATGAGATCGACCTGAACTGGTGTATAATTACTATGTGACAGAAGATAATCAGTAATGTAGGTTAACCCACCTTAAATAGAGACTGTATATCAAATGTTACAAAAATCAAACTATTTAAGTCATGAATATCTCCTAAGCAATCATATAAATCTGATAAAAACTGTCTCGAATCCTTAAGTACAACTCTGTTGTCATTTAGTACAGGACGTAGGTGTTTCTCAACATAGACAGATATGTGCTCAGTAGATACTATTGGTCTCATCGGGGGATCTATAGGATCTTTGTGAATTTTGGGAAGTCCTTGTATTGTTGGAACAAGGGGAGTTCTAAAAGATAGATAGTCATACAGTTCTTGGTCCAAAATACCTCCTTTAAACATATCCAACAATGTGTTACTAACATATGTAATAGTGGCTTGCACTAATTGTTCACTAGCCACTATATAAAAATGATCACTCAATAATGTAGCCATAGCATCATGATATTTGTTAGTATCCATTATAACTATTCGGCCACCTTTGTCAGCTGGTCTTATAGTTATAGAATGTAGGGACTGGAGATTACGTAAACTCTCCTTTTATGCTGCACTCAAATTACCCCTCCTCCTATGTTTGGTGGTAAAGAAATACTCAGATAGGTCGTCTTCTGTCAATTTCAAATATGCCTCAACTAGGGGGTTATTGGGAGGTACAAAGTCACTCAACTTCTTAAACCTAGGTGGCCCATTAGATCTATTAAGTACCGGTTCACATCCAGTATTATCATGAAATATCAGTTTAAGCATCCCATTGCGACAAAATAACCTCATGTCCACAACAGTGTCAGTAAAATTACTGTGGGCACTTGGTATAAAACTAAGACCTTTACTTAACAGGCTCTTATCAAATTCTGTTAGCACATATTCTGAAATGTTATATACCATGGAATCAGCTGGAATCAAACTCTCACCTAAATCTAGTTAAATTTGTTTCTCCACATCTTTTTTATAGTCTGATGTGGCACAAACTCCTCTGATAACTTTCGTTTCTGTCTGCCCCTGCTCATAGAACATCCCCTCTTTATTCCTTTCTCTTTCCGAACAGGAAGGGGAAAAAGGGAGTTCGTTCACTGCATCTGTTGTAATAGCAGTTGTCTTATGATTATGCCTAGATCTTATCATACCATCATCGACTTGTAACCCATTGCTAGGTGCTCCATTAACAATATGTACTGCAGGGTACAAATTAACTTTATCTGAGTCAGTATTTACATGTGTAATTCCACTCACATTTTTACTGGTTATTCCAGCAGAACCATCATCACTTTCAGCATGTAAAATTGTAATAACATCATCAGTGTCCTTAGATGTGTTACTATTGTCAACAGGATTAATACCTTTCACATCATTCTTATAAGAGCCAGTGCTCTGTACACAATCATTAGAGTTCTCATTAGAAATAGTACAAACACTATTAACAGGATTAGTATTCCTTATATCAGTATTATGTACAGAATTTAATTGTCCATGATTCACTGAATCACTAGATGCAATAGTTCCATTGTTATGTCCATGTTTCGACCAAACAAACACATGGCCTAAATGAAAATCTTTATGGTCCCTCATTATTTTAGTTCTTTTCTGTTGGAGGAGTTTTCGCTCTAAAGCTGACACCCCATCCAACAGACTCTCAAACAACGGTTCTACCACAGCGCTGGGAAACATTGAAAAAATGTCCCTTTGTTGTTTTTTAATATTCTCGGTTAATGCTGCCTCTTCGGGAGCAAAAAAGTCAATAAGCAGTTCCATGTACTGCTTACTTACCTCCAAATTTAAACGCTGCCACCTCGAGAGTAGCTCAGGGTAATTTTCGCCCTGATTGGGCATATTAAGAATCCGTAAGCCTCTTGGTGAAATAGCTAAAAAGAGTGTGATTTATGAAGGTCCACAGTGCAGTAGAAGTGATATGTTCTCCCTAGAAACCATTTTGCTTGGAAGGGAGAAGGCGGTATTGACTGATGTAGTTTGAGAGATAATTATAGAACATTTTTTCTAAGATTTGCCAAGGGTTGGGAGGATAGATTTTGGGTGGTAATCACTGGGTAGATGGGGCTGGAGTTTTTGGGAAGCAGCATGATTTTTGCTGTTTTACATATAATGGGCATACAATTCTGAGTTAAGCATAGGTTGTAGATATGTAGCAGAGGAATAATGATCTACTTCCTATAATGAAGCATGAATCAGGGGGAATGGGTGCCTGTCCGTGCAGGTGAGTCAAGTTCTAGATTTTCAAAGAGAGGTATAATATTTTTGGTTAAGATCTCTTTAAAGTAGAAGAGTGGTCCATGAGGGGTGAGGGGAGGCTAACTAAGGGAGTAAAGTATCTGAACTGATGGAGGGAATGGTGGAGAAGTGAGTATTGAATTCTGAGAATGACTGAGAAAAGGAAGAAGGCTGAGCAATGGGAGGGGTTTTACAACCTGTTAACCAGTTACCCTCAGCCAAGAATTGTTTAGGAAGTGTAAAAGGTCCGACTTATGTGTTCTCACATGATGTCTGTTAAGACATCTAGTTGCTTGTTTGGACAGGTTTCTGAGGAGGGTGCAGTGCTGTCTGGCAGCAAGAGTTGGGGCAGATCACCAGGAGTGCCATGCTTCATCTCTGAGAGATAGGATGGTTTTCAGTTTGTAAGTGAACCAGGTGTTTATCTTGGCCTGTACAATCTTGTGACTATAGGGAAGAATGAGTCTTTTAGATTACAGAGAAGCTGGGTGAAGAGCTGTGGAAAATTGTTAGGGTCTGAGGATGACAGTATCGGGGCCCAGATGAGAGAAGATAGATATGCTTTTAGTTTGTTAATGTTTGCTTGAAATTTATAGCTGAATGTAATGCATTTAGGAGGGGATTCTTTAGAATTAAGGTAAATGTTGAAGCTTATAGGATAGTGATCACCTAGGTTATGAAGGTGGATACAGATATGACAAATAAGTGATGGGTTCTTTGTAATTATTAGATCAAGCAGTGACTGATGTGATGACAGAAGATCGGGTGTGGTGGGTTCAGAGATAAGTTGTGTGATATAAAACACATTAAGAAGTTCAAGTATGCAGTTTTGTGAGGGGTCAAAGAGACTGATGTTAAAGTAACCATGAGTAATAAGATATTTGATGTTCTGGAAAACCAAGTAAATTCAAACGAACCAAAGAAACACAAATAGGCTAAAAAACTCTCAGAGCCACAAAAAATCAATGTTAGTGCTTTCGTTTACTGACATAAGAAAACTTCTTCAGACAAAGTACAAGCAACACTGCTTCATTAAATACAAACAATTAATTACATCACCAACAACTAAATTGAGTTCCATGCCCACATTTAAAGGAAAAAGTTAATATATATATATATATATATATATATATATATATATATATATATATATATATATATATGTATATAGAAACTCAATAAACCCTTTCTACACATGAAATGCAGACTTTAACATGAACATCTCAACTAAATATTAAACATTACATAATTTCCAAAAGTACATATAACATTCACTAAAAGCAAACTTTTAAAATTATAAATGCATCAATGTAATAAATAAGATAAATACATAAACTAAAAAGTCAAAATTCATCTTTCAAGGGATTTCAGTTTAAGAATACATTTAATGGAAAGAAATTAATTGAGGCCCAGGGGGTGCATGTGCATTGAGCCATAATTGCCAAGCCAACTCTTTCTCATCCAGTCTTAAAGACCAGGGTCCACCCCTACAATTCTCTCCTATTTTGTCAATGGCACAAAACAGAAACTGATGTGTAGGGAAAGACATTACGTGCCTAGCCAAAGCATTGTTCAAATTCAATTTATTCATGTCATAAATGTGCTCATAGATTCTCTGCTTCAAACACCTTTCGATCTTACCAACATAGAAAGCAGAACAACCCTGGCACAAAGTTAAATATACCACTTTGCTAGATTCACAATTAAATTTACTTTTCAAGTAAAACCTCTTATTCCGAACAGTGAATGATTTAATCACATTCACATATTTACAAGAACGACACCTCCCACATTTCACCATCCCACAATGAAATGAGTTCATGACCATAAATCTTTCCAATTTGAGCTTCAAATCACAACCCTTCCTAAAGATAAGTTTTGGTAGGTCACCCACCTTATTCCCAGTACAAGGGTCATCCAAAAGGAAGCACCAATTGTTATTTAAAATCACCTTTAATAATCGTGCGTCCATTGAAAAGGTGGTAATGAAGCTGGTAGTAATAGCCACATCCATACCAGGGACTTCAACTCTTAGGGCTGCTAAAGGGGAATCCCCCACAGAGGAATCAATACTAATTACATGCTCATTAGATTGAGAATGCAGGGGTTCAGACCTCCTATCATTGTGTGCATGAAAGTCAATCACCGCACTGTTCTCAGGGAGTAGGCGTTTATAAATTCCCGCTTTCCTTTTAAGGTAGACCTCATCCATCAACTGGGTGAAAAGGCCTGTAGGGTATCCCCTTTTAGTGAACATTTTCATTAATAAATCACATTCCATCAAAAATTCAGTAAAGGCAGAGCAACAACAAATTTTCCAACATAACAAAATCAAATCAAGACAGACTCAGGGGGGTGCTGCTTAATTTTAGGAGTTTAAATGTGAAACTGTACTCTCTAGAAGCAGTCCTCACCTTGGAGGATGCTGACATCTGTGCAGTTACCAAGACATGGTTCAAGGCTACTGAGAGCACCACAACCAAGCAAGGCAACAATGCCTTCCACATGTTCAGAACTCAAAATGATTGTGAAGGAAACAAAGGTGGAGGTATAGACTCTTCATTAAAACCAAATACACTTTCAGACACTTTAACACAAATACTCTGGAACAGATAGTCTGCACTCCCACTAGGGCCTCTAATGTTCTGGACATAGGACTCATCAACATGGGGGGACCACTGTACTTCCCCAAACATGATACCCTCCCTGGTTAGATCAGACCACAAACCAGTTTCATTTGAAGTAACTACTGGAACTAACACCCTCACAGGAACAAAAATTATAAAATAACTTCTCTAACTTTCTCAAAATTAACTACAGCCTACAAAGCAATGGTATAAAAAGCTTCATGCCCCCACCAATCGCAGACATCAATGATCACTATGTAGAAGTATATGCAAATGCCGTATACAAACACTTAAGCAACTGCATAAACTCTACTATACCTGACTGGATCAAAACCAGGTCTTCTCGTAAAAACAAGCCATGATGGTAGACTTCAAATATATACAGATTATATAACAAGAGGAGAATGCAGACATCTGTGCAGTTACAGAGACATGGTTTATAGCCACGGCGAGCACTCTGACAGTGCGGGGCTATAATGCCTTCCACACATTCCGACCAGCTACATCACAGGAAAGGACAAAATGTAGTGGTGTCTCAATTCACATCATAAACAAGCACACCTCAAGGTTAGTCAAACAGTGTGATGTGCATGCGCTTCTCCATGTCCAAATTAGTATAGCATGCCAACTTGCTGCTCTGTATGTCTGCCAAAGGATAACTTGCTATTTAACATAATCCCTAGATAACTTGTAGTTCAGCTGAGAGCATGGATAGTCCTCTGGATCTTTAATGTTTAGATGATGGGGTTGTGCAAGTCTCTTATTCAAAGTCACTACATATAGAGATAGTAATTTTTTACTTTATTTCTCTGTTGCAATATCACCTGCATCTGAAAATCTCGTTTTCCCTCCTGTCTGCTTTCTGACAATACTTGCTTACCTTTAAATCCCCATCTTGACCATACTAGATTATTTTCCATGTTTCTTGTTTCTAACACTCTGTAACCAATTATATACTCACCCCAGTGAGCTTTTCTTTCCTGGATACATATATTTAAATTTCTTCACGTTTCCCCTTAATTACTACATTTCTGAGCAGTTCTCAAACTCTGCAGTCACATCTCCTTTCTAACTTAACCTTTTCTATGATCTTCTTAGCAATCATTCTGTCAGTGTTTACTCCTGCCACTACATTATGGCCCAATGCAAGGGTGTCTTTATTTATTTATTTATTTATTACTTGTTTGGATGGAGTTATGGCAGATGCTGTATTAAAGACAATGGGCAAATTGTACATTTAACCCTGACTGGAGAATGTATGTTCTCAAGCAGGGCGTTAATGTACAGGTAATGCCCTCTGAAAAACAATTCTGTCACTTCATGGCAGCATATTAAGCTGCCATGATGCTCAGAAAATTAAAATCCAAATGGCACCATTTTTTACACTCACTAAACAGTCATTATTTGATGAGCATACAACTTAAATAAAAAAGTATGTAAAAAAAAAATAAATAAAAGTCTGTGTGCATTTGTTTTGTTGCATGTGTGTATTTGTGTTTGCAAGTGTGCTTGCATGAGTGACAGCGTAAGTGTGAGTAAGTGAGACAAATGGAGACAAACAGACTGCTGACTGCAACAGGCATTCTATCAGCAAAGATTTATTAAACATTCAGTTTTAAGGTAACTCTTTCTGCCATTATTTATTGACTGTGCTTAACTAAGAAATGACTGGGCAGCAAAAACAACAGACAGTAAAATGGGAGGGGAATGAGGAGTGATAATGGCTTTAGGAATATGCATTTTTTTAAATATTCAGTTGTAGAATTAGACTTCTGAAGTTGTGTTCATACACAAAAAGTAGCTATTAAGTGGTGTGTGTTTCTCTGTGTGTGTGTGTGTGTGTGTGTGTGTGTGTGTGTGCATGTGTGCGTGTGTGCGTGTGTGCGTGTGTGTGTGTGTGTGTGTGTGTGCGTGTTATGTGTGTGCATGTTGCGTTTTTCAATAAGCACGTATGAGTATGTTTTTCTGTGTGTGGGTCTATATGTTTGTACTTCTAAATGTGCATGTGTGTGTGTCTTTACATTAAATACTTACATATCTTATATTTGTGATGTAAAATACTTCCTCCAACAAAAATAAATATACTAAAGCAAGTCTAATTCATTAGGTGGACAAACTATTTTACATCAACACACCCACACACACAAGCATATATGTGTGTGTGTGTGTGTGTGTGTGTGTGTGTGTGTGTGTGTGTGTGTGTGTGTGTGTGTGTCTGTATATATATATATATATATATATATATATATATGTATATATATCTATGCAAGAGAAGGTTTGCACCTGTCATCCCTGGGATTCAGGTTACCGGCTAAGGCTCTTGCCACCCCTATAGTGTCTTTTTTAGGCAAGGTTTAAAGGACAAAACTACCACCGTAATGGGTAGAAGCAAGAAAAATCTGAAGGCAATGCTACTCAGTGCTAGATGTCTAAACCTCAAGATGCACTCTCTCTCTCGAGGCTCTCCTAAAAATGGAGAACATTGATATCTGTGCAGTAACTGAGACCTGGTTCAAAGCTCCAGAGAGCACCCCTACAATACCAGGCTACAAGTTATACCACACTTTTTGGCCACCAAACCAGTACCAAAACACTAAAGGTGGAGAAGTGTCCATATTCATCAAGGATATTCACACCTCCAGGCTGGTTGCCCAACACAATGCAGCTGAAATTCTAGGTAAGACTGCAATACAAATTATAGCTTGCTACAGATCCCCCACCATGCCCCAAGATTCTCACTACACCTTTTAAAAATACTGGAAAATATTAAGATACAACCAAACTGGGTGATTTCAACTACCCTGCCATTAAATGGGAAAACTACCCCTGTACCAACACCTTTGCTCAATGGTTCTTCGAATTCATAAATTCCAATGCCCTAGAGCAACTGATTCGTAGTCCCACCAGAGGTACCAATATTCTAGATCTGGTCATTACCAACATAGGAGAGCGATGCTCCACACCAGTGGTCACCCCCTCATCGGTCAGATCAGACCATAATCTAATCACCCTTGACATCCACATCCCACCCCAACCCCTTTAAGGAAACCTTTGTAAAAAACTTCTCCAAAGCCAACTTCACGCTTCTCAAGTCAGAAGCAACAAACTTCATGACACCCATGCAGATGGGAACTGGAAGTTCAACTGCTGAATCCTACACTAAGGTGCTGTACAAGCACATTCACTCGCGCATGGACCGAGCCATCCCAAATAGAACCAAGACGCTGTCCTCTAAAAAAGGAAGACAATCTGGTGGTCCCCTGCCATAAACAAGTTGTAAAAGAGAAGGAAGAAACTGTTGCAGTAAAGAGAAAGAACCCAGGATTCAAAAAACTCCCTCACCAGCCTCAGTAGAAAGCTTTCAAAGCTAGTTACAAAAACAAACTTGCCAAAGATTCCAAAGACAACCACAAGGCATTCTATAGCTATATCAAGAATCTAAATGGCAGTACTCAGATCTGCTCTGAGCTACAACAGAATGGTACTAGATATATTGATCCCAAGGATATTGCCAATATCCTGGCAGATAGATTCAGTGCCAACTTCACCCCTCTCTCACCTCCTAAGAGGACCATCTCAAAACCGAAAGAATGCCAAATTCCAGTAATCACAGCCACTCAGGTAAAAAACGCACTCTCCAAAGCCAGGAATATGGCATTCTTGGGACCAGACGACATCCCGGGCTGTATACTGCATGAACTACAAAATGAACTGGCACCTCACCTATGTGTTATGTTTAATCATAACCTCACCTCAGGCTTCGTGCCCACAGAGTGGCACACAGCTACAGTCATCTCACTCCACAAGGGGAGATCCACTTTGGATCCAGGGAACTACCATCCCATCAGTCTGATGAGCCTGATCTGCAAGGCCGTGGAATGTATTATCATGGAACTTAAAAAGAAAGACATTGGCAACCTTCAAATATTGGACCCCACCCAGTTTGGGTTCGATCTTGCCTCCTGAACCTAATTGGCTTATTCGAATCAGTCTCCAGAGCCGTGGATGAGGGTAAGGTGGTTCACACAGCCTACTTGTACCTCGTCAAGGCTTTTGACGCTATCCCCTACTTTGGAATCATAGATAAACTTACTAAGCTGGGCATTAATCCCTACATCATTCAATAGGTTGCAAAAACTGTCTTACTGACAGAACACACACTGTTAAAGTAGTCAAATCCAAATCCAGCTCCAGACAAGTAACAAGTGATGTACAGCAGGGTTCTGTCCTCGGACCACTCTTATTAGGCATCTACTTCTCTGAAGTACAGGCCAACACTAAGGGAGTCTGGCTTACAAAGTTTGCAGATGACTGTAAGCTGGGAGCCATTACTGAATCCCCAAATGATGGGGATATACTACAAAAGAGGCTTACCAAAACAGATGCCTGGTGCCAGAGCCATGGGCTCAAACTAAATGCAAAAAAATGTATAGTTGTCCCCTTTGGGAAAAACCACATACCTGTGAACTACCACATAGGTGGCAGTACATTAACACTAAAACTGTGATAAGAGACCTAGTGGCACAGGGGAACAGTGGTCTCACCTTTGATAACCACATAGCCACAACAGTTAGAAAATCCTTCTTCATGGCACACCTCATCACTAAGGGCTTTTCATCCAGAAAGAAAGAGGTCATTGTCCCTCTGTGCTCATCCCTCATTAGACCCATTATAGAATACAATGCCCTGTTTGGTATGTACCTCACAAGACATCTGCAAAAACTAGAAAGGCCACAGAAATACCTCACAAAAAGATTCACAGGCCTAAAGCAGATGCCTTATGCTGACCATCTAAAGAAATTCCAGCTATACTCTGTCACATATCGCCTACTCAGAGGTGATCTCTGCCTAACATACAAGGCCATGTCAAACCCTGAGTTGCTGGACATGCTACACTTAAATAAATCCCAATGCCTCTGAGCCACACGCTCCAGGGATCTTAACCTTGTTATCACGATGAATAGAACATGCTGGAGGGATAGGTTCCTGACCCAGAGACTCCCCATACTCTGGAATAGGCTGACCATACATGTCAGGCAGAGCACCTCAATGGCCCTCTTCAAGAGGAACCTTGACAACTGGATGGGAGATAGGAAATTCACCCCTGGGATCACATCAGTAGCCCTGCTAGACAGGGGTCCAGGAAAGTAAATATTTGTGGGAAGCAATAGTCAGGGAATCATTGTGGCTAGGCTTGTATAGGCCCTAGGGCCGATAGCATAGTACCTACCTATGAACCTATGTGTATATATCTATATATATATATATATTTTTATATATATATATATATATATATATATATATATATATATATATATATATATATATACACATACATACGTACACAAGCAAGAATATGTATATAATATTACAAAAAATACAAAATAATTTTGCAGATAGGCCATTCTCTAAGTTTAATAATACCATCCAGGGCTTGCAGCATCAGGCAATAGAACACCCCATGGGCTTGAGTTATTTTAACAATAAAACACATCCTGTCGGGCATTATGGCATGCTTAAGAGGGACATTGTCTCATAACCTTACTGTTTTATTTCACTGTGTAGTTGATCAGCAATGATTTTTCAATCAAAACATTCCAATGAAAATATAAGCTGCTTTGGAGGATATATCCAACTTTCTAGTAGGATTTTAGCAGTTCTTTAACTTACAACTATTTCCATAAGTCTGCTACCAGGGACTGGTATAATGGTTAAGGTGTATACCTCACAAATACATGATGCAAAGTTTGATTCTTATATTTAGTCAGTATCTCATTATTGGCTAGGCATGTAATAGTCTGCAAATCGATGGTCTAGTATTTACCTATGAACCTATAAAGTATAAATGACAGTTCAGTTTCTAATGGCAGCTTTTTTGCTCCAGTTCATATACATGTGAAGTACCTCTGTTTTTTAGCAACCAGTTATTTTCTCACATGCCTAAGATGTGACATAGGAAATAATGAGCTATGTCACTAGTTCTTCTTTTTGTTCATCGAAAAAAGGTCTGGAGGATGGCAGTATCATTGCACTTTGTTGCTTTTTCCACCTTCAGGTAATGAACTGGTTCAGGTGTTTCTGTTCAGTGGAATATTTGGTATCAAACCTATAATACTGGGCAAGTCTGTTCAGTAAAAAACGTAATCCCCATATTTCTTGCTTTCTAAGCACTGAGCAGAGGTATATACGTTTTTTCCTTAGTATACCTGCTATTACTGTTTCAGTGATAATCTGTGTTTTCCTCACTAACTCTTCATGTTTATATATGGGTTGCATTAGTTAGGTTGATTGTGGCTTAGATTGTCCTGTGTATTGTCCACCAACATTGGTTGACAATGCCTGTGGTTGAGAGTTGTGTGATAAAGTGAAATCTCTAAGGAAGTGGGATATGTGCCTTCTCAGCTGATTGGGCAAACTCGTAGTTAGTGTATATAATTAGAAGGGGGACTATAGCTATAGATCTTTCTATACAAAATATATAGGTTTACTATTGTTTGTTCGAATGACAAAACATTTGCCTTTCGAAACAACTAACAGTAAACTCGAACACAAACATTCCAACTGGCTACAGTGTCGACCCAAATGATTGACACGTTTGAGTTGACATTGAGGCCAAAACCATCATGTGAAAGCCGTATAGGAGCTGATGTAAATCAGACTCCTATATGACATATCACGTTTTTGCAGGGGGACAAGCACCCCTGCACCCCCCTGTGTGGGGCTGCACCCCCCACACCCCCGCTGCTTATATGTTCTAACTCCAAAATCACACTACAGTGGGGATATGGATAAATTTCCAATCCCCACTGTACCGCGATCTCTGTGCAGGTAGTCGAATACACTTATGCGAATGCACTACTGCATTCACATAAGTGTTTTCGACTATCCTATCCATTTATGTTTTGTGCATGACATTCTGATTTTCGGCAGCAGTGCTGCTGACAGAATGTCATTCACACAAACCATAGTAAACCAAATATATATATATATATATATATATATATATATATATGTATATATTTATTTTGGTCTACCTGAATTAACCAAAACTGCAAAAGACCGAAAATGACATATCCAACAATAAATGAACGAAAGTGAAAAAAACGAATATTAAAATAACCGACAGAGCACAATCCCGACCATGGAATACAAAGCCCCGCAACTGCCTAAATGATTAAGACTGAAAGTAGCACCACAACAGTAAGAGTAGATCACAACAATTAACAGCAGAACATGTGTAAATGGGTACTAAAACAAACCACCAGTAGTAATGCATCAGATTGTTATTAAGGACTCCCCACGCTTGCATTACCGTGCTATGCATCGAAGACAATATGACTAATGAGGAAACTGTAGGAGAGCTATGACAGTTATACAAAACAGTAAAATCTCAAAAGGGAAATGACATGTCAGTGATAGATTTGTACATCTACCACCTTGAAAGAAAATGCCACAACAAAAGGTACTGGGCATGCAAGTATAAAACACCTGATGTTTGTAGAGGCAGGGCTGTTACCACAATGTCTCCAAATGGTGAAATACTTGTAAAGTCTGTAGCACACAACCATGCTGCGGATCCTGGTGAGCTGCAGAGATATGTGGTGTGTAGCGATCTAAAGAGTAGAGCTTACTTAAGCAGGGACACACCATGTTTAATAGTGGAGGACGCACTGGCTTCAACATCCCTAGGTACAATTCATTCTGCTCCCCATAGACGTGCCTTATTACAGCAAGTGAATCATATCAGATGACTCAAATGTGGTTCACGAAGTAAACATGACTTGAACCTGACAACAATAGACTTTACAGCATTTCACTTAAAGTCAGGTACGTTTATTCATAAAACAATGTCAGATCCTGCTACTGACACCACTGTTGTGGTGTTTACTATGGTAGATAACGTGCATGATTTGAGCCGAGCTACGATTTGGCTAATGGATGGTACATTCTTTGCAAAGGGTGTAACCATCTGGCAATTATACAGTATCCATGCATTAATAAAAACAAGTACACATAGCAAGGCTGTACCACTAATTTATGCCCTCATGTCAAAGAAATCATTGAAAGCGTACAACTACTTGTGGCACAATTTACTATATCTCTTTTCAGTTAATGGATTGTCTGTGCAAGTGAAGTATGTTCTGTGTGACTTTGAAGTAGCGGCAATAAAGAGTATCAGATTGAATATCCCTAATGCCCGTTCCAAGGGCTGCTTGTTCCACTTTAGCCAGAACGTCTGGCGAAAGGTGCAAGCATTAGGGCTAGCATCATTCTATAATAATTCACAGGACTTCCAACTAGCTGTTAAATCGCTAATCGCTCTGGCATTTCTAAAGGAAGATGAAGTGCAGGTGACCTTTGATACATTGCGAGCTTCTTTTCCCACAGAGGGTAAGGACTTGATAAAATACTTTTCTGAGTAGTATATTAATGGCAGGAGGAGACAATTTCAAACCAGGACATCTACCACTATGAAATTCCCGCCACTGTTTCCCATTACTGTGTGGAATGTAAGTAAACTTAACGAATTGAATCTGCCGCGGACCCAAAATACAATGGAGGCATGGCATAGGAGACTTAAGTATCTCCTAGGAGACAGAGGGACAAACCTGCGGTTTTTGCTACTAACTTTAGTGAGGGAGCAAGACCAGGTAGACAAACTTAGGATTCGTATGTCCACAAGCCATGTACAGTGTCCGAAGAAGAGGAAACTAATTACCAGACGTGCAGTTTAAGAATGTATTAGAAGGTAGAGAACAATACACAGCTGTGGAGTTCGTGACAGCCATTGAGAGGCTTTTAAAACTATGAACCGTTTTGTGTGTAGAACGTATGACTTTCAGCTAGTTTTGCTGAGTTTCATTTGATTTTGTGTGTGATTACACTAATATAATGTAACAGGAGTGTTACTATCATTCATTTGACTTTGTGTTTAATTAGACTAATGTAATGTAACAAGAGTGTTACTATCACCGGTGTGTACAGGGATGTGTCGATCATTACATTGTCGGTGATTTCAGTGTCGGGATTCTCACTTTTCGTTGTTATGGTTTGTCGGTGTTTTCGTGTCGGGTATGTCGGGGTAGGTCTTTTGCACTGTTGGTTAATTCAGGTAGACCCATATATATATATATATATATATATATATATATATATATATATATATATATATATATATATACATATACACACACACACACACACACACACACACACACACATATATATATATATATATATATATATATATATAGATAGATATATAGATATATATATAGATATAGATATAGATATAGGTTTACTATCAAAAAGGTGATCAGATTTTGTGCGATTTACGTTAGTCGAAACACCCAATTTGATATTTTGAAAAAACAAAAAAAAAATGTTGAAATACACCACAGAGAATGCACTACAGAATTCACTGTTGTGTGTTTCAGCATTTTAGTGCAGAACGCACTATAGCAGGGATCGGGAAATGTACCCTTTCCCTCACTGTATTGTGATCTTGGAGTTTGTATATATAAGTAGCAGAGGGTGTGGGGGGTGCAGGGGAGCTTCCTCCCTTGCAAAAACGTGCTTTGCTGTGTGTTTCACAGTAGTACCATTTATGGAAGTGTGGAGAATGTTAGAAATATGTCAATTTTGACATTCTCCACTTCTGCATTCACCTTTTGTGTCAGTCGTTGTTTTGTTTTTTGCTAATGTGATTCTTTCAACCGATAACTGACATGAAGTGTGATCGGTGAAATGATAGTAAACCTATATAATATATATATATATATATATATATATATATATATATATATATATATATATATATAGATAGTTTATTATCAAATTGTCAATGTTAAAAACAAATTCTGTTTTTAATGTTGAACCATAAGACCAAATCCATGCATACTAATTAGGTTTAAATGTCGAATCTGATGAACAAATTCAGCAGATTCGACATTGAGATTGAATAGCAAATGGGATGTCCGCATAGGAGCTAAGGTAAGTCTAGCTCCTACCCTGCAAATTCACTGTTTTGCAGAGAGGCAAGCCCTCTTGCACCCTCTATGGGGGTGCTGTGCCCCCCACACCCCCTGCTAAATATAAATTCCAACTCCGAGATCACACTGCAGTGAGGAAAGGGATGGATTTCCCAGTATGCACTGTACCACGATCTGTACCCATGGCATTGAGGTTCGTATCAGCGGCATTAGCTGATATGAACTGTCTTGCTCAAGTAATGTTCGGCAACACATAAATCATCCAACTGCATTTCATCATTCCTGTGTTCACCGAATGTTACTTCAACATTTTGATACTAAACCTATATATATATATATATATATATATATATATATATATATATATATATATATAAAGATGCCGAATCCGTGGAAGATAAAACACGTGAAATATCAACTGACAAAACATCAAAAGTGCAACATGATGTACAAGGAAGAGCTGCCATGTGAGGAAGTATGCTGCATCCATCAAATGAATTTGACTGTGCAGAAACATGCGTAAAAATGGAAAGATCAACTAAAATATTGTGGCAGAATGTGTATACTCATAATGCGGCACCATAACATGTACACAGAATGAAACTTACTTAAATGCACAACTGAAGTCCTACTGACATTAAGGCACATAATCACATCAGAATATCACACTTAAAATAGTAGAAGTGTATATAACATAAATAGATATACCCAAATCTAATAATATAGATACATAGTATGACATCATCTTCTAAGTAAAGTGGTTGACCAGATCAGTGACACTGCAGCTCTAACTTCTAAAATAATGCTATAGCTGAGGAAGTCTGAGACAAAGGAGGAATTCTCATTTGCTACTACATTTGAAAACTGCCCATTCCTTTTAGTGAAATTGCAGTCAACGTGGTGAAAATGGAGTGCCAACACTAACTTGATTCTCATTTCATCTGCTCTGTTTTGTTCTCTAATGACCACAGACATAACAGCTCTGAGGTCCATGACACTCCTTGTGATGATGTGAGGTACTGGTAGCTATGTCAGAAGAAGTAGTGCAGTAGATGTGTAACATATGCCAGCACAGCTAGCTAGAGTTTTGTGACGAGTTATGTGTCCTTTGTATATCAAATTGATTTGCATGAATGCCTGTGTTTAAAAATGCATTTGTAAAGTTACTTGTGTTAAAAATGTATCAACAGTGTGCCCTGCTGGAAAGGAAAGAAATATACATGTATATCAGACAGTGCAGTATTGTAACTGTTTAAATGTATATGTTTTAACAGGGGATGCTGGAAGAGAAGAGGCTAAGCTCAGCTCCAGCTAACTTTGAGAAAATAGTATGAAATTAAATTACCATGCCTAGGCCATAAATATATTATCTGACAGTTTTGAATGAAGCCAGAGATGCAATATCTGTAAGAAGTATGGTTTATTAGCTCCTGTTGGAAGAGTAGAAGTGTTTTATGTTTTTTTTTTACTTCTAGCAGCTGCAGCAAATCTTAACAATGCTGTGTGTGTGTGTGTGTGTGTGTGTGTGTGTGTGTGTGTGTGTGTGTGTGTGTGTGTGTGTGTGTGTGTGTGTATTATTGACACATAGGTGCTAACTCCTGGCAGTTTCTAGCAATGGGGGTTGCATGGGAACCAGGAGTCAAATGACCAGATGTATGTGATGTCATTCTGGAATCCATCACTTAAATAATGTTTAATACTAGATGAGACTGAAGCCACAGGGCAGTCTGTTTCTTGGAACCTGACATAGAAGGATGTCTCACCTACTTCATCTTGCCTTGTGCTAGTAAGTGACTAGGGAATAATAATGCTTTAGGTTAGTCAGGAAAATATACTGAGATTAGTTAAGTACTGTTTTTCTGTATCTGTGTGAATCTATTCATCTTTGTTATTTTAATATTTCTTGTGGTTGTAACTCTGGTGGTTATTGTAAATAAATATTTAGTATTTTCATGTTCCTTTTTATTTATTATTAAACATATTTAAACTTGTCATTGTAGCTGGTCCCTTAGAGAATATTTTAACCTTTGAGAATACTCATATCTGTTTGGTGACTCTGTGGCCACTCCTGAAAGCCTTACTGCATTGGTCAAAACACTACCATTGTATAAATATTAATTTCATTCAGTATAATTGGGTACCATTGTAAAAAGATTGGAGTAGCTGGCTTTGGAGTATCTGGGGCAGTGTAACTAACTTATAGTCTGGGCAGAAAAGGGCATAGCTAGTAAATCTGTGCCAGCCTTTCCCGTGTGTGTGTGTGTGTGTGTGTGTGTGTGTGTGTGTGTGTGTGTGTGTGTGTGTGTGTGTGTGTGTGTGTGTGTGTGTGTGTGTGTGTGTGTGTGTGTGTGTGTGTGTGTGCGTGTGTGTGTGTGAGCTGCTTGTAGCAGGAACACAAAGCACTAGTTTCACAGACAGGGTGCTGGAGTACTTGACTTGGACACTTGGCTGAGGACTCAACATTACAGCTGTGCCAGTGGGAAGTCTTATTGGAGAACTGGACAGAGAGAGAAGGAGAGAAAGCAGCCTCCAGACTGAATGTGTTTCCTGTGTGCTCTTAAGGGAAATTGTGCTGGATGCAGAGAGCTGCATGGGAATTACTGGGTGTATCCATTTTTGTTCCAAGTGAACGCCCCTCTACAGTGTCAGTGGTGAGGATTCAGGCTCCTTGATTACTGGCCCAGAGATGGGATGTCACATATTGGTGAGCAGTGGTGTGGATATTAATTGAACGTCTGTGGCTTGTAGGCAGTTGTCACTATTAAGGTGTGTCCTCTTAGCAGCTGCAAAGTAAACATTCACAGTAACATTTCACAACAATTATGATTTATTTCTTGTTAGTTTAGTTTAGTCAGGGAAAGCAGGCAAAGATGCCAGCAGAGAATTATGGCAAGCTGATAAAGAACCTGTTGCCCAAGGTGTGTGAAGCCAAGGACTGATGCATGTCAACCTGACTAAAGAGGAAATGATCTCAGCCTTAGTCACAGCTCAAAACTAACAACTAGTAGGGTAACTAGTCTGTTGATGGGAATTTGCAGTGCTCAGAAACAGGGCAGCTCAACTTTTCCTCAGAGGATTTAAAAATCCACCTGGAGTTAAAAATACTTGAACTGGAGGCCAAACATTGGGAAGTAGAATCAACAGAGAGACTGCAGCATTTGGAGGCTGAAGAAAATGAGAAGCAGGGTCAACATGAGAGGGAGATGATGACTCTTCAACAGAGTCATGGAGGTAATGGGGAAGGGAATAACCAAACCCCAGCAGCAATCAAAGTCAGTACATTTCTTCCATAATTCACAGAGGGGGATAATTTTGAAAGTTTTACTCATATATTTGAAAGGGTATGTAAACAGTATAATGTTGACCAAGGGCTCTGGGTACAATTCCTGACCCCCTTACTCCATGGTAAAGCTGTAAATGCTGTTTCTAAATTGTCTGATATTGATTGTTTAAAACTATGACAAAGTAAATAAATGTTTACTTGAATGTTTTAAGTTAACACTTGAAGCTTACAGAAAAAGGATTTGTGAGCATAGACGCAAGGCTGATGAAAGTGTGTGTGATTGTACTGCTGAGTTAAGCACTTATTTTCATAGGTGGATGAGTGGGTGTAAGGTCATCCCTTTTGGAGGGCTGCCAGACTTTTTGATGAGGGAACAAGCCCTTATGACTTTGCCTGAGGACATGAGATTCTGGTTGGCAGACTGTGTAACTCTGCAGATGAGCTGGGGAAAAAGGGGGATCTCTGTCACTCATCTGGTCAGGATAAAACAGATGAACATTCATAGGTTCGGTTCAAGCAGCTTTTTTTACACACAAACACATCTGAAATGAGGCTTTGTAACTTAAACTTAAATAAACTTATAAACAGACTGACTACTGCACTCAAACATGTTAACAGTCTGGCTGTTCTCTCACAATGGCACTGCTGCCTCCATGTACTCAGTATTTATATGCACGTGTTGCATCTGGAAATGTTTCTTAAAGGTACATACACATGCTCTGATCTACATCCTCCCTCTTTGAGAAATGATTCATATATGTAATGACAGTATTCATTGACATGCAATTTACAGAAATGATCTTTTGACCTGCAGTTATACAGAACTAATCATTTGACATGCACTCATACAAAATCAGACACATATAAAACAATCAAGTCCAGGTTGCTGTATATTTTACACTAGGTCAAGAAATACAACCTGATCATATAACATAAAAGTCAGAATTAGATCTAGTGATGGGGACTGTCTTCGATGAATGTTCAACTTTGGGAACATCTGGGACATCCTCAGGAATGGAAATGGATACTGCAACATGTTCCTCGGTATGAACATTGTCAGGGCTGCTCTGAGATCTAGAGTCTGTATCACAGGTATGATGCTGAGATATAATTTCTGATACAGGAAGAAGATGTCTGCGGATCCTCCTGTAGTCTATACCCTCTGATTACACTAAGTAGCATCTCGGCTCAGTACATACACCTCTCACTTGAGCAATTTGATCAAAGCCTTTCGATTTTTGCATTCTCACTGTCTCTCCTTCTTTCAATGGATTAAGAAATCTGCTGATTTTATCATAGCTGGACTTCTGAGAAGAACGCTTCTTAAAAAGTTGGGCTTTGATTGCTCTGTTGTTTTTAGCATTAGGCACCAACAAACTAGAACTGATAGGCAAGGTTGTTCTGGTCTGCCAAGATAGAAGTCTCTAAGCAGGTGAGCCATGTAAATTGTCATGGGGTATATTTCTGAGACTGAGTAAATTCAAGAAGATATCGGTATTGTCAAGCTTTGATCTTTCTAGTAATTGCTTTGCACTCTGTACTGCATGTTCAGCAAGGCTCCTTGACTGAGGATATTCAAGACTGCTAGTAACATGGATAAAGTCTCAGTCTTTAGCAAGTCACTGAAACAATTGACTGGTAAATTGAGAAACGTCAGAAATAACTATGTGTTGACTACCATGGACTGAGAAATGACGTTACATCTTAGTAATAACAGCATTGGATGTTAGGTTAGGTAGCAAATCGATCTCAAACAAGTTTGAATAAGAGTCTACTAACACTAAGTAATGTTGACTGTTCCACTCAAATATGTCAGTCGCTACTGTTGACCAAGGTAGATAAGGAATGTGACTTAACTTGAAGTGGCTCTTTTTGCAAATGCAGCTTAAACTGTTACACACTGAAAAAGAAGAAAACACTTTATCAATGTCTTTTGCTAGAGAAGGCCAAAATACTAGTCATCTCACCCATCTTTTGGTAGAATCGGTATGTGGGTGGCCACAATGCAAAATCTAAATGTATTCACATTGTAAGGAAGTAGGAACAACAACTTTTGGACCTTTGAAAATGATGCCATCTTCCATCAGCATCTCATCTCTGTATGGAAAGTAAGGTATGTCTGGTGAATATAGGTTCATAGGTTCATAGGTTCATACCTATCAACTGAATAGAGCTGGAGTTCTTATCCCTTCATGGGTTGGATCCAAAGTCTGCAAATTCCCTCTCAAATATCCTACATTGATGCAGTGGTTCAGCTTTTGCAAAATTAGATCAGTCTTTGTATGATCTTTCAGCTCATCGAGTCTTGTGGTAGAAAAATCACGTACTTCCATGACATCAAAGTCAAAATTCTGTGCATTAAGCTGTTCTGTAGTATTTTTGACTGATATAGATAAGGTGTATGCCAGATAAAGAAGTTTACCCTTTATATAGACCATTTTGAAATTGTACTTTTACAATCAAAGCATCATTCCTTGTAGTCTTGCTGGGCTGAATACATAGGATTCTTTATATTTACTAGAGGCTGATGAGTTTCTTTTTGGATAGCTCGGCCATAAATATAATCATGGAACTTTGAACATGTGAACACAACTGCTAAAAGTTCCTTTTCAATTTGAGCATACTGCATCTCAGTTTGGGTAACAGTTCTAGATGCATAGGCAACAGGTCTGCCTTCTTAAAGAATAACTGCACCAAGACTGAACTTTAAAGCATCCCAGGAAAGAACTACTGGTTTGTGGACATCATAGTATCTTAATGTAGTTGGGTTAGCAATTTGCTTTTTGAGGTTATCAAATGCTTTCTGGTGTTGTTCTAACCATGACCATGCAACAATTTTGCATGTCAGCTCTCTTAAAGGTTCTGATAACTCACTAAAGTCAGGGATAAATTTGCCTAAATAATTAACCATACCAAAAAAATGCTGTAAGGCTTGGCCATTGTCTGGAGCTGGCATCTCAAGAATGGCTGTTTGTTTAAAAGGATCTGTTCATAAGCCTGTACTGGTAAACAGTTGACCTATATAATTAATGTCTGGTAACCTGAATTTGCACTTCAGAGGACTGAGCTTTAAATTCACTTCACGTGCTCTGTCCAGAACTTTCCTGAGGTTTCTGTCATGCTCTGCTTCACCATTGCCTCCAACCAGTAAATCATCAACTATTATTGTACATGGGTAGCCTGAAAAAAATTGCTCCATTACACACTGAAAGACTTCACTGGCAGAATTTATTCCAAAAGGGATCCTGAGGAATCTATATCTACCAAATGGGGTACTGAAAGCAGTCAGTAGTGAAGATATGTGATCAAGCATCAGCTGCCAAAATGAACTCTTTGCATCGAAGACAGAAAAAACAGTGGCATTCGGCATGAGGGTTGTAATCTCCTCAACTGTATGCATAGGTTGATGAGGTCTTTTTAATGCCTTGTTCGAGTCTCTTTGGTCAAATCATATCCTGATTCCATCTGAATTTTGCTTATGAGCAGCTACCATGGATGATACCCACTCAACCTGTTCTGTGACTGGACACATTACATCTTGCTGCACCATTTTTTTCTAGCTGGACCTTGACTTTGTCCTGGATAGCTATTAGAACTCTTCTTGCTGGTCTGAGCACTGGACTGTCCTCTGGAACTAACTTCATGGAGTACACAACTGGAAGTTTGCCTAGCTTGCCGTCGAACATGGCAGCATACTGTGAGAAAATAGTATAACCGCAAAAACGAAAGCAGAACCTTTGATAAATCCAGTGGAAACAAACAAACCAAAAAGTAAAAACAACAAATACACTGGAACCAGCAAGCACAATTAAAACTCTGTTTATTCCAATGCAGCTTCACAGTTTCACTACAAATAGCTTCCTCAGGCATAAAACCAAGACAATATCTACAGCACATATATATATATATATATATATATATATAGTATTAAAAGATCACATGATCAGTACATCATTTGTTGCAAGTGTTGCAATAAAGGTTTTAAGGAAACACACTCATTTAAACCTGGTGAAATATGTGCTTTTAGCCTCAGTGTCCATTTATATTCTTCTAGTTCTGTTTGTTGTATCAAATAATCCCCACGAAGAGAAACATCAATCTTGGATAAAACCATAAATTTAAAATAATGTGAAGGACCTAACTGCTCTATATGTTTATATAAAGCATTAGTATCATCTTTTCTCCTTATTTCTGTCTGATGACTACTAATGCATTCCTGCAGTTTCCTGTTTGTTTTTCCTACATAATATGCTCTACACTTCTGACATATAGCTAAATAAACAAGATTTCTCATATCATAATTACCATAGGCATTAATGTAAAATAACTTGTTTGTAATTGGATGCATAAAGGTCCGGCCTACAAGAATATCTGCACAATGTACACATTTATTACAAGTAAAGGTGTCTTTCTTATTCATTTTAAAGCACACATTATACTTGGGCTACTCTTTATAACATAAACTTTGTTTGAAATTATCACATTTTTTATAACCAAAGCTAGGTTTATCACCTATTTTATTAACAAGTTCCGTAGTCATAGCTAGAATAGACCAGTGTTTCCTTATAATACACTTAACAATCTCTGTATTCTGGTTATAAGTAAGCATGCAATGGGTGGAGTTTTTATTTTTATTTTGATTACGACCCAAAATTATATTATTTGTATGATCGGAGTATATAGGTTTAACTTCAGTACGTCTTTTATGAATAACCTGTTCCTTAATTAATGAGGCTTTATTACAACTATAGCCCTTATTAGAAAAGTCAATAACTGTATTTGTTAACTGTGTTGACATCTGCATATCATATGTATGTAATTTAGCTATTTGTTTCATCTGATTTTCCATTATATTACTAAAAATAAATGGAGGGTGCATATTTGTACGATGCAAATAGATGTTTCTCTTTACTGATTTCCTATGTTAAGTCCCTATCTTACCCTCTTCCTTCTTAAATAAAGTAATATCAAGAAAAGCTATACAATGAAAGGATTATTTCTTAAATCGCACAAAAAAGTACAGGTATTAATATGTTCAAAAACAGGTTGAATTAATCTAAGGATCCATTGCCAATAAGAAACAGGTCATCCACAAACCTGTGATAGTAACTAATATTAGATGCAAATTTATTAATACTGGATAATACATATTGAGTTTCCCACATAAACATCACCACATTTGCATAAGTATCTGCAACCAGTGGGCCCATTGCAAGGCTAAAACTGAGGCTAAAATCACATATTTTACCATGTTTAAATGAGTGTGTTTCCTTAAAACCTTTATTGCAACGCTTGCAACAAATGATTTAGTGATCATGTGATCTTTTAATACTATTTATATGTGCTGTAGATATTGTCTTGGTTTTATGCCTGAGGAAGCTATTTGTAGTGAAACTGCGAAGTTGTGTTGGAATAAATAGAGTTTTAATAGTGCTTGCTAGTTCCAGTGGAATTATTGTTTTTACTGCTGAGAAAATAGTATCACTGAAGCTGGAACTGGGACATGTACCTACATTATGGACTTCTTTGGTAAAATAAAGCAGTTTCATTCTCCTAATAATAACTACACAGGTCTTACGACTACATAGAATTGCAAGCTGTAACAGTTTCCAGCTGAATAGCATGAAAGCATTACTGAACCTTGGGTTTGAATCTCTTCACCTACATGAGCAACAAGCTTTGCACAATTCCCCAAATTAAGTTGCTAACCAGCTCTCACTTTAGCAAATGTTTCTTCTGACATTACATTACACTTTGAACCAGTGCCTACTTTAAGTTCTGTGGGTTTACCATTGATCAGGACAGTACAAAATACTTCATTACTTGCCATCAAATCTACTGCATTAACCTTTTCAGCAACCATTGATACACCATATACATAGAAAGTAGGGTTGCAACTTTCTATATGATCAACCTGCTTTCTTGAGTGGCTTTTCTTAATAACTGAATAAGGTTTGCTTGATTTACAAAACCTTTGAAAATGGTTCCATTTTTTACACTTTTGGCATTGCTGTCCAAAAGCTAAGCACTTTTTTCTTTTAGACTTATGGTTGTCACCACAATTACGACAGTTAACAATAAGACTTGACTTGGGTTTTGGTGACTCACTCTTATCCTACACTGAGCATGCCCTTTTTATTGAGCTAGTCTTGGAACTTGCTAGAAAGGCCAAGGGTCTCTCTGCCACACTTACAGGAGTTGCAGCTGCCATGTGCTTAGTCCTGTTTCTGCTTGCCACATGTTGCATGCTGTCTATGTTTGCTCTAGAGGCTGCTGAAACCATGCTCTTATCACTTATAAGCATACTTGTGTGCCTTTCTGTGAGCTCATGGATTTGACAAATCCCCATGGCTTCACTCAATGTTAAATCACTGTCACGAAGCAAAATCTTTCTCACTGCAGCACTTTTAGCACCACACACAAACCTGTCCTTTATTAACTCATCTTTCAAAGTCACCAAATCTGCAAGTGTTTGCTTTGTTTCTCAAGTCAGTGATATAAGCTGCAAATGTTTGGCCTGGCTTTTGGTCTCTTGTATAAAATAAGTGCCTCTCTAATGTAACATTTGTCTGAGGGGTTACACATTGTCTAAATTAATGTTTTAAGAACTAAGGTCTTCCCTTGATTCAGCCGGTACCACCACAATATGATGATTTTCCCCTTTTCCTGCATATATTTCTGGTGCATATACAAATGAATACTCTCTTTCAATGGCTTCTGACCCACCTACGTTAAGCAAAATGAATGCCCTTGTACATGCACATTTGACAGAAAAAGCTGCTTGTATGAAAATATCATATTCCTGCTCGAATACTCTCCAGTTCTCTGCTATATTATGATCAAACACAAGTGGACTTGGTCTGTGAAATGCATCTGCCATATCAGCACACAGTAGTGAAGGTGCTTGAAATTAAGTATGAACACACAGACATAAATATATGCCAGAATTTTAGGTCAGTATATGCAATTATGCCCAGTAGCTCAACAAATCCGTTGAAACAACTGCACTTTTGCCAAATAAGTCTCCATAGCACAAAAAAACTCTGAAATTACTGTACTTTGTGAAACCACGCATCACTGGAAGAAATACTTTGAAATGGCTGCACTTTGCAAATAAACTGTACACTGCAGAAAAAGCTCAGAGTAAGAAACACTTCGAGATGAATGTACTTTGCAAATAAACTGTACACAACACAAGAAAATGGCTGTACTCTGCGAAATAACTCTGCACAGTGTAAGAAACACTTTGAAATGGTGGCACTCTGCGAATAAATGTTCACAGCACAAGAAACTTTTCAAAATGACTGTACTTTGACTGCACTTTGCAATATAACTGCACTTTGCACACAGCAAACTCTTTAAAATAATTACACCATAATAAAGCACACAGTCTCTGCAAACACTTTGCACACTGAGATACTTCGAACAACTCTAGTTATGCTTTGATTGGCTTCAATCAATGCAAAATAGTATTTTGTGCCTGAACAAGGTCTTTCACTAAAAAACATGCAGTTGCCTTGCCCTTTGAGCTTAATTTGCCCATTTATTGTACTTGTTATGCTTTTTAATCTCTTATCATGCTCAATATGACTTTCTTGTGCTCATTTTACTTTAAACATGCTCATAATGCAAACCAAAGATGAATTTTGAGCTCTTTATGAACAGTTTTGCTAGTTTTATGAAATATCATGGTTTTGAACATTTCATTTATTTAATAATATGGTTTGTGCCTTTTGTTTGCTTAATAATACATTTTGTGCTACTCGTTTGATTAATAATGCGTTTTGTGCCTTATAAATGTGCCATTTCATTTTCTTTGCCAAATAAATAATTAGTGCAGTTTTCTTTACCTTTAGCTTGTTATTGGCCTTTTTTCATTTGTCTGTGCTTCATTTCACTCAACCTGCTTAGTCTGCCTTCACTTTCAACTCTGCACCTCATGGCTCGAAGAAGTATCTCTGTTAATCCCAGTTCTGACACCAAGTTGCTCATCTGGTCAGGATAAAACAGACGAACATTCGTGTGTTCTGTTCAAGCAGCTTTATTACACACAAACACATCTGAAATGAGGTTTTGTAACTTAAACTTAAATAAACTTATAAACAGATTGACTACTGCACTCAAACATGTTAACACTCTGTCTGTTCTCTCAAAATGACACTGCTGCCTGCATGTGCTCAGTATTTATATGCACATGCTACATCTGGAAATGCTTCTTAAAGGTACATGCACATGCTCTGATCTGCATCTCTACTTAGCAAGCAGGGCATCACTGCACAGGAAGGGGATACCCAGTGCTGCATATTGATATAAGGGATCCCATGGTGGGCAGCCTAAACCACCCAGAGTCCACCAGTAACAGGGAAGCCACTAGTTCAGGTACCTGGCCAGGATCAAGGGTTAAATGTTCTAAATGTAACCAGTGGGGCCATGTAGCATATAAATGTCCATGGAGGCAAGGTGGGGAACAAAGCTTGGGGAAGCCAGCTAGTGGGAATTACAGTATGCCAGTGGTAAGTTTTCTGGAGACAACAGGGGTACCAAAATATAACCAAAGTTTATATCCAATCTTAGTGGATGGAAAATAGATCACGGCTAACACTGCTAAGAGAGACAGTGTCTGACATAACCTTTATGAACCCTGCAGTGGTTAAAGGCAAACAGTACTAGCTTGGGCAGTCCACTCCAGTCAGAGCTTTAGGAGGGTCTCCATTCCAAATGCCTTTGGCCAGCATTCATCTTAACTGGGAGGGTGGAAAAAAAAGCAAGTGAATAGGTGTGTTTGAGGATATCCCTGCAGATGTCTTGATAGGGAATGATTTTGATAATGTAGTACCTTGTGAGCATGCAGTTACATGTAGTCACGCTTGGAGAAAGGCATGTGTGTCTGGCAGCCTTTAGGTGACCCATACAAAACCCACACCTGAAGCTAGGGCTTGTGAGGTGGTTATTTCAGGGAGGGAGCTACCCTGTAGCAGTGAGCCTGAATGTGAGCCACAGCTGATGGTAGGTACTGATGTTCCCCTTGGACAGAGTGACTGCAAGGGCAGAGGTGAGTGGTAGTATCCAGGCTGACAGTGAGGCACCACTGTCAGAGGATACCAAACTTCTTGTGGAAGGAACGTTGGGAAAAATCACAAAAGCAGAATTGAGAAAGGCTCAGCTCTCAAACTGTACACTAAGAGGTTGAGGGAGATAGCTAGGGAGGCACCTGATTCTCAAGGAAATGAGGAGTCTTTATACTGGAACAAAGGGTTATTATATAGAGAATGGAGCCCTGAGGGAAGTCTAGAGGGTGAGGTAATACAGCAGTTGGTAGTGCCTAGAGCCTATCACCTGGCACTTCTAGCCATAGCCCATGACATTCCTTTTGCAGGTCATATGGGCATAAAGTGTACCAAGAGACATGCAGAACTTTTATTGGCCTGGGATTGCAAGGGGTGTAACAGGGTACTGCAGGACCTGTGGGCAGTGCCAAAAAGTAGGCAAGGCAGGAGACAAGGTCAAGGCTCCTTTGATGCCTTTGTGTGTGATTGTGGAGCCATTTCAGAGAGTAGCTATGGATATTGTGGGGCCTCTGAGTACCCCAAGTTCCACAGGGAAGAAATATATCCTAGTGGTAGTAGATTATGCTACTAAATACCCTGAGGCAGTGGTTCTGTCTTCCACTGAAGCAGAGAAGGTGACAAAAGCTTTGTGTGAGATTTTTCAGCAGGGTAGATTTCCTGAAAAAAATACTGACTGACAAAGGTGAGAATTTCATGTCAGACCTGCTGGCCTGTCTGTGGGAGTGCTGTGGGGTGAAGCACCTAAAGTCTACCCCCTACCATCCCCAGTCAAATGGTCTTGTGGAGAGGTTAAACTCTAGATTAAAGACTATGCTGCAGGCATTTGCTGACCAGTTTAAGAGAGAGTGAGACAAATATTTGCTCCATCTATTGTTTACATACAGAGAGGTCCCCCAGGAATCCATATGTTTTTCACCCTTTGAGTTGCTGTATGGGCATAGGGTGGGGTGGGGGCTTTAGATTTGATTCATGATGAGTGGGAGGGTGAGTCTGAATCCCACAGGGAGTCTGCTATGACATATGTCCTAAACGTCAGGACAAGGGTTAGGGAGCTCATGGGCTTGGCCTAGGAGAACCTGGCAGAAGTCCAACAGCAGAAAAAAGTCTGGTATGACAGGAATGCTTGAGCCAGAGAGTATGCCGTGGGGTAGCAGGTAATGGTTCTCATTCCTGTCGGACACAAGCTGCAGGCAGCTTGGGAGGAACCCTTCAAAATGGTAAGGAAGTGCAGTGATGTTAACTACATGGTAAACCTTCTGTGCAGGAGGCAGTGGCACAAATTGTACCATGTTAACATGATGAAACTTTACCATGATAGGGAGGCCCTGGTGTTGAGTATTTGCAGTGGATGGTAGGAGGAGTCTGAGGGGGGATCTGGAGACTGACATAAGTAAGGTTCAGACTGACACCTCAGTGGAAGAGGTAGAAGTGTCCCGGCAGCTATCCTCTATCAAGATTCACAAAATCTGAGCAGTGTTACAGGAATCTAGGGGCATGTTCACTGGGAAATCTGGGTGCGCCCACCTGGTGCAGCATCATGCAGATACAGGACTCCAAAGGCCTATCAAGCAGGCCCCTTACAGGGTTCCTGAGCAAGTCAGACCAACTCTGAGGGAGGAGATACAGGAAATGTTGGAACATGGGGTAATCCAAGAGTCCAGTAGTCCCTGGACCTCCCCATTGGTGCTGGTACCAAAGAAAAATGGCAGCACCAGGTTCTGTGTGGACTGCAGGAAACTAAATAGTGACACAGAGTCATATGCTTACCTATGCCTATGACAGATGAAGCCTTAGAGCAACTGGGTGGGGCTAAGTGTCTGATTACCATTGATGTGGAAATGGCTATTGGCAGGTGCCCTTGCCTTCCACGGCTAGAGTGAGGTAAGCCTTTGTGACTCCGTTTGGATTATATAAGTTCACAGAGATGCCCTTTGGGATGGAAAATGCCCCAGCAACCTTACAGAGGCTGGTAGATCATGTCCTAGAAGGAGCAGGAGATTATTTCCTCACTTACCTGGATGACATTGCCATTTACAGTCATTCCTGGCATGAACACCTTCAGCATGTCAGGAAAGTCCTGGGTAGATTACAAAGGGCAGGTTCGATCATTAAGCCCAGTAAGTGTCAGGTGGATATGGTAAGAGGTCTTCTACCTGGGACATAGAGTGGGGAGTGGTAAGATCAGGCCATAACCTGCCAAAGTGGATGCCATTCAGGTGTGGCTTGACCCTGTTACCAAAAAACAGGTGAGGGCATTCTTGGGGACAGTGGGGTACTATAGAATTTTTGTTCCCAATTATAGTACAATAGCTGCTCATCTCACAGACCTGACAAGAAAAAAACATGCCAGACAAGGTAGTGGGAACCCCATCCTGTGAGCAGGCATTCCAAAAGCTTAAAGGGGCTTTGGGAGGACCCCCTGTGTTAGTCAGTCCAGATTACAGCAAATCATTTTTTATTTTTATTTTTATTTTTATTTATTTATTTATTTATTGCCATTTGTTAACTGGGTTAGTCCAGCTGGGTTTCTGGCCCATTTTCAGTGGAGACCCGAGGAGAAAAGCTCCAAGTTCAGACAGTTTACAAAATTAAAATACAACAACATTTACAGTAACAAATAATATGAAATGGAGTTATACAATCTCATTAAAATACAAAGCAAAAGTATGCACACAATATTGTAGTTGACTAGTTTTGAATATTTACATATTTACAAACATGAGTTTGATCCATCAGAAAAGATCAGTATCATCATCAAAAGATGGTATCATCCAGTACAGGGTTTGCTATTGTTGGGAGGGGAACTTATTGATCTGAGGTAAATCAAGAGTGGAAAGGTAGAGGTCAAGTTGGGGCTTTGCAAGAACAGATTTTGGAGCTGAGTAGGTGGAGTTTGACTTTTTCCTTAAAGTGGGCAGGGTGAATAGTGGGGCATATGTCTCTGGGAAGTTTGTTCCAAGTCTGGGCTATGGGGTATTTATATAAGAGTTTGATTACTGCTTTTTTTGGTTGGTATGTATGTAGTAGTTGTTGATTTGAGGTATGGAGAGTACGAGATGAAGTGTTGGTAGAAATGAAGGAAGAGAGAGCAGGACAAGATGAAGGTTTGTAGAGAATAGAGTGTAACATTTGAACTTGTGTTAGCAACAGTAAGTGGAGGAATTCCAGCCAGTTTAGGGATGTAAGGGCTAGGCAGTGGTGTGTATTATATGGAGAGTTAGTGATAAATCTATCAATCGTATGGTAAGTTTGTTGAAGTTTGTTTAAGGTTGTATTGAATGTTGGTGAACAATGGAGCAGCATAGAGAAGAGAAGGGAGAAGGAGAGCGTGACCAAGGGATAGTCTAGCATTTGGAGATAGGAATTTTTTGTTACGATATAGTAGACCTAATTTTTGGTTTGTCTTTTTTATACATTTGAGAAGTGCATATTAAATTTGAGTTCATCATCAATGATGACTCTAGAAGTTTAGTGTGAGCATCAGGTTTAATAACTGTGTTATTAGAGGAAGAGATAGAGAAGGAGGATTTTTGGTGGGAAAATGAGCAGGGGAGAAATAGTAAGGGTTTGGTCTTTTTAGGATTGAGGATGAGTAGTTTATCAGTTAACCACTGTTTGGTAGATAAAAAGCCTTGTTGAGAAAGAGTATGAAGCTCAAAGATGTTATCAGAAATGCCTACTAGATAAGTAACTTGAGAACCAGGTAAGGGTGATGGATGATAGGTTGAGACTAGCAAGTTTGGATAGTAGTAGGGGATGGGAGACTGTATCAAATGCCTTAGAGAGGTCTAAGAAGAGACAAGAGATGAGTTTGTTGTTACCTAGGGCCTCAGCAATGGTATGGGTAAAGGATAGGAGGGCTATAGTTGTGCTGTGTTTGGGATGGAAACCATGCTGTGTGGGTGTGAGAAGGTTGTATTGGAGTAGGTATTTAAGAAGTTGTGAATGAATGCTTTGTTTGAGGATTTTAGAGGGGGGGGTAAGATAGCTATAGGACAGTAGTTGGATGGGTCAGTGGAGTTGCCACCTTTGTGTAGGGGAATAGTAAAAAAGGATTTCCTTAGGGTAGGTACAGTGGATTCCTTAATGGACCTGTTAACTAGAATAGACACTGGGAAAGCTATAGAGTAAGCAGCTAATTTGAGGAAGACTGGAGGTAAATTATCAGTGGATGGGGAGCAGGGTTTGAGCTTTAGCAGAAGAGATCTGATGTAAGAAGTAGGAACAGGTTGAAGGGAGAAAGGGTTGCAGTTAGGTGGGTTGGGAGGGGTATGTTATGGAGTAGCATTTCCATTTGATGGCATGAGAGCCTGGATAGTATTGATGAAGTGTGTATTAAGTAGTGTAGCTGTTTCAAGGTCGGATGTATTTGGGTAGGGAGAGGGGTTTGAGGGGCGGCCAGGAGAAAGAATTTTATTTATGGTTGACCAGAACTTCTGAGGGTTGGATTTGCTATTTAGTTGATCACAGTTAAAGAAAGACTTTTTGTCAAGATTAATTTGTTTCTTAGTAAGATTTCTAAGATGTTGATAGTTGTAAAGCAAGGGTAATTGCCTGGATTTGATCCAGGCTTTCCACACTTTATCTCTCTGGAGCATAAGGGATTTAGTGTCTTTTGAAAGCCAGGGACCATAGTTAAATTTTTTATTATAACCTTTCTAGAGGGAGCAAGAGACTTAATTATATTCAAGATGTTATTGAAACTATTTACAGCATCATCTAAAGGGATTTGCTTCAGGAAAGACCAGTCAGTGGAAGATAGAATAGAGTTGAATTCGGTTACATTGAAGTTAGAAAGTTTACAGCAGTCTCTATACAAGCTGGGTTTGGGAGGTTGGTAGGTGAATCTAAGGACAGAGGTGGGTAAGTGGTCACTAAGGTGGCCTGGTAGAGTAGTGGGGTTTTGATACATGTTTGGGGATTTCATGAGTATCCAGTCAATTATAGAGCTAGATTTTTTGTATTATTTTGGATTTGAGTGGGTGAAGTTATTAGTTGATGAAAACCATGCAAGTTTATACTGAATTGAGGGGAGTCTGTTTTGAGTTTGTACAAATCAAGGTTGACATCACCAGTTTGTTGTGCAAGTGGATGTTTCGAACCATGGGATGGGAGCTGTACTCAGCCAGGTTTCCTCAGAGGGAAAAGAGCACCCAGTGATATATCTCAGCCATTGACTCCAACCTAGGGAGTAATATTATGCAGCAGTAGAAACAGAATTATCTAGCCATAGTATGGGAACTGCAGAAACTTCAACCCTATCTTTAGGGAAGGAAATTCACTATAGTTACAGACTACAGTCCCTTAACATGGCTACACTGAGTTAGCCAGCAAAATGTCAAGTTACTAAGGTGGAGCCTAGGGTTGCAGGCATATGATATGATAGAATAGCACCATAGTGGGGTTTGCAATGCCAATGCAGATGGGCTGTCAAGACAGGGTACTGGATAATGTATTCCCAGATAGGATCATTCCTCAGAAGCAACATTTGTCAAAGATCATGTGAAAAACTAGCTTGAGCCTTCAAAGGGGGGGATAGAAGTAGACCATGAACTCTCTGATGCCATGCCACCACACTATTTTGTGTTTGTGAGGGACATAGCTCATTGAGTTCACTAATAATGCAAAATCTGATTGGGAATGAAGGAGGGAAATGTACAGTAACAGTAGATCTGGTAGCAAACTTTTGAGGTTTCACAATAAGATACAAAAATTGAAATAGCCTAATAACTCAGCAGCCACCAAGGAGATACACCTGACAAAGATCATTGAATGCTGACATCACATCCTCCTCTGGCAAGAAAGCAAAGGCTGCTGATTTCTTCATATTGACATGAAATACAGCTTTCTGCCCTTACTTTGTTGACAATCCCAGGTTTTGCACCTTTCTCCATACATTCTGACCAAAGTAAGAGGCAAGATTTTCTCTTTGCATCTGGTACATTGTGTTGGATACTTTTATTGGTCACTACCTCAAAATAAAATAACACTAGGCTGTCAGAAGCTGTCAGTTCACAACGGGACAGCAACTCATAAATGACATGATGCATCATATTACATTTGCACACCTTACAAACCATCAAACAATGCACTAGTGGGAAACACTTACTATATCCATCACATTTGATAAAGGCATGTGTACTGTATAACTGACTGCAAATCAGTCCCTTAATGAGGAAGGTACCCTCCATTAACCAAATGAAATCATGGTTAAGTTCTACTCGATTTTCTAATATTGAAAAAAACATAGCAGCTCCACAACTGCTATGCCTAAGTGCCTTTCATAGGAAAGTACATGCATTTATCACATAATCATTTGCCTTTTTTCTTACGTTATTCACAGTTTGAATTAGTGCTCTATGACATGATATATATATATATATATATATATATATATATATATATATATATATATATATATATATATATATACATACATACATATATTGGCTTCTAGGGACATACCAAACATTATATAATTTTCTACTAAGCACAGTGTATTCCTCAATATGGCTGGATGCTGTCTCAGTTTAGCAGAATATGTATATCTTTCTACCTCTGTTTCATCAGGGAGATAGCTATGAGTTGTACTTTTCAACAGCTGCTCACTATCTACACATGGTGTATTGATCGCCCACCCTTTGTATTTCTCTGTCCAGTTATTATTACATGCCCAGTATAATTTATTTTTTGTGGTTTTCTTGTAGAGACATGCACACTAGTCTATAACTAGAATGGGCTTCCCTTTTCTTGAGCATGAAATCTTGCATATGTCCATTATATACGAAGAAGTCATTGCTCTCGTTCAATGTGCATGACCATTTCTGAAGATTTTTTCACTTATCTGCATACTGACATTGGCACATTTTAATACCTTGTCAGTGCTGTGATAATGCAACATTAAATGCGTTCACCTTTTCTTGAATTTGAAGTCATATATTTTCACTATTCTGAATGTATTCCAAACACACACACACACACACACACACACACACACACACACACACACACACACACGTGTAATATATATATATATATATATATATATATATATATATATATATATATATATATATATATATATATATATATATATATATATATATATATATATTTGGGTTTTTTTTTAATTTTTTGCGCCATGATGGTGAATCCTCAGAACAATGCAGGTGAGAGACAGCCAGAGAGGATGTCATTCAGACAGCCATGAGGTTGCTTACATCGTTAATCACATCCTCCCAGCTATGAGGCTATTTGACCGACATGCTTCATCACATGAGCCACAATATATTCATTCTGTGCTTCCATAATTTTGTAAACATGCTAATCAGGGTTACCTCCAGAAATTGCCTTTGTGGGTTGAAGACTTCCCCCCATCCAACATTTATATGCAGTGCTACCCCTCATCTAAGAGACTGTCAGTATGAGTTCTGCTGCACCCTGCCATACCTCTAGGACGGGCATAAACTTCTGAAAGTCCCATCAAGTACACAAGCCCCTAATCAAACTCAGTTTACCTGGCCCATACTCACAGTTTTATCCTTTGTGTCATTTCTTCCTGTCTTGATAACCTAGAAAATGATTACTCTTCATAAATGATGTAGCTGTGTGTTCATCAGTCTTGGCCATTGGTACATGTATTGATGTTCGGCTTTATTACTCTTCTCTTTTCCTACAGAGCTCCATTGTATGATTTGAATACCTTATGGTATTCTATAGCTCCCACTGCTACCTCTTTTATGATTGGCAGCATGTAATTGTACATTTCCTGTTTTTGCTCTGTGCAATTGTGACATACAAATACATGCTGCTTCTCCGATGGGGACATTATAGATACCCACTATTCATAACTATTAGTTTCATATTTGTTTGTTACAACTTCTCTGATTTGCCTGTTTTGTTATTCATTTTTGTCCTGAAATGTAGGCTGACTAGATACAAGGTGATAACTACTTGTTTTCCAACTGCTATACAATACCAAGTCTAAGGTTACTCCATCTTGAACAAGTCTCAGTATAAGTTGCCATGAAGAATGTGATATTTTTTATTATTTAACATATTTAAGTCAGTTCCATTCTCTGTTACCTAAAGAGTACCTTCCATCCTTCTCTGTCCCACAGAATATCCTGGATAAGATATTCCATTGTTCCTGTGTACACTGCTATGCTGATTTCATTCTACAGTGAGAAACAAGATTAATACACTGCTTCAATTCACCTTTATACTATTTAGGTAACTATTTTTTAACAGATCTTCCCCAAGTATCCAGCTTTTATAATGTGGACATATTTATTTCCAAGCCATATCTGTATGCATACATAGACTCTGTGACTCGCATGATATGAAGATGTAACTTCAGCCTATGCCACAAGCTAAATAAGGTAAACGCCTGCCCTGGAGCATGACCTTCATTTTGGTATGATCCTACTATGTTTTGCTTCTCTCTTAATATTTATGTTGCTGCTTCAGATCACCAGTGCCATTTTTGATAGACTGCCAGCTTTGATGTTTACATTACCAATTACTTGGGTTTCTGATATAGAAAGTATGATTTTTCTGACACAACATAACCACCTTTGGGTAGTCTGAGTATTTGTAAATTAAGCATTAAATACATATTTAATCAGTTTGGTATACTTCATAGCTCTAGACAGATCATTGCACAAGGAAAAAAAATTGTGCCTGTCTGCCTATTTCCAGTTCACAGAAAAGCGGAAACCCTAAGCCTTTTGCCTGCTGATTAATAATTTGTTGAACTATGTGATGCAAACTACGAGGGCCTGCCCATGAAAAGAAAAGACAGCAAATCTAAACATCTAGTGTTTTTATAGGAATTTTCTACATGTCACAAGTCTTCCTGAACTCATCCAAAGAATTTCATTCCTCTAGCATTTAGCTCTCTATCTCCTGCAATTACAGCTCAACCTCTCTTAGATACTTTACTTTGTAGGCCGTATGTTGCCCTGCCATTTACTTTCCACAGTTCTACCCTTTTAACAGATCCACCCACCAATAAATTCTTTACTTTGCTTTTGGAGTCCCTTACAGTGTTACTACAGGCTGCAGCTGTGGTCATTCTCTACATCTTATTTCTACTTGATTTACAGAGAAATGGATGAAATGATGCAGTGTTACTCTACAACTTTTGTATTGTAGAGCCAACTTTGATGTGAATGATTATCATCTTCTGCAACATGAGGGCAGTTATATTAGAATATGAAGAAGCATTGGTAACATGAGCCACAAAGTATTATAGAGAATGATGAAGTTAATATCACAGGGGATCACCCATCACCAACAGTTCAAAAAAACAGATGTGAGAAAAACAGATATAGTAGTCCATGAAAAGAAGACAAACGTGGCATTGACCACTGAATTTGCTACACCCAGTGATTGATTACATGTGTTGTGTACCGAAAGAAACACAAAGTCATAAAATATCAGGATTTGCAGGCAGAAATGAGAGCAATGTGGAGGAAGGATACCCAGACAGTTCCAAAAGAAGCAGGAGCAATGGGTCTCATAAAAAAAAAAAATACAGTCTTACTTCGATATTCTACCTGTATATGTAACTCCATATGAATTGCAGGAGTCAGTTCTGAGCACATTGCGGGTGCTGAGAAGAGCACTTTTGGGTAACAAAGACTGAAACAATATACATTTCACAATGTTTAATTTGACTTAGAAATGGGGACAATTCCTGTCATGATATTAGAAACCTAAAAGACTTGCAGAAATTAAAAAGGAAGGATTGAATATGAGCTCCCTGGCTTGGAAAAATATCTCATAAATCTTGGACAGCTCACTAAAGATGTACCCAAGTGTCACTGTCCAGCCTAAGATTTGTTCTGAGGTAAGTTATTACTATGGCTAGCTCTATGAAGAAGTAGCCAACTGCCATAGTTGATCCTGAGATGTGCTTTTAGATGAACTAGCAACATAGCCAGTACATTTCAAACACCCTTATAAAATTCTGCCTAATGTCTCCAGTGCAAGCAATCCTGAAGATTTCCAACCAGTCTCAAAAGTATGCCTTATCACTAAAATTTAAAAAGAAATGACATATTGATCTATATATGCATATTTTATATATATATATATATATATATATATATATATATATATATATATATATATGTGTGTATATATATATATATATATATATATATATATGTGTGTATATATATATATATATATGTGTGTATATATATATATATATATATATATATATATATATATATATATATATATATATATATATATATGTATATATCTGTATTTATGGGTCGACTTCACATCACCTAAAACCAATTTGATTTACTTTCATTTCACTGAGACCAAATCACCTAATTTGTCAAAATACTGAAAACTCATTTGACTCTCATTTCACTGAAAGTTTACAATGCTAAACTTCAAAAGACTAGCCTCGGGATTCATGAAGCTTGCGCCAGGCTCAGGCGTAGTGGAGGTGGTATAACGTCAAATGTGGCCGCCGAGCGATTCAGGTACGATCCAATTCCACGTGCTCTACCAGCATACGCCATATCTGCGCAGCTCTCGGCACAGGTATGCTAATCACCCCATGCACAGTACTGCACCATGCAAATGAAGGTACATAGTGATTCATGAAGTGGTGCAGGCGTAGCGTAAGCCCACAGAAATGTAAACAAAAAAAAAAAAAAACGGTTTGCATTTTTCCAAACAGAACATCGGAGCTATGAAAGCAGACCAGACTCATGTATTACAAAGTTAACATATGCCAATGGCTAAATATACAGCCAATGGCATAAGAAACGATGCACAACACCTAAAAAACGACATTTAATGTCATGTCCACAGTAACGCAAAGTACAACTGCAGGACATGTGTGTGCAAACGGGAACACAAGGAAAATATACACAAATGTCATAAAATCGCAATGTAATACAAATCATGATTTCACCATAATACTCAATGGTATGCATGGTACACCACAACCAAGCTGCAAGGGTTGCTAAGGGTCTGTGACAATCTTCAGCGCGGTAACTATGAATTAGTAGTCAATGCAATGCAAATGAGGCAAGAAATAGTGAATCGCAAACGTCCTGCCGGACTAAGGATGTACCATACGGCGCAGTGCTACAACACCGAGGAGTGGCTTGGAGGTATACATGACATCAACAGTGGGGTGCGCCACCATAGCTGTAAGCACATTGGATCAATGCAAATCCAGCCTGCCCATTGCTAAGCAAAGCCGCAGGATAGGGATGGGGATGTAGGTATAGCATCGTTTAGCTGAAAGCACATATGGTGCCTGAAAGTGTATGTGTATGCAGATGAAAACGTGCCCGAAGCCCGGTAAGCGGACACACGCTCCGCGCACCATAGCTCAAACAGGAAGGTTAGGGGAAGAAAATAAGGAAACGCAGCAGTAGGGTAATTGGAGTACAACTGAGCAATTAACACCTATTAACTCACAGTGGGCAATCAATGGCAGCTAACAAGTCTGCTTGCAGCAACCTGCAGAACAGGATAGGCGGGGGGTGTCGGATTGCAAAGAAAAGAGAACTGTCATAGCAGAGCAAAGCAAACCTGCAGTAGATTGACCATAGAACACATGTCGTAAGATAAGCCAGGTTTTGGAAAGTACAAATGAAAGCAGGCTGCTGGATGCATGCCAGAAAATGGGAGGGGAAATGTTAAGAAATGTTAAGGGAAGAGCAAGAGGTAATCCACGGCAGCCAAATGTAATTCAACACCAAAGGCATCACAATAGCAGTACCTGTGGTAAAAAACATAAGATACCCTGTAGCTCCGATGGTACATACACACCCTATGACATCATCAGTGTTCAGAGCACAATAGTATAAAGCGTGAAGGCACCTCACACACACCTGTGTATTCCCAAACACTGCACCACCAGTGTAAACAGACGGGGAACTTTTACAATGTACATGTTGGGAGTTGCCTTAGCTGTGATTCATCACCATGTGTTAGAGACTGAAGGTGTTGTGGAGGATGATGCTGACAACCACCACAGGCTCCGGAGGAGGAGAAGCGTGTTCAGACCAAGGGTAGCCTACCAGGGGCTACATGATCTGGAGATAGTAGAGCGTTACAGGGTGGACAGGGATATATTACAGCAAATAGTTGAGCTGTGCCAGCCACGCCTGAGATCCAGAAACAACAGAGGGGAACCCATCCCAGTGGACATGAAGGTATGTGTAAGCTTGCGAATACTAGCCACAGGTACCTTTCAAAGGCCAACTGGAGATATAATGGGGATCTCACAGGCATCAGCATCCAGGGTACTACACCAGTTCCTGGATGCTATGTTACCACATGCCAATGAGCATATATACTTCCCCCGAACTCAGGAGGAGTTGGCCAGGAATATTTGTCTCTTCCACCAGGTGGCACACTACCCAGAGGTACTGGGTGTGATAGACTGCACACACATACATATCAAGTCACCACCTGGTGAGCATGTTAGGCGCTACATAAACCGCAAGGGATACCACTCCATCAACTGCCAGGTCATGTGCATTGCCCAGGACATTATTATTGATGTGTGTGCCAGCAGCCCTGGAAGCTACCATGACTCCCATATCTGGCATGCCTCACAGCTGTATCAGATATTTGTCTGGGGTGACATCCCACATGGCCACCTTGTGGGGGATGCTGGCTATGCACAGGAGCCGTGGATGATGACTCCCATCAGAAATGCACACACACCCATGCAAGAACGGCATAATGAGGCACACGCACAAACCAGAATCATCATAGAGCATATGTATAGGTTCCTAGGTACATTGGTAGGTACATGCCCGATTGTCAGAGGCCATTCATCAACCGAGGCAAACAGTGTCTGCTGTCACCACCACATCGATTAACCAACTGTCCCTCAGTGGAGCAGAGCCAATGATTTCCAGAACAGGTGAAACTAGCATTATTCACCCCTGTACTGATAGTGCCTGCTCTGAAGGGTAAAACAACCACTGCCAGGAGTAGAACACGCAATCATGTACACAATCACCTAACACTAAGCTACCCAAGATGTACCAACAGCAGGTGTGTATTGTGACAGGTTAAAACACAAATGTGCGGAGTCCAGGAAACAGTATACACTGACATGTACACAACGAAAGGTGTGTTCTCCCTCTCACTCTCTCTCTCTCTCTCTATATATATATATATATATATATATATATATATATATATATACATAATAGAGATAGGAAGGGTGATAGAGAGATATAAGTTGATATATACCTATTTACCTATATCTGCAAATATATAGATAGGTCAATGACATGTACCCAACCATGGAGGTACAAATAAATAGGATACTGCCAACTATCGAATGTGTCACATACCAACACGCATAATCACGATGCTGAAATACCGAAAGACCACAGTACCGGAACACTAGAACTGAGAGTAATATTATCACAATGTTAAGGGAAATTTAGTTATCGCTGCCGGTGCTGCGGTCCAGGTAGGTACTGTGTTCAACTGTGTTTGTGATTGCTGTAGTCTGTGTATGTGTGTGTTGAGGGTGCCATATGCATTTCTGTGGAACTGTAATGTGTGTGTATGTTTGCATCATGTGTCTGTTAGTGCTAACTCAGAGGTAGATCATTATGGTAGGTGTGGTCATAGCTCGCCGTAGGCAAACGGTTACCACCTGTCCCACTTTAAGAGGGACAGCCCCTCCCTGGGCAGTTGTGTCCTGACAAAAGATATTAAAAAGGGCAAATGTCTGAGATTGTAGGACATAATTATGTCCCATATATTATGTAATAGTTGCATTAAATAGTTATGCCTGTATCTAAAATACGTAAATGTTACATAAAACATGATAAGTAGTTAAAGTGCTTCAGGAATAAGTATGAAGTATGTTCTATCCTGTGTACTGACCATGGGTATGTGACGGCCTGTAAACACCAATGTGTGTCCTGCAAATGTCCCACTATGGCCATTTGAAAAGGTGGCAACCCATGCCAGAGAGGTTCAGTCACCAACACAACTGCGATGAGTGCAAATATCTGTGACAGAAATACACGAGACAGCTGTCATTTAGTAACATTCCCTTACTTATCGATGTATTTCCAGAGATATTGATGTATCAACCTCACCTGCATGCTATATAGAAACCAATTAACAATAGCTCAATGTATAAACCCTTAACAACCATAGTTTCTCAGTCTACTAAATGATAGGTCTTCAATTAGGGAAGGAGCCCACACACATATATGGAATATGTAGAAATGCAGTCCCCACAAACCTGTATATGCTATGTACACCCACCTAGATCTTCCCCACACCCGAAACAATTGCAACACAGACTGTAATAACATCACAAACATCCACTCACTCAATTACATCTGCAGAACCGTTAACATACATTGTGAGAGACACATTTGTAATGGCGCCGTGTGAAATCGTAGCTGTTGTATAATGGAACAGACGGCGATGTAACAGGTTTTGTTTACAGTAGTCCCTCATCAGACAGTTGAGATGACAGGTACACTCACATGTAGAATCACATACTCTAGCCGTCACACACAATCCACGGGGGACATGAATTCAAAATATCTGTGTCTCTCCAAATAGCAGTTGCAATTCCTCACAACAAAACACATACAGGCCATCTCCCAGAAGGTAGGGCAAAAGGGCAATGCCCAAGTGGAGAATTCAATTATACCCCACTGTTGCCATGTAATTGGCAAATGGAGTAGCGGCACAGCTGATGTGCATGTAATAATTTACTCAGGAACACCAATTGGTGGCAGGATACCACACGTTACAGGTATCGACGTATATAAGGATGCCTTGCCATACATTCAAACCATAAGCTCATACCATAGAACCATTTAAACAGTAAAGGTGTAAGAGAGATATTTACGAAGACCTGGAAGCAAGTTATGTAGAACACTCAGTATGTCAGTGTATGTAGAGCCTGCTTTGTAGTAATTAAAGTGTACGCAATGCATAAAGTGGGAAAAGGTATTATGTAGTGATGTTTTGTTGAGTATAGTAACACTTGTAGAAATTGTGTATCCTGCTGTGGGCCACAAGGTAAACATCTCATACACCACAAGGGATGCTATATGAGGGCTTTAAACATAACAATTCCACACCACCCGCCATCAGTGGTAGAGTTTGTCCAACAACTACGTGCCATAGCAGGGGATAGCATATGTGGATATACTGACACAATAGGCATGTGTAAGGGCATATAATGAGAATAAAATGCCTAAGGTGGTCCTGCTGTGCAAGTATGCTTTGCATTATGGGATAATGTTTAAAATATGTGTAATGTACAGTATTGTAGGTAGATATGTCAGATATTTTACACAGCATAACTGTTATATCATGCAAACAAAGGGTATCGTCTATTGGCATGTACAATACACAATAACAGGATACATATGGCTTGTAGACACGGGACACTGTAACAGCATGATAGCTAACTGAAATGGAAGAGCTACTCAATTATACATGCACAAAGGACATGTAATAACTTCACAGGTTCATAGTGAGGTACTATGCTGTCTGGCCAAGTGCATGTGTAAGCCCAATGACAGTGTTTTCACTGGTGGCACCTTCCCTAGGGTAGTGTCCTGTCTGTGAATAGCAGAGCCATGTGTTACCTGCACCTGTGTACAGTACAGCCACTGCAGTGATCCCTGGCATACATGTGTGTCTCCCATCCACCCATCAAGGTATCTCATGAAGAGTGCTAGTGAGTGTCCCTGCTTGATGTACATAGGAATCATGTTCCAAAGCATGGTGAGTGTCTGGTTCAGGAATGTATCCCTCAAGCACGTCCCACTCATCGTTGCGTTTGTGCACATATCCATGAGCATGTTGCTCTCAGTGGCCTTTGCTTATGTTGCTTATGTGGAATATATCCATAAATATTGTTGTGGACATGGGCCCTGTATGTTCAGCAGAGGTCACCCCTGAGTAAGCAGTATGCAAATGTGCACAGTCGTGGTGTCTGTAGTTGTGCTGCATACGTCATCCTTCGGAGGTCAATAATCCCCATGGTGTGTTAATGTTGTGGTATGTAAAGCCGTTGCTGTTCCGTAAGGTACACCCCAAAAGGGGTGTTGTACCCTTGAATGTGTGTCATACGTCAGGAGTATAGAGGTACAATGGGTGCCTTTGTTCCAGCTACAAACCCATTACAGATAAGGGTGGCCACGTAGAAGGATATCCACGCCACATTGACAATATGGTTATCAAAGGAGCGGGTGCTATATACGTGTATACTAAGATCCCTTATAATGTCACATGCATGTAGGGGACTACCACCTATGTGATAATCAGTGGGTGATTGGTGTAATCCAAAGGGGATGTTTATGCATCTTGTGTTATGCAGCTTGAGGCCATGTTATTGACATCATGTATCCATCACAGTGACACCCATATGGAGGGTGTCTGTATCAGCTGGTGGATCAATCATGGCTCCTTGTTTGCAGTCATCTGGAAACCTATTCAGGGAAAGTCCCTCTGTGCTAGCCTGTACCTCAGGGAAGCATATACTGAACATGAGGGGCCCTATGACCGAGGACTGTGGTAAGCCAAGTGTAACTGAATTACAGTAGGTACAATGGTATGCTACCCTCATTGTGTGGGTCCTGTCCGTGAGCCAGTTTGCATAACATCCCGAGATGTAGGGGTCGATGTGCAGGTGGATGTGTATGTTGTCAATACCAGAATGGAGAATGGTGCTGAAAGCTAATGAGAGGACAATGTAGGCTATGTGAACCCCCTTACCATCATCAACTACCCTGGTAACTGTATCAAAGGAGTCCACCAGGTGTAGGAGCCATGGTCTGTCCCTAACAAATCCAAACCGGGTGGCATCAAAGGTCCGGAGGCCACCAATGTCTCTGTGAATGACTTCCATGATGATGTGCCCCATAGCCTTGCAGAACAGTCCAGTCAGGTGTATAGGGCAATAGTCCCTGTGGTTCATTGTGGTGCCACCTGTGTGGAGTGTGATAACTGTTGATGTGTGCCATTCAGGGGCCACAATGTCTGATACAAGGCTATTACTGAATCTGGTGGCCAAGTGGGGAGCCATGTCATTCTGAGGTTTGTGTAAATCACAGCCTGGGATGTTGGACGGTCACATGGAGTCTGTGTTCCAGGCCTTAGAGAGTGCAGGTTGGAACTGCATAGTTGTGACCGCAGGGACTCTGCATTGTTCCTGTATGGATTTTGGCCCTGTAGGGAGTGAGAGGGTGTAAAGTTAGCATTGAACCTGTCTGCCAGGATGTTGCCAATAGCAGTCGGTCTGTAATGTTCCTGCCTAACAGTTGTATGTCAGAGCAGATGTTTGTATTGCCATTGAGTACTGACATACCTCCATAATGCTTTGTGGTAGTCCTTGGAATGTGTCACAGTAATGTTTACGTAGCTAGCTTTGGAGGATGTGATAAGGGATCCCGGATTCCTACTCAGGCTGACCAGTGAGCTACCCCACCCATGGGATTGTACTCCACTTTGCAACAGCCACCACCTTCTGTTGTACATTATGTGCATGGAACTGGACCCCCAGAGTGGCATATGTTATCTGTTGGGTACAGTCATGGCTCTGTTTGGGATAGCATGATCCATGCAGTCGTGTAAGTGCTAATGAAGTGCACTGGTGTATGTTTCGGCGTTTGTAAGTGCATTGTCCATCTACACGGGTGTCATGACGTTTACTACCGCTGTCATAAGATGTCTGAAGTAGGCATTGTAGAAATCTTGTACTGTGTATTCCGTGAAGGGTGTGGTGCCGGGATGTGGATAACAAGGGTGATTAGCATATGTTCGGAAACTACCAATGAGGGGATATCCCCAGGTGTGGAACACCAGTCACATGTTGGTAATGTCCATGTCTAGGATACTGTTGGACTTGGTGGTGGTGTGTATGGGTTGATCCAGCTGAGTGGAGGTTATGAATCCCAGGAAGTGTTGGCCTAATGTGTCGGTACATGAGTAGGTATCCCAGTTAAGTGTGGGGTAGTGTCAGTCTCACATCAGTAGTACCTGTCTGAACCCTACTATCCAGTACACCAAGAAATGAGGGACAGTAACCATGGGGTATGTTGTTGAATCTGTAGCAAGTTACAATGTGTATAGCAGTTCTGGCCACAGTTAGCTGCACGTGGATCACCTCTGATGCATTGTGCTAAGGAACCAGCCTGGAGGTATGCACATCCTTGTGAAATATGGACACACCTCTGCCGTGGGTGTTCCGGTCCAGGTTACATGACTGAAAGGTGTGGTCTGCATGTAACCTGTCAGTGCAGGTGTGCTCTCCATAGCCTATAGGCAGATCCCAATCACTGCAGAAATATCAAAGTGGTCCATTATAAGGAGTGCCTCGCCTGAGTGCATTAGAGATGAAGATGTCAAGCATTGAGTAACAGTACCCCAGGTTTTGCTTGCCTGTTCCTGTTCTGGTGGTGAATGTTATTGGAAACTGTCCAAGACAGGCAGTATAGGAGCAGCAAGAGCCTTACATGTTATCTGTACTCCCTGGGCTGACAGGTGCAGGTCATCTGTGCCAAAGCATCGTGTTTTGTTGACCATATCATTCAAAGCAGACAGATACTGGATGCCTGTGGAATGACAGCAGAAGCATAGGCAACTGTTGAAGTGAAACATTCAGTCGTTGTACAGTGGTATCAGTCTGGATGAATGCAGAATGCTTCTCAGGGCTTGGGCAATACCTTCTGGGCTACAAGAAAGGAGAGCTATTGCATGTCTCTGTACATGTAGTCCAGGAAGTTACATCTCAGGGCAGTCACACTAACATGGGGAATGACAGTCAAATCATACCTGTTGAGGTGTGGCATGGGTGCATAGGTTATGTTGTGGATCCTGTTACCCGACAGCCAGATGTAAGTGACTATCGCCTTGTGTAGCCTGCTGAGTGGGACATCAGTGTGACAGCCTACAGAGTCACCTATGACCGGTGTGTTGGGTATGTTATGACACCCTATTGTCAGTAGTTGATGTGCACACATGAGTCTGTGGGCTATAAGTAATTGGTGCTTTGTTTGGTGTTGGGGGCTGCCTCTGTTGCCTACACAGAGAGTATGGAGAGGTTCTGCAAATCTTGTAGTCATACTATGTGTGGCCTGTGGTGGTGGAGATCTAGTGAGACTATGTGATGAGTGGGGTGTGCTGCAAATGTTAAACGTCCCCACATGAATGTCAGGTTCAGTCTGGGTTGGTGGAGCATTACCCACAGCATGGCTACATATGTGCATCTCCCACAGGCTGTAGTGTCATATGTTGGGAGGTGAACATTGACTGTGTACATGAGACAATTGCTCTATTGCCTCATGTTTGCCATATTCATCATATAGACAGGCGATAACACTGGTAAGTGACACTTGGACATGCCTGTATATTCAACCACGTCTCACAAGATATGTGAGTTACGTGTGTACAACAGCTGTTGCACTGTAAGCAAGCCGGAAATGTAAGGACAGACAGTGTACCTGTAAGAAATGAGTTGGAATGTGTGCTATAGTAATTAGTAGCTCATGAAGTGCTTACATGTTCTGAACAAGTGCTGAGCATGAATATGCAATACAGATAGGCTGTTGGATAATATAAACCCACTTCAACCCACAAGTGAAGACGCCAGTCATAATTGGAGGCACTGCATTATTACCCTGCTGAGTATGGTCTGCAAGTCTATGAACCTTTATCAACGTAGATGTTAGCAGTACAGATGTAGATGACAGTATGGATGATTTCACACTGCATAGCATACCTGTGACAGGTCATAGGACATCACCCATTCTGTGTTCCAGCTACACTGAGTGTATTAGATGTACCTTCGTATGTCACAGGAGTGGTCTACCAGTAGCCTGTTGACAGAAGCAACACTACAAAAGGTGTCTGAGTGACATGTGCATATCACACCAGTGGCAGCTACAGTAAAACAGGGTTAATGTTTTGTACTCTCCCCTCATTGTAGCCCATACCACACAGACACATGGGAGGCATCTGCATATGTAAGGATGTGAATGTCCATGACCTAGGAGCAATAGCTGTCTCAGTGTTGTGGACAACATACAGAATGGGCTTTGTGGGTGAGGTGCGTGACATATGTGCACAATCTGACAGCTGATAATAGCATTGTCACCACTAGGTGAATAACCCTGTACCCATTAACTACCACCTAGGCAGCGGTCAACATTATGGACACTGTGTGTAAGGGATGGTGCTGTGCAGTTCACCTCTCTGAGCTGGTGACGTCTCCAGGCTTATTAAGTAGTCATACGAGGTACCCATGTCATGATAGGGTGCCATCCATGAGCATGGAGATCATTGGACAGGCATACTCAGCACTCGGGTGACCAATATTGCATCACATATCACCTTTCCGGGGTATTGGCCATGCGTAGATGGGCGATACCAGCCTTCACAATCCTCACCTCCACTATGTAGCATGCTGGCTACCTTGCATAAAGACATGTGCTACACTGTGATGTTGGACATGCTACACATATATATCCTGATCTGAAAGACATACGTCATGGACAGCCACCGTCCTACTACAATGATTGCCACATGCTGCATAGATCCCTGTGCCATACATGTTACATACTCCTGTCATACCATGCAACCCTGTCCATCAAAGCTGCACATGTCATCTCTGTCAAACATGGTGCGATGACCGCATGGTAGATGTATCATTAACTGTCTGGATCATTAATGTGGCACTGATGCACCTGGCGGTTGCAAAATGGGTGTTGGATACAGCTAGAAAACCTTGCCCGTATATGCTATGGTTGATAACCATCCCTGCGAATAACGTCCGGCTAGCCATTGTCCCATGTGTATCACATGTGCAACACAGGCAATACATGGCAGGATGTTGAACTGCTGTACAGTGCCGTGTAGATGTATATGGCAAAACACATGCATGTAAAGGTTTCCATGTGCATGTGTGCATTGTTACTGCTCATGTCCGTTAAGGCAGTGTATGTGTTGATATGTGACATATACATAGCATCAATGTCAACAGCATTACTGTGGACATATCCAGGCATGTGCGGGTAGATAAGAACACCAGTACAGGCAAACAGACATGCCCACATCAAGACAGCATTCACATCGAGTATGAGCAATGTAATGAGGTGACACACATATATGGTGATGATATCCAATCCACAACGGGTGTTACATGTGTGTGACACAAGCATGTCAGTCGTGTCAGTGTCATGATGATTTGCAAAGATAACTGTTCATATGTACTAGATTTAATACAAATGTATGTGCAGCTGTATCTCTGTACATCTATGTGATACTGTGACCTGTCTCCATCATTATATCTTCCAGAAAATGCCTCGTTCATGCCTGCTAGCATATAGCCGCCTGGAGGATGATGCCCTCATCCCGTACCTCCATGATAACTATGAGGTGTTGTTCAGCCATGTGCCACAGCATGCCCAGCAGCGTGAAGACCTGTGGCAGGAACTACGCACGAGGGTTAATGATGTGGGTGGCCATAACCGCACCTACCAGAAGGTGCGCAGACACTGCATGGACCTGATATGGCATGCAAAACAGTGTGCCAATGCAATCACCAGGGAACAAGGTGGAACAGGTGGTGGGCCACCAACCCAGCCCCCACTCAAACACACCGAGGAGCTACTGGCCAGCCTGGGGACAACCTCAGAACAGCATCCACAAACACTAGCTGCCGTCTTGGAGGTGGGTGTCTCACAACCACTGAGCCTGGAGTTGCCTGGTAAGTCACTACTGCACATATGACTATTATATCCCATTTAGTTGCATTTGTCACTGTACAATATGTAATGTAACATCATATGCAAGGTATGTTTACACACATGCCGCATACAATAGTTTGCTACCCTGTGTATGCACACATGTGGATACTATATGCTATTGTACAGGCAAATGTGTTAACATGCACACTGCACCCTGTAGCTGTCATACAGTCATGGAAAATGTTCAAACCGCTGTGTCACCCCTATACAGGTACCTCTGGCATGCCGCACAGACATCAGTCCATTGCAGGTGAGACAGTTATCAATATCAGGCATGTTAATGCATATATCTATTCTCCATGTGGCCAGTTAACACATGTACACATAATGTATGGTCCAGTCACGATATACAGGTCACATCTGTCATCAAGCACACTGGCTACCCATGTGCAATATATACAGACTAAATGAAACACCGACATGAAACCACAGTATCTGTTATTGCTAGATGTGTGGACAGCTGTGCATACAATGGTGGAGGTGTTGTTCAATGTAGGCGTATGTACTATACATTGGAACAACACATGTGTGGTACGCAAACAGTACCACACAGTGAGCTGGGATGTGGGCAGCCCACAGGATTCACCATTGTGTAATATGCCCTTGCAGTGAGTGCACACATTGTGATGTGCCATCTGACAAGTCCCAGACATGTAGTGTTCCGGCTGGAATATTGTCTCACTATCCTATAATACATACCCCACATACCAAACATACAACCCTTTGTCTGTATAACCCTGTGGACAGTGATGTATCTGACATCTATGGGTGTATGTCATATGGGACAACACAGACATGTGACATAGATAGCCATCACAAACATTTGGCCAATGAATGTTCACACATGGCCATGGAGGATGGCCAGTGACATGTAGCCACACAGTAGATGTGATGTGTATACACCCTGTTGCACATTGTCCACACATGGTCCAACTATAGCCTTTGTTGAATGGTTATATAGTTGATGTGGAACACTGGGCATCCTAAAAGCCTGTGCACAGCTTGTGGAGGTATCACTTAATTCGACCATATAAGATGTGTTGAACATCATGACTGTGTCATAGCATGACAGTAGTCACCTGTACAGCTTCCACAGACATAGACACCACATCAGGCCCCAGATACCGTACATTTCCCTTGCTGCTGTTGGACATCACTGTCAGTCGTGCACCTCGTGTGTGTGGTACATAAATGTCATGTGGGACATGGTGTATTGACAAGTTTGCCATGTGTGGGCGCGGTTGCCAGGCAACTAAGACATGTTAGTAGTTGTGCAGGGGTGTCATCCGTAGGTCTTCCAGTGACCTGTCACATGACACAGCATGGTTTAGTGTGTATACACCTCAGCGACGTGGGTCACAATCCACAGTATTTATGTCATGTGTTTGCACGCAGTCATGGCTATGCACTGTGTGTGTATTACACATTGTATTGCAATATAGGCACCTCATGATGCCATGCAATGGCACAGTGTCTGTACTTCACACTGTATAGCAATGTAGACACCTCATACTACCCTTCAATGCTCATGCACATCTGATAAAAGTGCTTACTATCTGTAGGGCATACAGACAACACTGCAATGTGATACCCATTGCACCGCTGTACATGTGTCAAGACACCATTGTGTCAGACATGTATGCATGTCAATGCACACGTCAGCAGATTACATGTCATACTACATGTCAATGTCAAGGTCACATCATTCATGTGTACTGTTAACCTGTGCTGGTCCACATGGTGTATCACAGGGATGCATGCTTACTACCATGATTGTGTGAACTGCATGGCTTCTGATATGACACCTGCTTGCTGATGTGTGCAACCCAGGGAGGTATGCTAACTACCACTATTAATGTCGGAGCTGCATGCCATCTGCTGCATCACATGCATGCTGCATGCTGTCTGTCAAATCACATGCATGGTGAGTGAGTGAGTCAGTGAGTCTGTGAGTCTGTGAGTCTGTGAGTCTGAGAGTCTGTGAGTCTGTGTGTCTGTGAGTCTGTGTGTCTGTGTGTCTGTGTGTCTATTGTAATGTAGAGTCTTTCTTTGCATTCACAGGTGATGTAGGTGCATTACCTTCCTGCGGTCCGTCTGATGTTAGTGTCTCCACAGATACTAGCAGTGATGAACATATGCATGAGGTACAGGCAGGGTTGTCAGGGGCTGAATCTGTGCCAATGGTTGCCATCCCAGCTATGTCCCCCTCTTCCCTGTACACAGTACTCATGCCAACACATACCCCATCACCAGTGGCCTTAGAGGAAGGACAGTTAGCGTGTGTTAGCTTGGAACAGGAATGTGTGGTGGCTACAGATGGTGTGTCTCCACACAATGGTGTCAGTGTAATGACTGCAGATGTGCCACACAGGCATGTGGCCAGTGCTGCTCATAGGAGGACCTCTGGCAGACATGCACCTGCAGGACAGAGCACAGCAGCTGGTGTCACCAGACGCATGTTCCAGACTGTAATGGTGGCACAGGCACATGCTGAATGGCAGAACACAGAAGGGCAGAGGCTTCAGAGGGCTACTATCCATTCTTTAAACAACAACATCCAGGCATTGGCAAATGCTCAACAGCAGATCGCTGATGTTCTGGACAGGCAACTGGGTGACATGGTTGTAATCCTTTACCGTGGCATGGCAATCTGCGAGCGTGAGCTGTCTGTGCTGGAACATCTGGTGGGAGTGTGGCGTAGGCCACATGGACGTAGGCCAGCTACACCACCTGGTGCAAGTCGACGTGAATGAGCCACCTCACATGCCTGCTCCCACAGTACCGGTAGCAGTAGCAGTGCAACTGGTGCTGTGCTGTCCACACCAGGACACACAGGCCATGTGGACATGGCCCTGGACGTTCCCAGCGGGGACACAGTTTCAGTGGACATGTGTCATCAGACAGTAGCCAATCTGTACCTCTGCCTGGTAGTGCCCATGCAACCCCTGGCAGGCACAGGTCACAAGGCCATGGCCGGACACAGTGAGATGTACATCCTGGTCTGTACAATCTGGAGCTGTCAATAATACCCCTGTGTAGGCTGGACACATGGCAGATCTGTGTGCACACATACACACACACAGCAGAAACATCTGTTGAGCACCGCAACACCCACATGCATAATGACCACACATGTCCAATCAGATCACCGTCCCTAACCCGCACACATGATGTCATCCACTGGTGCAGCCTATGCCCCTGGCAAACATCATCACCCTGTGCATATGATGATGCCTGTGCCGCATCCCTGTCATCCACACCATCGGTGCAGGGACATGCTCATATGGTCTGATGCACAAGGTGAACAGAATAGTGAGAAGTGTATATTACATTTGTTGCGTACTGTTGACACGCACCAGACATACCAAGTAGTACAGGTTTAGAATGCATTGTTATATGTTCACAGTATGTGTCTTGGTAACAACAGTAACAGCATGTTGGTAATGATGCCCTGCTTCCCTCCTTAAGGTCTAATTGCATGTGCCATTACGTTACAGTGCTTGCAGCTAGAGTGCATTGTTGTATGTTCACAGTCTGTGTCTTGGTAACAGCAGTAACAAGTATGTTGGTAATGATGCCCTGCTTCCCTCCTTAAGGTCTACTTGCATGTGCTAATAAGTAGCAGTGTTTGCAGTTTCCCATGTATAAATTGGAGTACTCACAGGCATGTATGGCAATACCAGCATGCTATACGTAGCCTCAACTTCACTGTTAGAAAGGCTACCATTCCACAGATGTCCACACATCTACTGATCCAGAAGCATGTGAGCTGTTTAATAGGCTACAGTGGCTAGAGACGTGACATCCATTCCGGGTCACATCACAGGTATGGTGACATGGTGTGGGGGGTTTACACAGCAGTCTGGCTGAGGTCAACGTTAGAGGCCAGTTGATAGCATGAGGCCTCACTGTGTAGCAGTAATACACTGTCACATTACAGGATGAGAACACGCAGAGACATACACAGAAACACACAGTAACATGACCACACTCACGGGGTCAACAGCACTATAAAGCACACTTGATAGTGTTGAGGTGAGGATCCCTGCCTATGTGGTAATCACCTTCACAGTACTGTGCACCCACATGACGCAAAACAGAGAATGAACATGTACAGGTAGCCAGTAAGGCTGAGACTGATGGCATCAACAGGGTAGTAGACTGCATCACCATGAGGGGTTAGGGATCCTGCCTGTTCTGTATGGTAGCATACACCCTCACTCCATGCACCAGACAGCCATACATGCATACACACACACACACACACACACACACACACACACACACACACACACACACACACTGTGGAGTCCACAAATGTCATTCACATACAGATAGCTGACATGTGTGTGATACACACACCACCCCTGCCTATGTCTTGCTTTCTACACTGCAGTATGTACAGATCTCTACAACTGTGTACAGGGGTGTGTAACAATTGGGATGTATTTCCCACCATACGTGGCATATATGGTCACACAAGCAAACACACATGGCAGTACTGTGAATCATACACCTGCTATTTGATGATACGTCTGACAGACATGCAGCTGTATTGGCCACCTTATGTGTACCAACGCTACCTTCGACAATTGTGCTGCTATATGCACACAGGAGGACGTAAGTGTTACAGGTGTCAAGTGATGTACAGTCAGTAATACCCTGACCACTGTGTAGGTTGTATGTCTTCACCTTCCATTAACAGTAACATAGCGTACTGTTTGCACATGTAATGGTCTTGGCTTGTGACACACCTGTGAGCTGTCTTCAGCAAACATCCATCTGCAAAGGTGGACCACCACTTTATGTACACACATCCATCCATACTTGATGTACATCCTACCGTACTGTCAGTATTTCACCATATACAGGTGTTGATGATGGGGCTGCATTGCAACTGCATGTTGTAGTTAGACACAGATGAACGACATACATTAGCTACTGCACATGCATGGTAGCTGCATGCACAACACTACATGTACATGTGTGTTGGTCCTACATTCCTGTCATGTAGCCATGTTTGTATGCATTGCAATTGGTGGACATCTGTGATGACATACATGATACATGGACTGTTGTATGATATGTTGGTTGTCATGGGTAACTAGTACAGAGGGAATGTTACCTCAGTCAACATTGCTACCTTATGTACTGTTAACATTCAACAGCCATGGACCTACCTTCCATGTGCATGCGTGTGATTGCTGTAGCCAATTGTCTGCACAGAGGACAGCAAAAGCTATGATATCTACATATGTGTTGTGAGTGTGTGGGCCATGTACATATCCACTGCGATTACATGTATGTCATATCCAAACATGAGTGTTTTCTGGTGTACAGCGACAGTCATCTGTTACAGCTTTGTAAGACCCAGGGCCCCAGTTATGTGTAGAGCCGACCTGGTTATGAACTGTGGTATCATTGCATTGCATACCACATGATGGAACCCTGTCAGTACATGTGTAGTCTGCACAGCTGCTGTAGACCTATGTACAGTCCACTGGTCATGAGTAACATGGTGGTGTAGTAATGTATGGATGTGTGTCGCTGGTCCAAGGACATGGTGATGTCCGAGGGCTACATAGTAGACTGTGGCATTTACCACTGTGATCTGCACCTGAGACATCTGTGATGGCTCTTGAGTGTGTACTGGTCAGTACATGTGAGTGGCCTTCATGTATGTGGGGACAGTAGCACCTGGAGTGGTCCATCATGGTCTTATGGTCCATATGTCTGTATCTGAGGTATACTGTGGTAGTGCTATTGTGCACAACTGTGCCATATGCCAGGTGTTCCTCACTGCAGAGATGTCCGCATTCCCCATTGTTGGATCTGAATTGTCAGCTGTGATCACGAACGCTGCACAGCTAGCACTGATGACCGGTGTCAGATGTGTGTAGTGCAGCGTTCATGCTAACAATGTTCATTATCGACACACTGTGCCCTTCCGTGTTTAGAATCCATGTGCATACAAGACAGACCTTCGCTACTACTATTATGTGTGTGAGGATGCCCAGTATGCAGTTGTGTAGATGGACACACAGTACATTCCAAACTGTGCCCTTCCGTGTTTAGAATCCGTGTGCATACAAGACAGCCCTCCGCTACGACTAAGTGTGTGAGCATGCCCAATACGCCATTGTGTAGATGGACACACAGTACATTCCAAACGGACGTGTGCTACTAAGTGTGTGAGCATGCCCAGTGATACCTTATGTCGGTTATGTGCCTCTGTGTATGGGCATGACCATTGAAATCCTATATAGCGATAGTGGTCATCCAGGCAACAGATGTCCATACCCCACGTCAGGATGGATTCCTATATTGAACACACTGGGACTGTCTTGAAGGGTGTACTATCTGTGGCGCGTCTCGTATCCATGTAGTGTTGTAATAGTGCTCCGTAGATAGACAGTTGTTCCGCTCACACCACTGCCATATGTTTGTCTACGTCTACCTTGGGACAGTAATATGCTTTTAGACTGCTCACTCTCCATACATTCCCTATCGGCGTCTTTGCCTTTGCTGATGATGTCATCCACCTAGAAGTATGCCTCTGGGAGTGTTGTGTTCCAGTAATCTCGGTAGCACATTCTGTAACTGCGTAATTCTGTAGTGTGATAAGGTAGTTAGGTGTATATTCGACTCCCGGCCTTGCCAAGTGTGAGTTTGTGTCTGTGTGTCTCCAGCTGCCTGAGGACAGAGTAATGCTTTTAGACGGCTCCTCTCCATACGTTCCCTATCGGCATCTTTGCCTTTGCTGATGTCATCCACCTAGAAGTATGCCTCTGGGAGTGCGATGATGCTGAAACTCGGTAGCGCGTTCTGTTACTGCGTAATGCTGTAGTGTGGTAGACTAGACAGGTAGGTGCTCGATTCCAAGGCATGCAGGTGTGTGTGTTTGGCAGTTATACCCTATGTGTTGGTATCTGTGGGCGGCTAGCTGCGAGATGTGTTCAGTGTGTTTTGCTGCTGACCTATATAGTGTCCACAGCCCGCATATTCTGCCAAGACACTGGGTTGTCAACACATACATTCACCAATAGGTCTGGTGAGTAAATGTCAGCAGCCCTACTCTTACCCTTAATACAGTCTGACCCATGTGACGCAACAGAACACACATGCCTTGATAGTAACAACACTACATGATGCAGGTGGCACATGTAGTTTCCTTTTCATGCCTGTCTAATGCTTTGCTGTCATGTGATCCGCTGTTGTGATGTAAATGCAATATCTACATATGTTTGTACATGTATATGTGTGCATGTATAATCTATGTTTATATGTATACAAATAATATATATGATATAGGTAGATATAGAGAGATAGACATAGATATAAACATATATGTCTGGGGACATCAGCACTATTGAATGTTTGTTCCGGATGATCTGTACTTGATAACCTGGGATGTATGTATATCTGCCATGGCATAGTGGTAATGCACATCGTCTGTTGTGTGCAGGGTCCCGGGTTGTAGTCATGTAGACACCGGTTATTTTGTTGCTGGGAAGACCATGGGGCATCGAATATGGTGATAGTAAGGCACCTGTTACCAGTTGTGTATGGATATGAGTGACACTAAGCAGTGGTTATTAATTTGGAGGTTCGGTATGGGTCATATAACTATTCATTAGATGACTATACTATGCAGATGAGGTTGACAATAGTGTATCCCATTTATCCCCAGGGTGTGACACAGATACACTCATGTGTGTAGTTAGCCGTGTGCAGGGCTCGAATATAGTTGACAGCATGGGAGAAGGGACAGGCATACTGTACATACATTGCAGAACTGTGCCTCGGGAGTGCTCCTGCCTTAGCACGCCTAAGCTAGGGGTGTGTCTATACCTGCCTGGTGACATTGGGAGGGACAACAGCAGTGGTGGGGTTGTCAGGGTGTACAGGCTGCACAAACAGGTGATGATCAGCACAATCAGCAAATGACATAGCCAGCCCGCACCTGAACAGTACGGTAATGTGCAAGCATCATACACACAGGGTTTCTTCCAGACTCTACACCACTGGTGTATACCAGCAGGGACATTTCACGACACAGTCCAACCAAATGAGAAGGGCTGCAGCAGGCAACATAGACCAACATGTACAGGAGGCTGAGGGCAGAGGATGTGGAAAACATGAGTGTTTTCTGGTGTACAGCGACAGTCATCTGTTACAGCTTTGTAAGACCCAGGGCCCCTGTTATGTATAGAGCCGACCTGGTTATGAACTGTGGTATCATTGCATTGCATACCACATGATGGAACCCTGTCAGTACATGTGTAGTCTGCACAGCTGCTGTAGACCTATGTACAGTCCACTGGTCATGAGTAACATGGTGGTGTAGTAATGTATGGATGTGTGTCGCTGGTCCAAGGACATGGTGATGTCCGAGGGCTACATAGTAGACTGTGGCATTTACCACTGCGATCTGCACCTGAGACATCTGTGATGGCTCTTGAGTGTGTACTGGTCAGTACATGTGAGTGGCCTTCATGTATGTGGGGACAGTAGCACCTGGAGCGGTCCATCATGGTCTTATGGCCCATATGTCTGTATCTGAGGTATACTGTGGTAGTGCTATTGTGCACAACTGTGCCATATGCCAGGTGTTCCTCACTGCAGAGATGTCCGCATTCCCCATTGTTGGATCTGAATTGTCAGCTGTGATCACGAACGCTACACAGCTAGCACTGATGACCGGTGTCAGATGTGTGTAGTGCAGCGTTCGTGCTAACAATGTTCATTATCGACACACTGTGCCCTTCCGTGTTTAGAATCCATGTGCATACAAGACAGACCTTCGCTACTACTATTATATGTGTGAGGATGCCCAGTATGCAGTTGTGTAGATGGACACACAGTACATTCCAAACTGTGCCCTTCCGTGTTTAGAATCCGTGTGCATACAAGACAGCCCTTCGCTATGACTAAGTGTGTGAGCATGCCCAATACGCCATTGTGTAGATGGACACACAGTACATTCCAAACGGACGTGTGCTACTAAGTGTGTGAGCATGCCCAGTGACACCTTGTGTCGGTTATGTGCCTCTGTGTATGGGCATGACCATTGAAATCCTATATAGCGATAGTGGTCATCCAGGCAACAGATGTCCATACCCCACGTCAGGATGGATTCCTATATTGAACACACTGGGACTGTCTTGAAGGGTGTACTGCCTGTGGTGCGTCTCGTATCCATGTAGTGTTGTAATAGTGCTCCGTAGATAGACAGTTGTTCCGCTCACACCACTGCCATATGTTTGTCTACGTCTACCTTGGGACAGTAATATGCTTTTAGACTGCTCACTCTCCATACATTCCCTATCGGCGTCTTTGCCTTTGCTGATGATGTCATCCACCTAGAAGTATGCCTCTGGGAGTGTTGTGTTCCAGTAATCTCGGTAGCACGTTCTGTAACTGCGTAATTCTGTAGTGTGATAAGGTAGTTAGGTGTATATTCGACTCCCGGCCTTGCCAAGTGTGAGTTTGTGTCTGTGTGTCTCCAGCTGCCTGAGGACAGAGTAATGCTTTTAGACGGCTCCCTCTCCATACATTCCCTATCGGCATCTTTGCCTTTGTTGATGTCATCCACCTAGAAGTATGCCTCTGGGAGTGCGATGATGCTGAAACTCGGTAGCGCATTCTGTTACTGCGTAATGCTGTAGTGTGGTAGACTAGACAGGTAGGTGCTCGATTCCAAGGCAAGCAGGTGTGTGTGTTTGGCAGTTATACCCTATGTGTTGGTATCTGTGGGCGGCTAGCTGCGGGATGTGTTCAGTGTGTTTTGTTGCTGACCTATATAGTGTCTACAGCCCGCATATTCTGCCAAGACACTGGGTTGTCAACACATACATTCACCAATAGGTCTGGTGAGTAAATGTCAGCAGCCCTACTCTTACCCTTAATACAGTCTGACCCATGTGACGCAACAGAACACACATGCCTTGATAGTAACAACACTACATGATGCAGGTGGCACATGTAGTTTCCTTTTCATGCCTGTCTAATGCTTTGCTGTCATGTGATCCGCTGTTGTGATGTAAATGCAATATCTACATATGTTTGTACATGTATATGTGTGCATGTATAATCTATGTTTATATGTATACAAATAATATGTATGATATAGGTAGATATAGAGAGATAGACATAGATATAAGCATATATGTCTGGGGACATCAGCACTATTGAATGTTTGTTCCGGATGATCTGTACTTGATAACCTGGGATGTATGTATATCTGCCATGGCGTAGTGGTAATGCACATCGTCTGTTGTGTGCAGGGTCCCGGGTTGTAGTCATGTAGACACCGGTTATTTTGTTGCTGGGAAGACCATGGGACATCGAATATGGTGATAGTAAGGCACCTGTTACCAGTTGTGTATGGATCTGAGTGACACTAAGCAGTGGTTATTAATTTGGAGGTTCGGTATGGGTCATATAACTATTCATTAGATGACTATACTATGCAGATGAGGTTGACAATAGTGTATCCCATTTATCCCCAGGGTGTGACACAGATACACTCATGTGTGTAGTTAGCCGTGTGGAGGGCTCGAATATAGTTGACAGCATGGGAGAAGGGACAGGCATACTGTACGTACATTGCAGAACTGTGCCTCGGGAGTGCTCCTGCCTTAGCACGCCTAAGCTAGGGGTGTGTCTATACCTGCCTGGTGACATTGGGAGGGACAACAGCAGTGGTGGGGTTGTCAGGGTGTACAGGCTGCACAAACAGGTGATGATCAGCACAATCAGCAAATGACATAGCCAGCCCGCACTGAACAGTACGGTAATGTGTGCAAGCATCATACACACAGGTTTCTTCCGCACTCTACACCACTGGTGTATACCAGCAGGGACATTTCACGACACAGTCCAACCAAATGAGAAGGGCTGCAGCAGGCAACATAGACCAACATGTGCAGGAGGCTGAGGGCAGAGAGGATGTGTATGCTGCCGAACATCCCTTACTGGGGTGACATAAGACTTTATAGACCCAGGGTGACTAACCAGGGGCTACATGAGCTGGGGATGGTGGAGCACTATGGGGTGGACAGAGACCTCCTACAGCGGATTATTGACCTGTGCCTGCCACACCTGACACATCAAACAGGCCGAGGTAAACCCATCACAGAGGATACCACAGTATGTGTTGGCCTGGGTATACTAGCCACAGGTAACTCACACAGCACAACTGGGGATATCATGGGGATCTCACAGGCATCTGCATCCAGAGTATTGCACCAGTTCACAGACGCCATGTCAACACATGCTAGTGAGCATGTACATGTCCTCAAAACACGTGATTAGTAGACCAGCAATATGCATCAGTTCAACCACATGGATGACTACCCTGGGGTACTGGGTGCTATAGCCTGCACACACATACACATCAAAGCACCACCCGGTGAGCATGGTAGGGCCTACAGTCACTGCAGGGGCATACCCTCCAACAGCTAGTCCATATGCGATGGCCAGGGCATTAGACTGAATGTGTGTGCTGTCTGCCCTGGAAGCTATGATGATTCTGATATATGGCTTTTGACACAGCTGTACCACACCTTTGCCAATATGGACACCCCCTACAGTGTCCTAGTGGGGGATGCTGGGTAACCACTGGTGTCGTGACTTATGACACTCAGCAGCAATGCACAGACACCTGAAAACCTCACACCATAATGAGGCAGACGCACAGGCAAGACATGTAATTGAGCATGTGTTTTGGATGCTCATTTCACGGTTCTGGTATCCGGACACATACGGTGGAGCCCTGCAGTATTCACTAGCTACATGCATGCAATTTGTTATGGTATTTGCTATGCTACACATTCTGATCCTGCAGTAACAGTTGCTGCAGGAACAGCATGGGGCAGGGCCACACGGACCAACACCACTGCCAAGGCCTGTACAGGCACAGTGTGACTTGGCAAAGGAGCTACCTGAGCAGGGCCCAGTCGACGAAAGGCCATGCACAGTATTACCTGCCCTTGGCAAAGAGGCAACACAAGGCATTTGCACTGACACAGTAGGTATCCATGGATGTCCCCTCTCTGACCTGCACACAGTACAATGGATGCCAAACATGACACTACCTGTGCTCGGCCATGTATAGGAGGTGCACTGTGTGCATCCAAAATAGGCAGCCCTCCAGCA